>NC_045778.1:66339049-66653514 GCF_008692025.1 Phocoena sinus | reverse complement strand
GTGAATGTAACAAAAAGGAATCAGACTCACAAATATAGAGTACAAACTAGTGGTTACCAGTGGGGAGAGAGGAGAAGGGAGGGGCAGGATGTGGATGGCAGATTAAGAAGTACAAACTATTATGTATAAAATAAACAAGTTATAAGGCTATATTGTACAGCAAAGGGAATATAGCCAATATTTTATAATAACTATACATAGAGTTTAATGTTTAAAAATTGTGAATCACTATGTTGTACACCTAAAACTTATATAATATTGTAAATCAACTATACTAATTTTTTTAAAAAAGTAGCATTATAGCTAAATTGTCACAGAAAGAAAGAAAAGAAGGAAGGAAGGAAGGAAGGGAGAGAGAAAGAAAAGAAAAGAAAAGGAAAGAAGAAAGAAAGAAAGAAAAAGAAAAGAAAGAAAGAAAGAAAAGAAAGAATGGTGGACTTACTAAAGTGACCTTGGGTGAGTTAGTTACCCTGTCTGTTCCTCAGTTTTCTTATCTGTCAAACAGTGCTGTGAAGATTAACTAAGGTAATAATATGTAAAGTACCTGGAGCAGTGCCTGACATAAGCAAGTTCTGTATGTGTGTTTGCTATTTGTTATTATCGCGCAGATTTAAAAGGCAGGCTCCTCACAACTTGAAAAGGTCTTGGACTAGAGACCTTCCCTGACCATCCTATTTCACGTTGCACTCACCCAACTACCCACTCCCTGGGTTGTCAAATAAAATACAAGATGCTCAGTTAAATTTGAATTTCAGATAAATAATGAATCATTTTTAGTGCAAGCACATCCCATGCAACATTTGAGACATACTTAAGCTGAATAAAGTATTTGCTGTTTATCTGAAATTCAAATTTAACTGGGTTTCCTATATTTTTATTTGCTAAATCTAACAAACCTACCTATCCCTTATCCTGTTAAATAATTCCAGGCAGTGAAAAGTGTTATAAAAGTGTCATTTTTAACTTGTTTATCCTAATGTCTTCCTCAAGGATGTAAACTCCAGGAGACCAGGATCTTGTCTCTCTTCTATCTATCTGTATTCCCAGGGCTCAGCAGCATACCTGGCCCATGGTAGGAACATAACACAAAGGTGTTTTTATAATGACTGAATAAAAGATCTTTGCAGGGCAAGGGAGACTCTCTTGGTAGCATCCAACATTCTGCTTTTCTGGTCTTTCTCAAACGCTACTTTAAAATATCTTTCCAAGCAACATTCCAGTCCACGTACCTCGGTCTGAGCACTCCGTGTTCACAGCATTGGGAGCCCGATCCTTCTCAGAGCTTGGACTTCCATCTGGGCTTTGGCGTGGGGTTATGAAATACGGTCTATTTTTTCTTTGAACTGTGAAGAGTCAATTCTCTG
The DNA here is from genome assembly GCF_008692025.1 of Phocoena sinus. NCBI lineage: Eukaryota > Metazoa > Chordata > Mammalia > Artiodactyla > Phocoenidae > Phocoena > Phocoena sinus. The sequence goes on along the minus strand of NC_045778.1, from coordinate 66,652,150 downwards.
CATTCCAATTCTGTCACAGTCCTGGGCTCCACAGACTACAACAAATGGACTTGCCTTATGCTAATGGCATTTCATTTATCATTATGGTGCCGAATGAGGGGAAACCATTAGGTTGAGCGTGATGTTTTATTAGTGTGTTTTTCTGAGGTCTATGACTCTGCATAACGCAATGAATAAAAATGACCTAAATTGCGCTTCATGAGACATTTTCAGTCTACACTTGCTCAGCCACCCAAGCCTGGTGATGTCTTTGGTAAATAGCATCAGACTTCCAGTCTTCCCTTTTAAAGCATCGTTGTAGGTGCCGCTGGAATTTCATTTCATTTGATTTTTTTTGCATTTTGTAATAACTCTTGTTTCCCATAAAAATGAAAATCACTCAATTATTTTTGACTTTTAGTTTAAAACAATACAGACTTTAGGGACTTACGACCTTGGGCCTGAAATTGGCAACATTTGCCACATTGTTAAAAAGGGTGTTTCTAAATGTGGTTGAAATTGTTCATAGGCCTTTCTGATTTGGAGTGTCATATTTGCAGTGTCTGATGTACTACATTTAAACAGAAATGGCTCTCTCTTTGCTTTGGAATTGCGTGGGTGGTTATTCAAGCAGCACTATTACAGGAAAACACGGGTTTGTAAGGGACTGACGTGGTGGAGGGCGGTTACTCTGTCTTGCCTCCTGGATTTGGCATTATGAGGACCTAATTCTCTAAAAGTTAGTTACTCTGCCCTCAAACTCCTGTAACACAGCGTTTAAAAGAAAAAAGAGGAACGCTAAAATAAATGGGCTTGCCCAAGTGCCGCTGGACAGTTTTCAAAAGGTCTCTTCAAAAGGGACAGCTGTTGAGATCTGGGTCTCAAGCCTTCCTTTCTAGCTGGAAACCAAAGGGAACTCTGCAGCTTACACAAAGCCATATTTCAAGGATGTAAATATTGTTTCACAGACTCCAGCAGTCAGTTTCAGAATACATGAGGGCTTTTTTTTCCCCTTTGAGTCAATAACTCATCAGGGAAAAAAAAAGCAGTATGCATAAAGATGTTAGTTAACAACATCATCAATACCAGCAAGAAGAAATTGGAAGCAATCTCTACGTGCAGCATTCTGGAATTGTTAAGTAAATTATGGTGTGTGAACTATGATGAAGGATAATGCATTCATTGAAAGGATAATTAGAAAGATTCAAATACATGGAAAATGTTTAAGCTAAAGTATCACGTGAGAGAAAAATTACCAAATAATATGGGAATTGTGATTGCAACCATATCAGTATAACTATGTAGATGAATACGAATTGAAAGAGGAGGCAAACATGAAAATAATAGTTGCATAGAATTAGTTGGATCGAAGGTAATTAATTACCATTTTAAGAATAATTTTGAAAAGCTAAAAATTAATTTTTAAATAATGGTTTAAAAAAAAGCAATGGCAGAAATGTGCAATCAGTTTAAATCTTTGAATGCAGAGTCTACTTCTTAGTTCACGAGACCATAGCACTAATTAGTGGCAGGACCTGGTTTAAACCCAGGTTTGTCCAACTGTAAAGCCCATATTCTTAACCAGTATTCTGTAACACCTCTTTTGCTATCAAAGACTCAATCCTGCCATACATTATTGAAAAATGTGTCAATTACACTAAATGTCTGTTTAATTCAGCATAAGAAAAATTTGCTCTTTTTTTTTTGATTACATGGGGTTTTCTTGTTCTTTTGTTTTGTTTTATTTGATTTCCTCTGCTTTACCTCGTTATCTTGAAATAGAGCATGGGTGCATGTGTATGCGGCTGGGCAGGGGTGGGGATGGAGGGGAGTGGGGTGTTGTTCCAGATCATAGAAGGCTCTGGTTATTTAGATCTTCTGTGGCTGATGACAGCTACAGATTCTCTAATCAGGATTCCTGGGCCCAGGGAGCCTGTGGCTTCCTGCCTCCTTTGAGGAAATGTTTGGTATTAAATAATCTTTGCAAGCCTGTATGACCCGGTTGTCTTGCCCTAGTGGGACAAAACCATGATGACCATAAACTCTTCTTCCCCTAGGCCTGTTCGTATGAATTGCCATCCCTCTATATCACATTCAGAGCCCATCAGTCATTCTGGATTCAGACTTAGAGATCTTATTAACGTGAATTGTATTTTAAGAACCGCAGCAGAGGAAAATAACCTATGCTTTTGCATTAACGAGAGAAAACAGTAGCAATTGCTTCTGCATATTACGGTTGGGTCTCAGATTCGATGAACTCTGAAATGAGATGGAAAATATAATAAGCATGATTCTGAAAATTGAATAATCAGCATTCCACAGGGATCCAATTGTAATGGATGGAAAGACATAAGTAAAATAAAAGGACTGTTTGCTCTTAAACTTTTCTGAGACTGTCACCATAGAAGTGGACTTATCTCTCCAATTGCCAGCCGAGATGTGGAATAAGGACCACAACACCCAAATCTGAAGTATCACATTTTAAGTCAAGTTATGAAAAAAACAAATCCAGACACTTTTCAATTTATAAGAGTAATCTTCTATCTTTCCTCTAATAACAAGTAAATTGAATCTGCAAAATTATGTCCAGTGTATGATTTTCAACTGTGTAATTATTGTTTAAAGATACATGTCTTCCGCATATATCTGCTGTCTACAAGAGACCCACTTCAGACCTAGAGGCACATACAGACTGAGAGTAAGGGGATGGAAAAAAGTATTTCATGCAAATGGAAACCAAAAGAAAGCTGGAGTAGCAATTCTCATATCAGACAAAATAGACTTTAAAATAAAGACTATTACAAGAGACAAAGAAGGACACTACATAATGATCAAGGGATCGATCCAAGAAGAAGATATAACAATTGTAAATATTTATGAACCCAACATAAAAGCACCTCAATACATAAGGCAAATACTAACAGCCATAAAAGGGGAAATCAAAAGTAACACATTCATAGTAGGGGATTTTAACGCCCCACTTTCACCAATGGAGAGATCATCCAAAATGAAAATAAATAAGGAAACACAAGCTTTAAATGATACATTAAACAAGATGGACTTAATTGATATTTATAGGACATTCCATCCAAAAACAACAGAATACACATTTTTCTCAAGTGCTCATGGAACATTCTCCAGGATAGATCATATCTTGGGTCACAAATCAAGCCTTGGTAAACTTAAGAAATTTGAAATTGCATCAAGTATCTTTTCCGACCACAACGCCATGAGACTAGATATCAATTACAGGAAAAGATCTGTAAAAAATACAAACACATGGAGGCTAAACAATACACTACTTAATAACAAAGTGATCACGGAAGAAATCAAAGAGGAAATCAAAAAATACCTAGAAACAAATGACAATGGAGACATGATGACTCAAAATCTATGGGATGCAGCAAAAGCAGTTCTAAGAGGGAAGTTTATAGCAATACAATCCTACCTTACGAAACAGGAAACATCTCGAATAAACAACCTAATCTTGCACCTAAAGCAATTAGGGAAAGAAGAACAAAAAAACCCCGAAGTTAGCAGAAGGAAAGAAATCATAAAAATCAGATCAGAAATAAATGAAAAAGAAATGAAGGAAACAATAGCAAAGATCAATAAAACTAAAAGCTGGTTCTTTGAAAGGATAAACAAAATTGATAAACCATTAGCCAGACTCATCAAGAAAAAAGGGAGAAGACTGAAATCAATAGAATTAGAAATGAAAAAGGAGAAGTAACAACTGACACTGCAGAAATACAAAAGATCATGAGAGATTACTACAAGCAACTCTATGCCAATAAAATGGACAACCTGGAAGAAATGGACAAATTCTTAGAAATGCACAACCTGCCAAGACTGAACAGGAAGAAATAGAAAATATGAACAGACCAATCACAAGCACTGAAATTGAAACTGTGATTTAAAATCTTCCAACAAGCAAAAGCCCAGGACCAGATGTCTTCACAGGCGAATTCTATCAAACCTTTAGAGAAGAGCTATCACCTATCCTTCTCAAACTCTTCCAAAATATAGCAGAGGGAGGAACACTCCCCAACTCATTCTACGAGGCCACCATCACCCTGATACCAAAACCAGACAAGGACGTCACAAAGAAAGAAAACTACAGGCCAATATCACTGATGAACATAGATACAAAAATCCTCAACAAAATACAAGCAAACAGAATTCAACAGCACATTAAATGGATCATCCACCATGATCAAGTGGGGTTTATTCCAGGAATGCAAGTATTCTTCAATATACGCAAATCAATCAACGTGATACACCATATTAACAAATTGAAGGAGAAAAACCATATGATCATCTCAATAGATGCAGAGAAAGCTTTCAACAAAATTCAACACCCATTATGATAAAAACACTGCAGAAAGTAGGCATAGAGGGAACTTTCCTCAACATAATAAAGGCCATATATGACAAACCCACAGCCAACATCGTCCTCAATGGTGAAAAACTGAAAGCATTTCCACTAAGATCAGGAACAAGACAAGGTTGCCCACTCTCACCACTCTTATTCAACATAGTTTTGGAAGTTTTAGCCACAGCAATCAGAGAAGAAAAGGAAATAAAAGGAATCCAAATCGGAAAAGAAGAAGTAAAGCTGTCACTGTTTGCAGATGACATGATACTATACATAGAGAATCCTAAGGATGCTACCAGAAAACTACTAGAGCTAATCAATGAATTTGGTAAAGTAGCAGGATACAAAATTAATGCACAGAAATCTCTGGCATTCCTATACACTAAGGATGAAAAATCTGAAAGTGAAATCAAGAAAACACTCCCATTTACCATTGCAACAAAAAGAATAAAATATCTAGGAATAAACCTACCTAAGGAGACAAAAGACCTGTATGCAGAAAATTATAAGACACTGATAAAAGAAATTAAAGATGATACAAATAGATGGAGAGATATACCATGTTCTTGGATTGCAAGAATCAACATTGTGAAAATGACTCTACTACCCAAAGCAATCTACAGATTCAATGCAATCCCTATCAAACTACCACTGGCATTTTTCACAGAACTAGAACAAAAAATTTCACAATTTGTATGGAAACACAAAAGACCCCGAATAGCCAAAGCAATCTTGAGAACGAAAAACAGAGCTGGAGGAATCAGGCTCCCTGACTTCAGATTATACTACAAAGCTACAGTAATCAAGACAGTATGGTACTGGCACAAAAACAGAAATATAGATCAATGGAACAGGATAGAAAGCCCAGAGATAAACCCACGCACACATGGTCACCTTACCTTTGATAAAGGAGGCAGGAATGTACAGTGGAGAAAGGACAGCCTCTTCAATAAGTGGTGCTGGGAAAACTGGACAGGTACATGTAAAAGTATGAGATTAGATCACTCCCTAACACCATACACAAAAATTAGCTCAAAATGGATTAAAGACCTAAATGTAAGGCCAGAAGCTATCAAACTCTTAGAGGAAAACATAGGCAGAACACTCTATGACATGAATCACAGCAAGATCCTTTTTGATCCACCTCCTAGAGAAATGGAAATAAACACAAAAATAAACAAATGGGACCTAATGAAACTTCAAAGCTTTTGCGCAGCAAAGGAAACCATAAACAAGACCAAAAGACAATATTTGCAAGTGAAAATATTTGCAAATGAAGCAACTGACAAAGGATTAATCTCCAAAATTTATAAGCAGCTCATGCAGCTTGATAACAAAAAAAAAAAAAAACCCAATCCAAAAATGGGCAGAAGACCTAAATAGACATTTCTCCAAAGAAGATATACAGACTGCCAACAAACACATTAAAGAATGCTCAACATCACTAATCATTAGAGAAATGCAAATCAAAACTACAATGAGATATCATCTCACACCAGTCAGAATGGCCATCATGAAAAAATCTAGAAACAATAAATGCTGGAGAGGGTGTGGAGAAAAGGGAACCCTCTTACACTGTTGGTGGGAATGTAAATTGATACAGCCACTGTGGAGAACAGTATGGAGGTTCCTTAAAAAACTACAAATAGAACTACCATATGACCCAGCAATCCCACTACTGGGCATATACCCTGAGAAAACCATAATTCAAAAAGAGTCATGTACCAAAATGTTCATTGCAGCTCTATTTACAATAGTCCGGAGATGGAAACAACCTAAGTGCCCATCATCGGATGAATGGATAAAGAAGATGTGGCACATATATACAATGGAATATTACTCAGCCATAAAAAGAAACGAAACTGAGCTATTTGTAATGAGGTGGATAGACCTAGAGTCTGTCATACAGAATGAAGTAAGTCAGAAAGAGAGAGACAAATACCGTATGCTAACACATATATATGGAATTTAAGAAAAAAAATGTCATGAAAAACCTAGGGGTGAAACAGGAATAAAGACACAGACTTACTAGAGAATGGACTTGAGGCTATGGGGAGGGGGAAGGGTAAGCTGTGACAAAGCGAGAGAGAGGCATGGACATATGTACACTACCAAACGTAAGGTAGATAGCTAGTGGGAAGCAGCTGCATAGTACAGGGAGATCAGCTCGGTACTTTGTGACCGCCTGGAGGAGTGGGATAGGGAGGGTGGGAGGGAGGGAGATGCAAGCGGGAAGAGATATGGGAACATATGTATATGTATAACTGATTCATTTTGTTGTGAAGCTGAAGCTAACACACCATTGTAAAGCAATTATACTCCAATAAAGATGTTAAAATGAAAAATAAAGAAGATAAATAAAATTGATAAGCCGTTAGCCAGACTCATCAGGAAAAAAAGGGAGAAGACTCAAATCAACAGAACTAGAAACAAAAAAGGAGAAGTAACAACTGACACTGCAGAAATACAAAGGATCATGAGAGACTACTACAAACAACTGTATGCCAACAAAATGGACAACCTGGAAGAACGGGACAAATTCTTAGAAAAGCACAACCTTCCAAGACTGAACCAGGAAGAAATAGAAAATATGAACAGACAAATCACAAGAACTGAAACTGTGATTAAAAATCTTCCAGCAGGCGTGGGAAAGGGAGGGTGGGAGGGAGATGCAAGAGGGAGGAGATATGGGGATATGTGTATAGGTATAGCTGATTCACTTTGTTATAAAGCAGAAACTAACACACCTTTTGAAAGCAATTATACTCCAATAAAGATGTTAAAAAAAAAGATACATGTCTTCAATTTCTTCTGTTTCCTTTTGAAATTCAAGTCCATTTCAAATCTTTTGTTAATAAGCAATTTACTTCTCAGAGAATAGTTTCTTTGTGTTGGTAATTGTTATATTTACACAAAGGAAATAGTGAAATACAATCTCTTCCAAAAAGAACATTCTAAAACATTCCACTGAGTGCAAAAGCATGACCCTGCAGTGTCAGAATTTCTCCTGGTGATGCCAACAAAAACTCCTTGAGCTATTTTACAAGGAACTAAAAAGGAAGTCTGATTCCTCTGAATGATATGTCTGTCCCTTTCAAGTGCGATGGTTGAGGAAATATTGAAACATCTCAATAGCAATTGTGAAAGTGAATATACAGCAACTATACATCTATTACTTGATACTTTGACATTAGATCTTTCCACTGTGGCATGAGTTTACTTCTTAGGCAACAATACCTTCCAGGCAAGTGTGTTTTCTGCTCATTTGATATAGTTACCGATGTGGATTTTTTCCTAAGGTGAAGAATAGACATTAGTTAATATACCAACAAACATGTATGGGTCACCCCCTGACCACGTGGCAGGCACTCTGCCAAGAGCTACAGGAAACAAAAGTCTAAGTAAGACTGCCCCACCCTCACTAGTGTCCAGTCTGGTCAGGGAAATGAGATGAATAGGATTTTGATAAGCAAAGGAAAGATGATAAGAGATGCCAATGGCAGGCATGGGGCGCAGGGGGGAAGGAGGGGACAAAGGCTTGGAGAGGTGGAATACAAGCGATGTTTAGAAAAGAGGAAGTAAATATATATAATGATTGCTATCATCACATTTATTATGCACCAGGCACAGTGCTAAATGTTTCATTTACAATAAGTTGTGTAGAGTGACCAACCCATCCCAGCGTGTGGGGGTTTTTCCCATTTTAGCATGAGTCCCGCATACAAACTGGGCCTACTGGTCACCTACATGCATTCCTTACAATGACCTTATGAGATCTATCTTACTAACATTCTCAGTTTACAGAGGAGGGGATGGATGGTTAGGAGGCAGAGGAACTTATCCAAGATGGCACAGTTGCTACTATACGGGGAGCTGAGATATGAAAAAGAGTGCTCCTAATTATTAATGCAAGACATGAATCCTTAGGCTAAAATGGAACGTTTTTATGGCATAGCTCCAAGTGACCGAAATGAAAAAAGGAAGTTGGTACAAAATTGTGGTGGGATCCAAATCCAAGGATTTTTCCTGTGGGTACTTAAGAGTCATTGAAGGTTTCTGAGTAGTAGAACATGGTGGAAGCTTTCCTGATTAATTTGACATTCATGGCACCAAAGCAACAGTTCAAATCAATGATTTGTTCAGCCACTCTTCCTATCTCTAGAAATCTACAACCTTACCCCACTTAAGGCTACTTCTCCCAAACCACAAACAAACCAAAGAAAGCTTTTGGAAGATCAAAGAAATGTCCTCCTATCCCCAATTCATTTCAAGATTTTTTTCCTTTACTGGATAGTATTTTTCCCAAGTTTCTCTCAATAGCAGAAACTAGAAGTACTTGAAAGGCTGTAAGTGGTTTTGCTTAAACACACTTCTTTTATAGCCTATTATACCTCAAATCTCATTTTCTTAAAGAAATAACAAGTAGAGCAGGTGCTGGATCTAGGCTTCTCCCTGAGAGATGAGAGCAGAAGCCTGTCAAAAAATGTGTCATGTGGCATGATTTAGAGTGTGTATGCACATCTTTTGTTATTTTACCAATTTCCTGTGAGTCTGTTTATTCCCTTTCATTGCCTTTTATTCTGAACTGTTAGATGGTTATTTGAGATAGGGTGAGGCGGGGGGATGCTCTTCCTATCTGTTGAGATGTATGCCATCTGAGATCAGCATCATTCCATGGTCTGGTGCAAGACAACCAAGCAGACAAAAGTTCATTCAGAGGGAAGGTGGTAATTTTCATGAAGTACATCTCCCTGTCTGACTCAAGGAGATACATTATGCAGAAACCTGAAACAGGGAGCCTTTGTGCTGGGAACATCCTTTTAACTGCATTCCATAGTTCTTCCTGCCAAGTCACCAGATCCAGACATTCCCAAGCTCCTGCTTGTTGGAAATTGAAATCATTCCCTTTGCAGAAACAACCTATCCTTCTTTGTGAGGTCCCATCCAGTTGGTCAGAATGCCTTTCTGGGAGTTTATTTGGCGATGTTATATAAAGGAATTAAACAGAAACCCCATTCGTAATGTTGACAATATTCCCCACACACACGAACTATTTAATGAAAATCAGGAGCTAGGGAATTGAATTTGCACAGGGCAAAGAACCTATGTAAGATGGATATTCTCTGAATGCTAATGCAAGTTTGTTGCTGTTTTTTTCTAAAGACCCTTTTTTATTAAAGTTTACTTAACCATTTACAGCTATTACAAAATATTGGCTATATTCCTTGTGTTGTACAATATATCCTTGTAGCTTATTTTATTCTTTATAGTTTGTACCTCTTACTACCCTACCCCTATATTGGCCCTTCTGCCCCTCCCCACTGGTAACCAGTAGTTAGTTCTCTATATCTGTGAGTCCACTTCTTTTTTGTTGTACTCACTAGTTTGTCTTATTTTTTAGGTTCCACATGTAAGTGATATCATACAGTATTTGTCTTTGTGTGTCTGACTTATTTCATTTAGCATAATGCCCTCCAAGTCCATCCATGTTGCTGCAAATGGCAGAATTTCATTCTTTTTTATGGCTGAGTAGTATTCCACTGTATATACATACCACATCTTCTTTATCCATTCATCTGTTGATGGGCACTTTGGTTGCTTCCATATCTTGGCAATTGTAAATAATGCTTCTGGATAATTGTAAAGGAACATTGGGACCTTTGCATATACCCAAGAGCTGTCCCTTGTTTTGTTTTTAGTGACAGGGAAACAGTCATTTAGTAATTTCCTGCGTCAGTTGATTCCACACAGAATGGGATATCCAGAGGTATTTTTGAAGTCCAGGGACATTCTGAATATGGAAACCAAAGGGTGGAACCCCCCCCCACCCCAGATGGTTGGTACCATCTGCTAAGGAGTAGGATGTGTGAATAGCCAAAGGGCCCTTACTCTTCCATGGATGAGTGGACTCCATCAAATTAAAAAGAAGGTGGTTTCTGCTAAACATGAGTATAGGCAGCTGAAGGAATTGTTTAGAGTGGGGACAGTTCAGAGTCTTGCTTTGATCCTCTATCTTTAAGTCAGTTGGACCATTCCACAGAGGTCCACAAGAACACTCTAGTATAGTGGTTTCCTACCCTGTCTGTACTTTAAAGTTAGCTGTGGACTTTTAAGATGCCCGTGCCTGATCGCACAGATGAATTAAATCAACATTTGGTTATGGGAGAATCCAGACAACTGTATATATTTTTATGTGCCTACAATCAGGGTCCTTTCAGGACGCAAAAACCAGAAACAAAGAACTTAATTAAAATATTTTTTAAAAAATTTAACCAGTTAGTGAGGAATGCAGGAAGCAGCTACTACCGCTACAGGTGGGAGAAACAAAGGAATGAAGTCAGGGCTATTAAAACTTAGAGTGTAGAGGAGGGTCCCTGCAGTGCAGAGACCCTGGCCTCTGGGAAGAGTGGGTGCTGTCACTTGTTGCTGGTGTCTGAGCTCACGTGGAGCTGAATGAAACAACCCAGACTTCAGAAGAGCTTGTATCTGGTTTGCTAGAGCTTGTATCTCAGATACAAATGGTTCTGGGATTGTGGCAAAACTTGAAGCTGAAACCAGTTTTTGCTACTAGAACCAACTGCTGTGGCCAGGGTGACACTGATAGGAACAGAAAGCAAAGGGGATGGAGCAAAATCCTTTCTCCATAGTCCATCATTTCAGTCTCCTTTAGCGCCCCCTGTTGGCAGAGCTGATAAAGGAGTAATACTGTTGGCTGAATCCCAGTCCTAGCATTTCAAAGTGAAGCACAGAAGGGTGAATTTGAGGTAAGAAATAAGCATTAATAACCAGAACTGTTTGCCCCAGGTGATTCTATTGGGAAGGCAGTGTTAAGAACTACTGACTATGGGAAGTTTGGATTTAGGACTGTCCTAGGCATTCCTGGTTTGCTTTCGTTTTGCCCCAGACCCTAGTCAGTTCAACTTGCCCATTATCACCCTGCTTCTTCAGTTTCCATGTTTTCCTTTGGACTCTTGGCCTTTGGGTTCCCACAGTTACGGCTTAGATTTGGCCCATGCATTCCCCCAGCTTTGAGGAACTCTGGCCCTCGCTAGCTCTACCGGACCCAAGGCTGGGCAGTTAGAGGAGAGGGATTGGATTCTGGTTTCCATGGAGTCTGTTTTGGTTCATAATTCAGGGACCATATTTCCCTGGAAGCAGCCAGCTCTGGTGCTCCATTACCACTTTGTGTTGATGGCCAGTCCCAACAGTGGTTTGCTGTCACTGGCTTTGAAGAGAACCCAAACAGGAAAAGTCAGTTATCCTGTGCATTGTCACTGAATAAGAACATGTGAAACATGAAAGCTGAAATCATGCCTCTGCTTTTGCTCTCTGGAGAGCTTGATTGGGTTCTTTCTGTTAGTTGTGGGGTTCCTCACTTACAAAACGCCCAACCAGTTAGATCAGAAGAGAAATAAAGCTAGTTCTTCCCATCCTGAGGACCTCCCGTATACATGGAAACATGACGAATCCTCACTCAAGTCACTAGAATGAGCGTCAGCAGGTTTCAGTCATTCATGTAACAAATGTGTACTCGGCACCCACTGTGATCTAGGTTGGGTTCCATGCACTAGAGGTATAGCAGTGAACAAAGCAAAGTGATTCTCCTCACGTAGGTCACAGCCTACGGAGGAAGAGAGACAAGTAAGTAAGTAAACTTTTATAATGACATATTAGTTAGATATTCCTGTGTAACAAATTACCTCAAATTTAGTACCCTAAAACAACAAAGGTATATTATCTCATAGCTTCTGAGAGTCAGGAGACTGTTGGGTGATTTGGCTTAGGGTCTCTCATGAGGTTGTAGTCAAGTCGTCATGGGGGTTGATCTGAAGATGTGTCTGGCTTTGGGGGATCTGCTTCCAAGTTCACTCATGTGGCATCTTCATGAGGCTCTGTTCCTCACCATGTGGACCTCCCCGGAGACCTATTCACAACCTGGCACTTGGCTTCCCCTGGAGTGAGTGACCCAGGAGAAAGAGTGGTCAAGATGGAAGCCATGGTATCCTTTATAACCTAACCTTGGAAGCGGCATACCTTTTCCTCTGCCATATCGTTCTTAACCATGATCAAATATGGGAGGGGACTACCTGGGGGCACGGATACCAGGATAGAGGGATCTTCGGTCTGTCTTGGAGGCTGGCTACTATGGATGGTAATAAGTGCCATGGAGGATACAAAGCAGGGTAAAAGCGTGGGGAGGAAGACAGTGTTTGGAGTGACTATTGTTCTTGATACAGATGGTCAGATGACTTCACTGATACAGAGAAAAGATTTGAAGGAGCTGAGGGAGTAGCTTTGTGGCTTCCACCTAGAGGTCACCTTTTCCGGGAAAGACTTCCCTCAGCTCCTGCCCCACCCATCAGTTTCACTAAGGACCCCTACTGTGTGCTCCCAGAGCACCCACGCGTACTCTCTGAAAGCTCTCGTCACCCTGTGGTGTCTTCTTTCTTTCTCGGCCACTAGAGCATGAGCTCTTCAGTGCCATGGACAGTGTTTTATTCATCTTTGTATCCCCAGTAAAAAATCAGTAAATTTGATGAGTCAATAAAGTGAATGAATAAATTTACTTCCTCTGCAGGCGTTTTTGGGGAATTTAGTTTGAACTCCTCTTTAACACCGTATGTTTTTTAAAAATTAAACATCAATGATTGGGGGACTTCCAAGATGGTGGAGGAGTAAGACCTTCTGCCCCACAAACACATCAAAAATACATCTACATGTGGAACAACTCCTACAGAACACCTACCGAATGCTGGCAGAAGACCTCAGACCTCCCAAAAGGCAAGAAAATCCCCACTTACCTGGGTAGGCCAAAAGAAAAAAGAGAGACAAAGAATAGGGACGGGACCTGCACCAGAAGGAGGGAGCTGCGAAGGAGGAAAAGTTTACACACAAGGAAGCCCCTTCATGGGCGGAGACTGCGGGTGGCGGAGGTGGGGGAACTTCAGAGCCACGGAGGAGAGCACAGCAACAGGGGTGCGGAGGGCAAAGCGGAGAGATTCCCGCACAGAGGATCGGTGCCGACCACCACTCACAGGCCTGAGACGCTTGTCTGCTCACCCACCGGGGTGGGTGGGGGCTGGGAGCTGAGGCTCCAGCTTTGGAGGTGAGATCCCAGGGAGACGACTGGGGATGGCTGCGTGAACAATGGGGCTAGTGCGCCCCAGCTAGCTGGGAGGGAATCCGGGAAAAAGTCTGGACCTGCCTAAGAAGCAAGAGACCATTGTTTCAGGGTGCTGAAGAGAGGGGATTCCTTTCCTGTCTGCCCACAGGAGGCAGAGCACCGCCTATACAAGCTCTAGAGACTGGCACAAGCCACGGCTATCAGCTCAGACAGCAGAAATGGGCATGAAATGCTAACGCTGCTGCTGCAGCCACCAAGAAGCCTGTGTGCGAGCACAAGTCACTCTCCACACCTCCCCTCCTGGGAGCCTGTGCAGCCCGCCACTGCCAGGGTCCCAGGATCCAGGGACAACTTCCCCAGGAGAACACATGGTACGCCTCAGGCGGTTGCAATGTCACACTGGCCTCTGCGTAGGCTCACCATGCATACCATACCCCTCCCTCCCCCCAGCCTGAGTGAGCCAGAGACCTCTAATCAGCTGCCCCTTTAACCTATCCTGTCTGGGTGGGAACAGAAGCCTGACGGAGACCTACACCCAGCTGCAGGGCCAAAACCAAAGCTGAACCCCAGGAGATGTGCGAACAAAGAAGAGAAAGGGAAATTTCTCCCAGCAGCCTCAGGAGTGGTGAATGAAATCCCCACAGTCAACTTGAGGTACCCTGCATCTGTGGAATACCTGAACAGACAACGAATCCACCCAAAATTGAGGTGGTGGACTTTGGGAGCAACTGTAGACTTGGGGTTTGCTGTCTGCAACTGACTTGTTTCTGATTTTTATGTTTATCTTAGTATAGTTTTTAGCACTTGTTATCATTGGTGGATTTCTTTATTGGTTTGGTTGCTCTCTTCTTCTTTTTATTAATTTTTTAATTTTAATAATATTTTTTAATTTTAAAATTTTTATTTCTCTATTTTTTTTTCTTCCTTTTTCTCTCCCTTTTCTTCTGAGCTGTGTGGCTGACATGGTCTTGGTGCTCTGGGCTGGTGTGAGGCCTGAGTTTCTGAGGTAGGAGAACCGAGTTCAGGACACTGGACCACCAGAGACCTCCCAGCCCCATGTAATATCAATCAGCAAGAGCTCTTCCAGAGATATACGTCTCAACGCTAAGACCCAGCTCCACCCAACATCCAGCAAGCTCCAGTGCTGGATGCCCCATGCCAAACAACTAGCAAGACAGGAACAGAACCTCACCCATTAGCAGAGAGGCTGCCTAAAATCATAATAATTTCACAGACACCCCAAAACACACCACTGGATGCAGCCCTACCCGCCAGAAAGACAAGATCTAGCCCCACCCACCAGAACACAGATACAAGTCCCCTCCACCAGGAACCCTACACAAGCCACTGAACCAACCTTACCCACTGGGGGCAGACACCAAAAACAACGAGAATTACAAACCTGCAACCTGCAAAAAGGAGACCCCAAACACAGTAAGTTAAGCAAAATGAGAAGACAGAGAAATATGCAGCAGATGAAGGAGCAAGGTAAAAACCCACCAGACCAAACAAATGAAGAGGAAACAGGCAGTCTACCTGAAAAAGAATTCAGAGTAATGATAGTAAAGATGATCCAGATCTTGGAAATAGAATGGAGAAAATACAAGAAACATTTAACAAGGACCTAGAAGAACTAAAGAAAATAAAAACAATGATAAACAACACAAAAAATGAAATTAAAAATTCTCTAGAAGGAGTCAGAAGCAGAATAACTGAGGCAGAAGAACAGATAACTGACCTGGAAGATAAAATAGTGGAAATAACTACTGCAAGACAGAATAAAGAAAAAAGAATGAAAATAATTGAGGAAGTCTCAGACACCTCTGGGACAACATTAAATGCACCAACATTAGAATCATAGGGGTCCCAGAAGAAGAAGAAAAAGAAAGGGTCTGAGAAAATATTTGAAGAGGTTATAGTTGAAAACTTCCCTAACAGGGGAAAGGAAATAGTCAATCAAACCCAGGAAGCACAGAGAGTCCCATACAGGATAAATACAAGGAGAAACATGGCAAGACACATATTAATCAAACTATCAAAAA
Organism: Phocoena sinus; assembly: GCF_008692025.1. Taxonomy (NCBI): domain Eukaryota; kingdom Metazoa; phylum Chordata; class Mammalia; order Artiodactyla; family Phocoenidae; genus Phocoena; species Phocoena sinus. The sequence continues at coordinate 66,636,627 of NC_045778.1, read as the reverse complement.
TTAAATACAGAGAAAAAATATTAAAAGCAGCAAGGGAAAATCAACAAATAACATACACGGGAATCCCCATAAGGTTAATCTTTCAGCAGAAACTCTGCAAGCCACAAGGGAGTGGCAGGACATATTTAAAGTGATGAAACGGAAAAACCTAGAGCCAAGATTACTCTACCCAACAAGTTTCTCATTCAGATTCGATGAAGAAATTAAAACCTTTACAGACAAGCAAAAGTTACGAGAATTCAGCACCACCAAACCTGCTTTACAACAAATGCTAAAGGAACGTCTCTAGGCAGGAAACACAAGAGAAGGAAAAGACCTGCAATAACAAACCCAAAATAATTAAGAAAATGGTAATAGGAACATACCTATCAATAATTACCTTAAATGTAAATGGATTAAATGCTCCAACCAAAAGACATACACTGGCTGAATGGATACAAAAACAAGACCCATACATATGCTGTCTACAAGAGACCCACTTCAGACTCAGGGACACATACAGACTGAAAGTGAGGGGATGAAAAAGGATATTCCATGCAAAAGGAAATCAAAAGAAAGCTGGAGTAGCAATTCTCATATCAGACAAAATAGACTTTAAAATAAAGACTATTACAAGAGACAAAGAAGGACACTACATAATGATCAAGGGATCGATCCAAGAAGAAGATATAACAGTTGTAAATATTTATGCACCCAACATAGGAACACCTCAATACATAAGGTAAATGCTAAGAGGCATAAAAGGGGAAATCGATACTAACACAATCATAGTAGGGGACTTTAACTCCCCACTTACACCAATGGACAGATCATCCAAAATGAAAATAAATAAGGAAACACAAGCTTTAAATGATACATTAAACAAGATGGACTTAATTGATATTTATAGGACATTCAATCCAAAAACAACAGAATACACTTTCTTCCCAAGTACTCATGGAACATTCTCCAGGATAGATCATATCTTGGGTCAAAAATCAAGCCTTGGTAAATTTAAGAAAATTAAAATTACATGAAGTATCTTTTCTGACCACAATGCTATGAAACTAGATATCAATTACAGGAAAAGATCTGTAAAAAATACAAACACATGAAGGCTAAACAGTACACTACTAAATAACCAAGAGATCACTGAAAAAATCCAAGAGGAAAACAAAAAATGCCTAGAAACAAATGACAATGAAAACATGATGAACCAAAACCTATGGGATGTAGCAAAAGCAGGTCTAAGAGGGAAGTTTATAGCAATACAAGCCTGTCTCAATAAACAACAAACATCTCAAATAAACACCGTAACCTTACACCTAAAGCAATTAGAGAATGAAAAACAAAAACCCCAAAGTTGGCAGAAAGAAAGAAATCATAAAGATCAGATCAGAAATAAAAGAAAAAGAAATGAAGGAAATAATAGCAAAGATCAATAAAACTAAAAGCTGGTTCTCTGAGAAGATAAACAAAATTGATAAACCATTAGCCAGACTCATCAAGAAAAAAAGGGAGAAGACTCAAATCAATAGAATTAGAAATGGAAAAGGGGAAGTAACAACTGACACTGCAGAAATACAAAGGACCATGAGAGATTACGACAAGCAACTATATGCCAATAAAATGGACAACCTGGAAGAAATGGACAAATTCTTAGAAAAGCACAACCTTCCAAAACTGAACCAGGAAGAAGCCGAAATTATAAACAGACCAAACACAAGCACTGAAATTGAAACTGCGATTAAAAATCTTCCAACAAGCAAAAGCCCAGGACCAGATGGCTTCACAGGTGAATTCTATCAAACATTTAGAGAAGAGCTAACACCTATCCTTCTCAAACTCTTCCAAAATACAGCAGAGGGAGGAACACCCCCAAAGTCATTACACAAGGCCACCATCACCCAGATCCCCAAACCAGACAAAGATGTCACAAAGAGAGAAAGCTACAGACCAATATCACTGATGAACATAGATGCAAAAATCCTCAACAAAATACTAGCAAACAGAATCCAACAGCACATTAAAAGGATCATACACCATGATCAAGTGGGGTTTATCTCAGGAATGCAAGGATTCTTCAGTATGTGCAAATCAATCAATGTGATACACCATATTAACAAATTGAAGGAGAAAAACCATATGATAATCTCAATAGATGCAGAGAAAGCTTTTGACAGAATTCCACACCCATTTATGATAAAAACCCTGCAGAAAGTAGGCATAGAGGGAACTTACCTCAACATAATAAAGGCCATATATGACAAGCCAACATCGTTCTCAATGGTGAAAAACTGAAACCATTTCCTCTAAGATCAGGAACAAGACAAGGTTGCCCACTCTCACTACTATTATTCAACATAGTTTTGGAAGTTTTAGCCACAGCAATCAGAGAAGAAAAAGAAATAAATGGAATTCAAACCGGAAAAGAAGAAGTAAACCTGTCACTGTTTGCAAATGATGATACTATGTACATAGGATACTATACATAGAGAATCCTAAGGATGCTACCAGAAAACTACTAGAGCTAATCAATGAATTTGGTAAAGTAGCAGGATACAAAATTAATGCACAGAAATCTCTTGCATTCCTATACACTAATGATGAAAAATCTGACAGTGAGATTAAGGAAACACTCCCATTTACCATTGCAACAAAAAGAATAAAATACCTAGGTTAAACTTACCTAAGGAGACAAAGACGTGTATGCAGAAAAGTATAAGATACTGGTGAAAGAAATTAAAGATGATACAAACTGATGGAGAGATATACCATGCTCTTGGATTGGAAGAATCAATATTGTGAAAATGACTATAAAGCAATCTACAGATTCAATGCAATCCTATCAAATTACCAATGGCATTTTTCACAGAACCAGAACAAAAAATTGCACAATTTGTATGGAAACACAAAAGACCCCGAATAACCAAGCAATCTTGAGAAAGAAAAACGGAGCTGGAGGAATCAGGCTCCCTGACTTCAGACTATACTACAAAGCTACAGTAATCAAGACAGTATGGGACTGGCACAAAACCAGAAATATAGATCAATGGAACAGGATAGAAAGCCCAGAGATAAACCCATGCACATATGGTCACCATATCTTTGATAAAGGAGGCAAGAATATACAATGGAGAAAAGACAGTCTCTTCAATAAGTGGTGCTGGGAAAACTGGACAGCTACATGTAAAAGAATGAAGTTAGAACACTCCCTAACACCATACACAAAAATAAACTCAAAATGGATTAAAGACCTAAATGTAAGGCCAGACACTATAAAACTCAGAGGAAAACATAGGAAGAACACTCTTTGACATAAATCACAGCAAGATTCTTTTTGACCCACCACTTGGAGAGATGGAAATAAAAACAAAAACAAACAAATGGGACCTAATGAATCTTAAAAGCTTTTGCACAGCAAAGGAGAAGACGAAAAGACAGCCCTCAGAATGGGAGAAAATATTTGCAAACTAAGTAACTGACAAAGGATTAATCTCCAAACTATACAAGCAGCTCATGCAGCTCAATATCAAACAATAAAACAACCCAATCCAAAAATGGGCGAAAGATCTAAATAGACATGTCTTCAAATAAGATATACAGATTGCCAACAAACACATGAAAAGATGCTCAACATCACTAATCATTAGAGAAATGCAAATCAAAACTACAATGAGGTATCACCTCACACCAGTCAGAATGGCCATCATCAAAAAAATCTACAAACAATAAATGCTGGAGAAGGTGTGGAGAATAGGGAACCCTCTTGCCCTGTTGGTGGGAATGTAAACTGATACAGCCACTATGGAAAAACAGTATGGAGTTTCCTTAAAAAACTAAAAATATAACTACCATACGACCCAGCAATGCCACTACTGGGCATATACCCTGAGAAAACCATAATTCAAAAAGACACATGCACCCCAATGTTCATTGCAGTAGTATTTACAATAGCCGGGACATGGAAGCAACCTATGTGTCCATCAACAGATGAATGGATAAAGAAGATGTGGCACATATATACAATGGAATATTACTCAGCCATAAAAAGAAACAAAACTGAGTTATTTATAGTGAGATGGATGGACCTAGAGTCTGTCATACAGAGAGAAGTACGTCAGAAAGAGAAAAACAAATACCGTATGGTAACACATATCTATGGAATCTAAAAAAAAAAAAAAAAAGGTTCCAATGAACCTAAGGGCATGACAGGAATAAAGATGCAGATGTAGAGAATGGACTTTCGGACACAGGGAGGCGGGAGGGTAAGCTGGGACGAAGTGAGAGAGTAGCATTGACATATATACACTACCAAATGTAAAATAGATAGCTAGTGGGAAGCAGCTGCATCATATGGGGACATCAGCTCGGTGCTTTGGGACCACCTAAAGGGGTGGGATAGGAAAGGTGGGAGGGAGACGCAAGAGGGAGGGGACATGAGGTTATATGTATACATATAGCTGATTCACTTTGTTATATACCAGAAACTAATACACCATTTTAAAGCAATTATACTCCAATAAAGATGTTAAAAAAATTTTTTTAAATCAATGATCTTTTGTCTAAAAATAAATCCCTGGACATGAAATCATATACCCACTTTAAACATATAAACCTACTCCTCTGATGCTATGTCAATTGCATTGCCTACAGATACTGTTAGTTTATGAAGGGCCGCATGGAACAAAAATATGTGGCAACTGATTGAATGGGAACATTTTGTGAGACAAATATTTTTGTTCTCATGCAGCAACATTTCTATTACATAGCTTCTAAATATGTAAAAAGAAAAAAACCCCTCAGATTGGCAATAGAATACCCTAAGGAGTCTAGAAAGCCTGCAAACCAGCAATATTATTTTATAGTGAAAAACAGATATGAGTGATATTGTTTCTTCATGTTTCTTCTTTCTTTTTTTTTTTTTTTAAGCCAAAGAAAGGTTGTTTTATTTATTTATTTATTTGGGATGCATTTGGGTCTTTGTTGCTGCGTGCGGGCTTCTCTAGTTACAGCGAGCAGGGGTGACTCTTCCTTGCGGTGTGTGGGCTTCTCATTGCAGTGGCTTTTCTTGTTGTGGAGCACAGGCTCTAGGCACGTGGACTTCAGCAGTCATGGCACGTGGGCTCAGTAGTTGTGGCTCACAGGCTCTAGAGCACAGGCTCAGTAGTTGTGGCACATGGACTTAGTTGCTCCATGGTATGTGGTATCTTCCCAGACCAGGGATCCAACCCGTGTCCCCTGCATTGGCAGGCAGATACCTAACCACTGTGTCATCAGGGAAGTCCCACGCCCTCCTTCTTTGGGCAATCGTTTTCTTTCTAAATATATGTCCAATAAATCACATGCTCTGATTCACCCACAGCCCTGCGCCAGAGGCAGTCGCTTATACAAAAGGACAGTTGGTCACTCACAGAACTATGTCTCCTGTGTGTTTGGGAACTAAACCATCATTCCGAACATCAGTGGTCTGGCTCCTTAGGACTCAAGAGGTCTAGTCTGGCATCTAGTTTAGGATTGCTCCCAAAGTTCAGCCCTGAGAACTGAAAGTACCAAAGCCAAGGGAACCATAATGTTCATAGAAGCCACCTAGGTATCTTGCTAAATGAAGCTTCAGGTCCAGAAGGTCTGGGGTAGGAGCTAAGATCCAGCATTTCTAACAAAATTCTGGGTGATTCTTTGCAGCTGGTCCTCCTATCACGCTTTGAATAGTAAGATATTAAAATAGCTTCAGAGAGTCCCAAGTGGACCTGTCTGCCTGCATCTGTAAATGGTTTGAGATTTCGTTTTTTCTTTCCCCTTTTCTTTTTTTAACCACCCTAATGTGGGGCCCCTAATGATCAAGAAACAAATTTATTTTATTAATTTGCAAAGTTGTTAAACCATTTGTTCTCCACAAGATGCATTACATTTCAGGTCTCTGTTCCTTCAAAAGCTCACTTTGAAAAACACATTTTGCCATACATTTTCATTTGAACAAGTGCCAAGATGCCAAGGAATCTACGATGTAGATTTTAAATCTAACTGAATCCTTACCTATTACCTCCACATCAAATGTACTGTACTTCAAGCGTTTGCAAAATGGAAGTGAGCCAAGAAAAATATAGCCATGAGAAATAAAATTTAAAAGTTACATTGATCATCCCATATAAAATTCCAGGTCAACACCTTTCTCCTATACTCCAGCTGCATGGCAGGAACAGAAGGATTTCATCCACGATTTCTTTTATTTTAAAATGTCTTATTTTAGGGCTTCCCTGGTGGCGCAGTGGTTGAGAGTCCGCCTGCCGATGCAGGGGACGCCGGTTCGTGCCCCGGTCCGGGAAGATCCCACATGCCGTGGAGCGGCTGGGCCCGTGAGCCATGGCCGCTGAGCCTGCGCGTCCGGAGCCTGTGCTCCGCAACAGGAGAGGCCACGACAGGGAGAGGCCCGCATACCAAAAATATAAATAAATAAAATGTCTTATTTTATTATATTTTAAATTTTTATTATTTTAAATTTTATTATTTTAAAATAAAAGTATTTTTTGATGTGACACTGATCTAATTCTCAAAGCAGTGCAGAGAGTGTGCAGAGTTATTCACTAGTTTTTGGCTTATGTATGTTCAAATTTTCTTATCAAGATGTACAACTGTGACATCATATTGGCTGGAGGTTTTTGACTTTCGATTATTTTTTAAAGATTTAGCAAAGTAAAAAAATGTGTCAGAATGGGTAGGAGCTTCCCAAGCTCGTATCTGTTCAGCAGCTCACCCACCGTGCCTTACTCCTTACCCAAATCTCCAACCACATCTCCAGCCTTAGAGCCCTCACCATGATCTAAGTAGGAAGGTAGCACCTGTGCCCAGAAGGCTTTTGAGACCCACTGATTGAGTCTGCAGTTGCCAAGCCCAGCTCAATATTGTCCCATCAACAAGCTACCAGCTGTGAGTCATTTCAGTCTCAAATTCAACGTGTCTCACAGCTCTCAAAGCATGTATCTTTTACAGATGACAACTCACAGGGTGAATTTGGATATTTTTAAATGTCTGGGGACTTCCCTGGTGGTGCAGTGGTTAAGAATCTGCCTGCCAATGCAGGGGACACGGGTTCTATCCCTTGTCCTGGAATGCCGCGGTGCAACTAAGACCGTGTGCCACTACTACTGAGCCTGCGTGCCCAGGGCCCATGCTCCGCAACAAGAGAAGCCACCGCAGTGAGAAGCCCGTGCACCACAACGAAGAGTAGCCTCCGCTCGCCGCAACTAGAGAAAGCCCGTGAGCAGCAACAAAGACCCAACGCAGCCAAAAAAAAAAAAAATGTCTATACTTGGTGGGTTTTGCCACCTCATTTCAGTTGTGAACCTCATTGCTGCCTCAAAGATGTTGAGAGTACTTCTGATTTCTGAATATCCAAAAGGCAGTAACCATGGAAACCCAACAGATTCTTTTCTTTGGTCAGTGACAGCTTCTTTATACCCATTAACCTCCTCCACCTGCTTGTGGTCGCTGTTAACTATTTTCCAAGGTTTCTTTGGAAAATGTAAACTAGAATGCCAACTTAATGTTGCTAGCTTCTACTTAATGAAAGGTGGCACCTGTAAATATCTGCAACTCAGCCACTTCAAAGGACAGAAGTGGCCATAACAATAGAAAATAACACACACATGTAAATAAATAACATTTAGAAAAGCTTTCACATGTGTCCTTTCATATGCTCCTCACCATGGCTCTGTGAGGCTAAGGGGACGTAAGCCCATTTCACCAGTGAGAATGCTGAGACTCAGAGATTACGTGATCCATCAAAGCCACACAGCAAATGGACTCACAGACGTAGAGAACAGACTTGTGGTTGCCAAGGGGGAGGGGCTGAGGGGAGGGATGGAGAGGTTGGGGTTAGCAGAAGTAAGCTATTATATATAGAATGGATAAACAGCAAGGTCCTACTGTACAGCACAGAGAACCATATTCAATATCCTATGATAAACCGTAATGGAAAAGAATATTAAAAAAAGAATATATATATATAACTGAATCACTTTGCTGTACAGCAGAAATTACACAACATTGTAAATCAACTATACTTCAATTAAAAAAATGTTTTTAAAAGCCACATGGTTAAGTAAGTGGCAGAGCTGTGATTTGTACTTGGGTCTTTTAATTCCAAATCCCATACTTTTCACACTACACCACTTTGCCTCCATTAAGGCCAGAAGATAGTGTTTTGAACCTAAAATTGGTGACACTGGTCTAAAGACATTTCCAGCCTACCACAAGTCTCAGTCTTAAGACTTTTGTTTTCTTGGTCCAAACATCCAGACTTTAAAATCAGAAAATACATAACTCAGAATCTAATCTGCGCCAGTGCACGCTGTAGAAGGGGTTTGGAGGAGCCCACAGGAAGTAGAGGGGAAGCCGAGTATGAGGATCTCCCAGTTTCTACTCTTTCCAAGTCACTTCTACTTCTTTTTCCTTTTTTATATGTTGAGATATAATTTTTTAAATACATATACTCACTCTTATAGGGTAAAGAGCTCCAGAAGAAGAGAGACCTAGACCCATGTTTTACACTAGCTTAGTCCCCATCTATGTCTGGGACACTGCTCATCACTTCTCCATGACTCAAGTTTCCTCACTTGGGAAAATGAACCCGCAGAGCGATTGTCAGGACCAATGAAGTAATACAGTGTTACTCTGGGATTAAGTGCAAGGCATTCTCACATGCGTGCCCTTGCTTGGCTAGGGGGCAGGGAGGGGCTGCTGAGGTGATGGTTAGGGTGAGAGAAAAACAGGCAAGAATTCTCTGCAGCCTAGAGCGCAACAGAGCCTGCAGGGAAATTCCTGTAACTTTCCCAAGGATCATCCTGCCCTGGGAAAATGCTTGAATGGTCCTGCAGAGAAACTGGACCCTTTTCCTGTTCCCCATCAGGAAAGCTGGCATCATCCAAAGAAGTGGAATCTTTAGGGAAAGGAAGAGTGTCTGCCGTGTCAATAGTCGGTTCTTTCCCAGCACAGCCGATGAGAAGGCCATCTCAGAATACACCTCGTGGGAACAGACCAGAGAGCACTTCCTGAACTGATAGCCTGGGAGCAGGCAGGACATCAAAAGCTGGCTTGAGTGAATCATTGTTAACTGGGATCACATAATTTGACTGTGAGACTTTTTTTTCTTTTTGTCAGCATAATGTCAACCTGAAGAGGCAGCATGGAGAAACACGGAAATAGGACGAGGAGTTTGGGTTGACTCTCTGGGGTTTAGACTCTGCTTTAACTCCTGCTCTGACATTTATAAAGTGAGTGAGTTCCACTTCCTCATATGTAAAATGAGCATATGTTGGGATTTGAACAGGTCAATAAGTAACGCTTTTCTCCTCCTCCAGATAAGAATCTGAATAAAATAAAAAGTAGCCATGAGTCAAATTGCGGGGGGTGGGGGCGGTTGTCAACATCACCTTAATAACTGGATTTGGGAGTGCAGCCTGAATCCACAGCCAGTAATTCTTAATATTTCTAATATTTTTCCCTATTCCAAAAACTGAACCAAATTCAGGCAAAATAGTCATAACCATCTACCTTCCCCAAAGGTTACTCTTGGCCACAAAGAAGAGAATAGTGGGGATCAGACAGAGGATCAGATCACTTCCAGAACAAGAAGAGGAAACAGGGACTCTATGGGCTTAAACCACCTGGGAAAAGAATGATGGGCCAATGGGTGTGCAGATCCTTAGCACCCAACCAATTGGAAAAAGGAAGCAGCTTCTTGGGGATGGGAGTGTGAAAGAGAGACTGGAAAGGTCTGTGATGGAACCGGAAACATAAGGATGAAGAAGAGGTTCCCCAATCAGATACCACCTCCATTTCCCTTGTAGGGGTGGTGAAATCATTAAAGGAGATGAAGTAAATGGAGCACCAATCAGGGAGCCAGTGACCATGTGCGGTTATTTTCTTTCCTTCTTTAATCTGTTCCCCCAACTGCTTTAGAAAATGAGGACAATTAAGTTCTGCAGCAGCTCCCTGAGACGCTTTCCCCAGGGCAACACCGGCTACCTCAGTCGGCTCTTGCCAAGGTAGGACGACCATGCATCCTGGGTTCCCCAGGGCAGGCTGTGGGCCCTGTGTCCTGTCCAGTTTAGCACTTGCTGCAAAAAGAGTCCTAACTGGGTTATACTGACCCTCTTTCTAGTAGGAAATTTTCAGGCAGAGAAACAACAGGTTTTTCTCCCTTTGTTTCCAAATCGCTACTTTTTCTTGCCTCTTCTCCCCTTCCTTCTCAGGCTCCATTGCTGGGTCCTTTTAGTAAAGGTCAGCATTTCCCAGGTGTGGTTCCTTCCTGTTTTCTTATTCCCTCTGCCTGTCCTCTCTGGATGACCCCACCCACTCCTTCCTCAACTACACCAAACTACATTTGCTCCAGCTTCCAAATCTCTGTCCCCTGCTCTAACTGCCCCGCTCACATCTCCAACTGCCGCGCCTTTACCTGGATCCCCTCCAAACATCCCAAACGTAACTCACTTTCTTATCCTTCTTCCCTCCAACTGATTCTCTTTCTTGCATCTTCCAGCTCTACTCTTCCCCCACTTTCCCTAACTGGAAGTCTTAAAATTATCCTAAGTAGCTGATTCTTTTTTAGTCCCCACATTTAATTAAAGCTCGATTCTGTCAATATCTCTTACATGTGGCCTCTTCTCTCCAGCCTGGTTATCACTGCCTTAGCTGGATCCTCAACCTTCACCTGCCTCCTTGCAAAGGCCTCGTAAATGACCTCCCGTCTGCATGTGTCGGAGTCTTAACCACTAGACCGCCAGGGAAGCCCCTCTCTCTCTCTTTCTATCTCTGTCTGTCTGTCTCTCTCTCTGTCCCTCTCTGTCTCTGTCTCTGTCTCTCTCTCTCTCTCTCTCACACACACACGCACACAACGTAACCTGCAAGACACTCCTGACTCCCTTTGCCTGGTGCCCGGTGCTCTCAGTCCAAGCTTCTTACAATGACCTGCACATTCTCTACTGCCCAGTGCCTCCTGCCTTGTCACCCATTCATCCACCCTCCAAGCCTTCAGACTCAATGGCACTGAATTGATATCACCATTCCTAGAAGAGTCTATAACCCTTAACGCTTCTCTGCTTAGGCTCCTCCCGTGCCCTCCGCTTTGAATGTCCTTCCCCAATACACACACCTAATCCCTGACTTGCAAACGTATTTTTCCTTTAAGGATGATTTCAGACGTCCTTGCTTTGGAGAAGCCTTCCCCAACTTCTCCGCTTGTTAGTTACGTCCCTTTTGTGTGCCCTCAATATTTAACTGCGTAACACAGTTACACATACTCAAATTGTAGGTAATCTATTGGCATTTATGATTCTCCCATTATCATGGTACTTTCTTGAGAACAGAGAATCATTTTTTTAATCCTTTTATTTCCAGCATCTAGGTATTGACCCCCTCTTAGGTACAATCATTACGCCATTTATTGCACATAGAGATAAATGGAGGGATGAAGACTGATTTACATTAGTGTGATAAAAGTATTCCCATTAACCACAGGTCTGGGAATCAGGAAACACAGCCCCAGGCATCAGTGTTGCCTCTACTTAGCCTTGTGAACTAAAAAACAAGTCCCTCCTCCAAGCTGTGTTTTGCTTCTTCGTTTTGAACAATGGTCAAACAATAGCCCAATAACTCTCCTGATGGGTATAACAGCAACATGAAAATTTTTCAGAGTATTTTCATGTCTAACATGAATATACTGAAATATATCACTGTTACTACCATGAATTAGACTTTGTGGCTAAACTTTCAGGTGATGCTTTCAACTCAGATGAGTGAAAAGATGATATATATGCAAAAGAAGCTTTAAAGAATTAAACACACAGAACTCCATTCATAGCTTTCTTATTAAACCATAAATATGATCAATTAGTAGGTAGTAGCATCCTGATTTTATATCTAGACTTGCACAGATTTTTTTCTTTTCATAAATCTTTATTTTGAAATCAGACCCCTCCCAGGAGGTAATTTCAGACCAGTTTGTCTTTGAAAGCTCTTCCAAGCATTTTGAAAAAATAAAGAAAAATTGAGGACAATTACACTGCTGTGGTACCAGAATTCAATCTATATTAGAATCTCTTCTAAGGGAATAATTCTAAATACAGAAAACTCTTTATGCACTGAAAGTTCATTGCAATTTTTTTCTTTTTCTACAAGAGAAAAAAATAGAAATAACCAAAATGCCCAATAAAAGGGTAATGACTAAATGAATTTAGAGTGTACTAGTGTGATGGAAAACAATGAAATTTTATATATGATGTTATAACGATTTGTAGCAACTTGGGTAAGCTGTCGTGTTATAATGTCACGTGGAAAATTAAGGTAAAAAGCCTGTATACGATATGAGCACAAGTAACTAGAAAATAAGCCCAAGACACTAAGTATATCTGTATACCTTCTGCTTGTTTCTACTGCCTCTCCCTCTGACAGCAGTGAAAACTGGGAGGGACAACCATCTTGGTGTCAGGAGTGGGAACTGCCACCACAGTTTTTCATAATCAGAACTTCCTCTGCCAGTTTTCCAGTGGGGGAAGGATTTCAGTACTCTCAGACTCCCAATCCTACTTCATTTCTCTAAACCTTTTTTTAATAACTTACATTTGATTACCAAAGTAAATTATGTTCACTTGAAAACCTTCCTAATTTTAAAGTTTCTTATCCATGTCTGGTTTGAAGTGAAATTGGAAAATGATTGTTCTTTTAGCAGCCCAAACTCTTGGCAGCTCGCCTCCAAACAGAGCTTGGGATTATGTAACTCTCAGTATAGCAGAAAAACTTTTCTAAAGGGCCAACTTCTCTTCTAGAACCCATCATTTCAGAACAGCTTTTAAGCAGATTATAAATGGATTTTTACCACCATGGTGGTATTTCCAGCATCTACACTTAAAAGTGTGATATAATTTATGGGCTTTTTTAAACACCTTGTAATAGGCAGTGAATTGTAGATAAAGAAAGGGATTCCTCCCCACTCCCCAAGAGAGCTGTTCGTAAACAATTACCAACTAGAGATGAATAAAAAGAGAATAGTAAATCCCAGGTAAGGAGAAGATGTAAATGGGGGATGGCCATCTTCTCAGAAAGGTAGGCGGAAACAGGATGTGTATACCTGACATCACTTGATGTGTAAGGCTGATTTCCTCATCTCTTTCATATGTTCAGAGGTCTCTCTGTGGTCCTCACTGGTTTGAATAAATCTCTCCAGGGCCCTAGTGTAGACAGGCTTTCACACCAAAATCACCTGACATGACAATTACAAATACAGATTCCAAAGCCTCACCCCAAACCTACTGAATGGCAACCTCTGGGGTGGGACTCAAGATTCTGCATCTTAACAAACTGTCCTGGTGAGACTCATGCACTATTTACAGGACAGGAATCTGAGGTCCAAAGTGGGAACTTGACTTGCCTAAGGTCACACCTCAGGGTGGTGGCAGAGCCCCCTGACCACCAGGTCAGCCCTCTCCTGGGGATATGAGGCCTTTGAAGTACAGACCTGTGTAAGAACAGAGGGCTGGATGTAAAGGTCACCCAGGCCAGAAACAAATTTGCCGCTAATCACTGGGCTACCATCCCCCGAGCCTCCCTTGGTTCATACAGGTGTCTCTCTGAGGTTTTTAGAGGGAACTAAAGAAGAAAATTACAGGAACTTCCCTGGTGGCGCAGTGGATAAGAATCTGCCTGCCAATGCAGGGGACAAGGGTTCAAGCCCTGTTCTGGGAAGATCCCACATGCCACGGAGCAACTAAGCCCCGCCACCACGACTACTGAGCCTGTGCTCTAGAGCCTGCGAGCCACAGCTACTGAGACTGCATGCCACAACTACTGAAGCCTGCGCGCCTAGAGCCCGTGCTCCACGACAAGAGAAGCTACCACAATGAGAAGCCTGCACACTGCAACGAAGAGTAGCCCCTGCTCGCCCCACCTAAAGAAAGCTCGTGCACAGTAACCAAGACCCAACGCAGCCGAAAATAAATTAATTAATTAAAAAAATTTTTTCAAAAAAATTTTCAAAAAAAAGAAAATGACAAATCAAAGCAGGGTTTCTGTAAGCATGTTTCTTAGAAGACTAGTCCTTAAAAGTAATCCATGAAGAAAGTGTGGAATGGAATTGTATCCTTTCTCCCTGTTTTGAATAGTCTCGAGGAGTCCCTTGTTAAGTGAGCCTATCAAGGCACTGAGAAGTCCTGCAGCAATGAAGCCCATTTACCTTTCCTCATTCTAGTGACCGCTGACTTATTTGACAGAAATGTCTCTGTGTATGTGTGTGTGTGTGTGTGTGTGTGTGAGTGTGTGTGTGTGTGTAATACCTTTAACATTGTTAAGGAACTAGTGTTCTAGAGAAACCATCTAGTCATCCAGTAGTTTCTTTACTCAAGTCTATGTCACAAGCAGTGAGCTGGCTGGTATGGCGGGAAAGGCACTAAACTTGGATCCTGGAGTCCTGGGTTTTAGACTCCTCTCTGACACTTACTAATTTTAAGACCTTGGCTAAGTCTCTTGTCCCATTTTACAACTGAGGAAACTGAAACTAAGAGATACATACGTTTCCTGTCCACTCTACTGGTTGTTTGGAGGACCACATGTAACAGCCCTCAGAATAGACAACGCCATTAAAGTGTCAGCATCTCTTCTTCTTCTTCCTCCTTCTCCTGCTTCTTCACATGCCCATCACTCAGGAGGTCATCTCCATCCCAGAGAACTCATCCTGTCTTTAACAGCAGGGCCTTGACAAGGTGACACCAGGTGTGAAACAAATACAGCATCTAAGGGTGACCAACTAATCCTCAAATTGCTGCAACATCAACGTTCTCTTGTCATGACGAACTCTCAAAGCATCGGCTGTAGAAGGTATTGACTCGGGTGTGGAACCTTTCTCACTGACTTACAGTTCAGTTATTCACGTAATTGATTTTCTTCTCTAGAGACGCTGACGTTGCTAATGCTGTTCCCAGTCAGACCGCGGAGGACAGAACAGTTTCCTCTGGTTTTCCTTGGTCTGTGTTCCAGTGGGTGGTTCTCTGCCCAAACACACTTCCCTCAGTTGCAGCCATTCCCCTCCTCCCACTGCAGAGGGAGGGGATGAAGGCTGGAAACGCAGGCATGAGATTCCTCGCAATGACCCAACGACCGTAGGGAGATAGCCACCCATGCTCTGGTGACGTGTGACCTGGCACCGTGCCTCATTCATTCATCTCTGTGCCCCTCACAGTGTTTGGCACAGTTCCTGCCACCTCTTAGGTGCTTGAGAAATATTTCTGAATGAATGGATGAAGAAATGAATGATCTCTGTCCTCCATCACCCTGTCATATTTTCTCTGGTTTAACAGGGCCTCCCTGAGCCATCCTTCTCTCCCGTGACAGGCCACACCCTGTCTTGAGGTTGGAAATTTAATACAGGAGACTCACTAATACACTCAGAAAACTAGGCAGTGGAGGCCCAGAGATGAATAGAGCGTTCTGTGGACCCCCAACGATCCTACTGTGCGGTACGAGAGAAACTCATTGGGCTGCAAGTGTCTCAGGGTAAGGCCGTGGCTACATGGGGATTCACTGTATTTCCCGCAGTAGATTTTAAGCTCCCGGAGGACAGGAACCATCTTCAGTATCGTCATTATCTTTATCATCATCTTTATTGTCATCCTTATCATGTAAGCTCTACGAGGACAGCAATTTTTGTTTTGTTCCCTGATGCATTCCAAGCATTGAGAACAGCTCCTGCCACATAACAGGTGCTTTTCAATCCACAGTTTAACACTGAATAATCATTATCACTGTGAGAATGTATTGCCTACCTCCTTCCTTCCAGGCACTAAGCCAAGTACTTTATATTCATTATTTCAACAATATGAGCAACCTGGGACCCTTGAGCATAAATAGGTACAGAAATGTCCTCAGTTGATGGAGCCACACTTCCTACCCAGGAAATCGGACTCCAGCGACCACGCTCTTACCCACATCCCTCCCCATGATGCCATCCCCAGCCACCTCTAATGCTTTTCTACGTCCCTCACAGTTCCTTGTAGGATGAGTGGTGAATGTTCATCAAACTAATGAGAAGACAAGATTCCAAACCAATGTACTGGTCCTGGGCTGGTGACTGTACCTGAGAGCTCTGATCTTGAAGGAGCCAGCACTTCAACTGTCCAACACTGAACCAGGGTTAATAAAGGAACAGAAACAGGATTGACCAAATGAGCATGCCAGTGTTAAACCCTGCCCAGCCAGGCAGCTAACAAGATTTTTATTGACAGGGAAATAAAGACTTCAGAAAGAAATATGATTCCTTCTGTCTTGTCTTAAAGTGAAAAATGAGTAGGACCAGAGAGAGAATGGATCACTTCCCCTTTCGAAGTGAAACTAGCTCTCTCTAGCTTCTCTCCAATGATACGAATGCAACCAAGCAAGCAGCAGGCCCACTGGTTCCACTACCACCTGCACTGGGGGACAAGAAGCATGATGGATGGGGCATATGAGGGAGGGAGCTGAAGTTTCCCAGGCCATGGAGAACACCCTGAGCCACCAGGAGGGACACCCCTGTGTGTGCCTGGAAGTGTGCTGAGAACTTTCCACCTGAAATGCAAACAGGAATATTCATGGGGGTATATCTGGTGCCAAACAATTAGAAAAGCCACTTGTTCTTACTGATTATATTTAGTTCGTTTCACTAAATATCTGTTAGTCACCTACTCTGTGCCCAAACCTGCATTAGAGGTTTGTTTCTTTTATATCTGCTTTGCCTAATAACAGCAGAAACACCTAATAGTATGTGACACTTTACTCTAATGTGCTTTTAACTTCTGCTCATTTTGATTTGGTACCCAAAGGATACCATGGGATAAGCATGGAGGGAGTCATTATGCTGGTGTTATAGTTGAAGAAACCAGGGTTCACTAAGCGCTGACACTAAGTGCTTAACCCGTGCCAGGCACCAGGCAAGAAGTCTGCACACATTGTTTTTACAACAACCCTGTAAGGTAGATACTTTATTATCTCCATTGTGGAGATGAGAAAACTGAGGCTTTGAGAGATTGTTTCCCAGAGTTGTACATATAGTGGGTGACAGAGCTGGGATGTAAACAAAGGAGGTTCTGTACCCTTGCTCTGAAATTCAAGGTTATTCTGTCTTCAGAGGTTAAATAATCAGCCCAAGATCATTCAGCTTGCCGGAGATAAAGCTCCACTCATACCCAGAGCGCTTGCCTCTAACCCTGCTGCTTGAGGAAGTTACTTACTAATAATGGAAAGGGCCCCTGCTTTAAAGGCATTCATCTTCTAGGAAGGAAAGTGAGACAAACATAATACAGAGCTAGTATCAAGGCAAGGCCAAAGTCTGGCCTTCAGTCAATTAATAAGACCTCCAGGCATAAAACACTGTGTTCAGAATCGAAAGAAAATCAGTTGGCACTGTGCCCCACGACGAGCAGACCTTTATTGATAATTTAGTATGCACTAATGTTTTACTTGCCGTGGCAGAAGCGTTTACTGATCAGGGAATATCTAGATGCTACCCACATCTCCTCGCCCCTCTGCATTTAAGCAGAGCTCTGTGACTCGTTTTGGACAATACATTGTGAGTGGAGGTAATGAGTATCACTTCTGGACCAAAACAAGAAGAGCATGTCAACTTTCTACCTGTTCTTTTTTTCCCCAGAAACATTCTAGATTATGGAGCCTTTGTCAGCCTACGTTCCTAGGTTTCTTTGAGGAGAAGAGCCTCCTGCTTTACTGCACTGGATATGTACCACGGAGGAGAAATAAACCCTTGCTGTGTGTTAAGACACTACAACTTGAGGTACATTGGTTACTGCAGCATAACTTAGCCTATCCTAACCAATGCAGAGGCCTGATATCATGTAATAGAAGCACACATCAAGGATTTATTTGAATTATGCCTTGGTAATTCTGCCAGGGAAAGATGAACATGGGAAGCTGCAGAAGGCAGAAGAGACATCCCCCCCTCCCTCACACTACCCCCAGCAGTAGGTGTGTTTTGGGATCCAGGGTTGGCTACAACTGGATTGGGGAAGTAGGATGAGGCCAGAAAGCGTCCTAAGTGCCACACTCAGGGGTCAGAATTATAACATTATGAGGCTGGGAAGTACCTTAAAGATCATTTTATATTTGAAGAAAAGGATACTTTAGATGAAGATTAAATTGTTCTCAGTTATACCCCTTGGGCTCCACCCTATAGGTAGAGGGGACACTGTTGGGTTTTCTTCAAGAGAGTGACAGATTGAAGGTTCTGCTTTAGGAGAATGCAAATGGCATTAATATCAGGGTGGTTGGTATTTGTAGAAACTGAAGCCAAGAAGACAAGTTAGAAGGCCATTTTCTAAGGCAAAGTCTAGAAAGTTCGTAATACTGAAAGTTGGCCACAACTCTCTTAGACTTCACTGATATAAACATGGGAAGGTTCCTCAGAAGAGAGGTTAGTCTGAGGCAGGACACACAAAATGCAGGTCCCAATATCCAGGGAGGGGTTTGTTCCCAAAAGACCCCCACACCCCCCAAATTGGAGCCAGTCCCTTGTCCAGGGCTTGACAAGTACATATTCTTTGCAGTAGTGACATTCTGCTGGCCAGGAGAGCTCTAGAAAAAAGAAAACAAATCAGAGACCAGCCTTACTGTTAGACTTATAAAGAAGCTTTCCCAGGGACTACTGCTTCTGGTCCTTACTTATAGCCATGTGGTTCATTTGCTTATTAACTTATCAACAAATTCATTCATTCACAATAAATATGCATTAACACCTCTAGGTGCTCAGAGCCCTGCCATCACCCAAGAATACAATAGTGAGAAATCAGCCACAGTACCTTCAATTCCTGAGGCAGTTTCTGTTTAGTAGGAAAGATATAGTTTTGTCACTGCTTGATGTCTAATTATAAGCAGTGCTAAGAGTGCTGAGCGAGGGCTTTCCTGGTGGCGCAGGGGTTAAGAATCCACCTGCCAATGCAGGGGACAGGGGTTCGAGCCCTGGTCCAGGAAGATCCCACTTGTTGCGGAGCAATTAAGCCCGTGCGCCACAACTACTGAGGCTGCGCTCTAGAGCCCGCGAGCCACAGCTACTGAAGCCCGCATGCCTAGAGCCCATGCTTTGCAACAAGAGAAGCCATTGCAATGAGAAGCCCGCACACCACAACAAAGAGTAGCCCCCGTTCACCGCAACTAGAGAAAGCCCACGTGCAGTAACAAAGACCCAACGCAGCCAAAAATAAATAAATTAAATAAAATAAATTTTTTAAAAAAGTGCTGAGCAAGAAGCAGGGGGTACTTCAGAGCCCATCAGAGAAGGACGTGGTCCAGTCTGTTGGATACAGGAAGACCTCCCTGAGGAAATAAATGACAATTACAATGAAAACTAAGCAAAGCTAAAGCTAAAACTAAAACTAGGAGGATGCACATGGTAGGCAGAGAGAAAGGCAATCTGCAAATGCTGTAGGGAGAGGCCATGACGTCTGAAGTTCAGACAGACAAGTCGAGAGTCAGGTAAGATGAGACTGAAGAGGTGAAATGGTTTCACATTCCTTGCCATGACCTACCAGGCTGCATGACTGGGTCCCAGCTGACAGCAGTGGAAGTCCCTGGCTGGCTGGGAAGCAGCTGTAGATTTGACATCAAACTAGCTGATGTGTGGGAATGGACATGAGGGAGGCCAGACAGCACGGGGTAAAGAGTTAGGAGCTACTGCAATTACCCAGGAAGGGGTGATCATGGCTTGGTTGGGCACTGTAGAAAAAGGTGGAAAGAAAGCATGGAGTTAAATGATGTACATAAAATCACGAGATGACGGTAGACTAGAAAAGGAGGATGAAAGAGAGAAGGCGCTGAGGATGCCTTCTGGTTTTCTGAACTGCACAACTATATGGATGGGGTTGCTGTTGGAAGCAAGAGAGGAAGCCAGGTTTGGGGAGAGAGAAGGTGATTCATTTGGTTTTGAGGCAGTTGGAAGAACCCAGGCTGGGGCCGTAGATGCTGGGCCTTCTAGTCCACTGATAGGGACACCTGAGGACGTCTTGTATTCCAGGTGGTGGTGCATCCTTTTCTCAATGCCTCCCTGGAGGATGCTGGGCTTTAGAACTGACTGGCCCCTACCCAGACCCCGAGCAGAGGCGCTGGACTAATGCCGTCTTGCTCTCACGCTGCTGGCCACTTTTTTGATGAGCTGATTCAACATTTGACCCTTTAACCTTCTCTGTTTTAGACAGTTTATGCTGATTAAGCCCAGTTTGGCAGTTGACTTCAGATCCATAATAAGAACTTTGTACAGGAATAGACACACAGAGACCACACAGAATTGGGAGCTGGGGTACAACTAATCAGCTGGGATTTTCCACTGTTGACAGGAGAGTTCCAATAACATCCCAGAGGAACACAGGATTTCAGGGTTCCAGAGAAAGAGTAGTTGTTCCTGGCTGGGGACAGGAAGGAAGACGTTCCTGTGAAACGTGCATTTGGGTTGCATCTTGGAGGATGGGTGTGTATTTAGACAAATCGTGATGGGAAAGGAGGAAGAATTCAGGCAGAAGAAATAACTTGGGCAAAGGGAGCAGGGAGGCAGGTAGAAGATGTGTTTCTTCCCCGAGACGTCCTCCAGAACCTTCCACTTTGATGCTCTGTCCTGAGCACAGAGCCCTTACTGATACCTGGTGAGAGCGACTGCTTCCTGGAAAATGGGTTTCAGATCAGAGAATGATCACACTGCACTGAAGAAGAAGTGGTTGAAGACAGGGAACAAAGAGAACACAGAAAAGATATTTTATTTTCCACCCACTTTCTTCTACATCCACACATGTGCCCAATGCCCTAGAATAGCCTGTTTGTTATCGCCAAACACGTCCCCCACTTTCCTCTCTCTCCATCTTTAATTATGCTATTCTCTCTGCCAGAAATGCTCTCTCCCTCCTCCACCAGCTTCTGTCCAAATCTTACATCTCCTCCACGACATGACTCAAGGGCAAGGTGCCAGTCCCGCCTCATTCCACAGTCGGAAGTGATGCCTCTCGCAGCAACTTCCCTCTGTGCCTCTCACTTGGTACCTCTTACTTACCTACTGGGATTACGTTCAGTCTACTTGGGGTCATGCGTTGATGTTCCTTGAGCAAGGGCTATATTTGATTCCTCCTCGGAGACCCAGGACAGCCTTTTTCATAAGTGAGAGCTTCACAAATGTTAAACAAAGAGAGGATAGAGCCTGAATCTAGAATTCCTGTTTCCTCTTTCCAATTCTGACTCTGATCCGCAAAATACACAGGAGTAATGCAAAGCCAACTACACCCATGGGATACTTTTATTCCATAGCCTAAAACCACAAGTAGTAAAACTCCGAGCACCTAAGGGGTTTATAGCTGAATTTCCTTTTACTTTGTCTGAATTTCACAGCTTTATCTTGTGGGACAAACTGCTTCCTGCCAGTATATTGGCAGTTCCCTTAGGGCCCAATGTGCACTATCTCTGGCTGGAGGAAAGATGACCGTGGCGGGAAAAGTCTTACTCCTCTGCCCACCAGGCTGCCCAAGCTGAGGTCCAAATGCCACTCTGTGCGCATGCCTGTGCACACGTGCTGTGTGTGTTAAGTGCGTTCATGTGTGCCCATGGGCACGTGGGACAACCTGGATGTGGGCATACGTCAGGGCCTTACCAGCTCAGTCCTCTAGTTTGGAAAATTTTGGGTTTTGGCTCATTCACAGGCTGAGAGGATGAGAGACACAGGAAGAGGGAGAGAGATCTATTCCCACGCAGTAATCAGGTTACTGAAAACCACCAGCAGTCATCGTGTTTATCTTGCTCATTTATCCAACCCCCAAACAGCCCTCTGCAGCAAATCACATTTCAGCAGGGAAGATTATTCTGTCTGTAGCATAAACTTTTCACTGCATCTCTCTCAGGAGAAGCCTCTCTAGGTAAATATAAATCTCATTCTAATAGCAACATTTGGAGAAGTAATGTTATTTGCCCTGATTTAGAGAAAACACAACATAGGCTCTGGCAAAGCTGATCTTTTTCCTCAGAAATTAATCAAAGGCACATAATTCAGAGGCAATGTGAATGTTCCTCTGGTAGAGTGGAGTGCTGGGTGTGAGTGTGTGTGTGTGTGTGTGTGTGTGTGTGTGTGTTTGTGTGTGTGTGTGTGTGTGGTGGGATGGAGACCTTGATGAATTATTCCCTCCTCCTAACCCCACCTCTGGAGAGAAAGAGTGGGCTCCCTTTTATTTATTTCCTGTCACCTGAGTGGTTTCCGGAGACCAGTTGGCAAGATTCATAGAGTTGAGAGAGATCAAATGGCGATTTTTCACCGCACAAGTGAGAATGTGCAAATTTTACCCGAAGGGAATATGAAAGCTCAATTCAGGATTGACTTCCTCTGCCTTCGCAGGCAAGTGTCTAAGAGTGCGGGGCTGGGGCAGGTGACTACCTCCGGCTGTGAGGGTGTGAGGGGTGGGATGGGACATGGGGGAGGGAAGTTGCTGCCTTTCTGAGCCCATTCCACCTCGAGCTCCTGAGGACAGGGAGACAGAATTTGTAATCGATGATTTAGAAAATAACAATCGCAGTGCAGCCATGTTCTAAAGTGGCCCTTGCTGCAACTGGGTCAGTAAGGCATCGTGGGAGAAAGCAGGGGCTCCGAGGTCAGACTTGCTAACTTCAAATCCCGGCTCTACGGTGGACGAGCTGAGTGATCTTGGGCTAATTACTTCTTATGCCTCAGTTTCCTCCTTTATAAACTGATTGGACAGGATTGTGGTGAGGATTAAATGAGTTAATATGCACAAAGGACATAGAACAGCATTTGTCCCTGTGAGCACGGCATGTCAACGATCACATTATCATTATTTCTAGTATTAATTAAACCCTCCGTGTGAACCTCTTTCTGGCCCATGTTCCTGTGAAAACCACGTTACAGGAGAGAATCAAACGTGCGGGTTTACAAACCTCACGGGTTACGAGAAAGCTCCAAAGGGCTCAGGCTGCGAAGGTAGTAAGAGTTAATCCAGCCATCCATTCCTGGCCTAGGATCTCTGTGGATCCAGGCCAGGGACATGCCGAAGCCTTCTGTTTTTCTTGGGTTGGTTGTATAAGATTAGCTCTTATGGTCAGAGGCCACTTTCTGTCTTCCAGAGCAGAAGCGGGCTTCTAACTACATTTAGGGCTGGAAAGAGCATAAGATGGAGAATCAGATTCAAATTCAACATCCATAGGCCATGTGATAGTACAAGTCCTGTCTTCTCTGTGGACCTCAGTTTCCCCCTCTGTACAATGAGGAGGTGGCATCAGTGGCCTCTAAAGAATCACCCAGGGGCTTCCCTGGTAGCGCAGTGGTTGAGAGTCTGCCTGCCGATGCAGGGGACATGGGTTTGTGCCCTGGTCCGGGAAGAGCCCACATGCCGTGGGGCGGCTGGGCCCATGGGGATGGCCGCTGAGCCTGCGCGTCCGGAGCCTGTGCTCCGCAACGGGAGAGGCCACGACAGTGAGGCCCGCGTACCGCAAAAAAAAAAAAAAAAAAAAAACACCCAGCATCAGTGGTCCATCCCCCACCTTCGTCCTCTACATAGGCTTGATGCAACTGGACTTCGGCAATGGTCAATACGTTGGTGGTCACCACTGGCCCAGGCTGGAGAAGTGAGTGAAGAGTAAATGACTTTCTGACTGTTGGCATCTCAGTAGTTTTATTTGTGTCTCAGGGGAGACAGCCGAATCGGAACCAGCATGAGTCTCCTGCCTGATCCCTACTGAAACGCTCTCACAGTGAGATCAGTAACAAAGGTCAATCGAAGTGGAAGAACTGGCTTCTGTGGATCAGCCATGTTCCCTCCAGAGGGCTGGTGGCTCTCAGGCATCCTCGTCCCACGACCCTCTGCGGGCTCCTGGTAACCTCACTTTCCAGAGGACACTGCTCAGGTGGAGACCTTGCCAGCTCCGACACCCTGAGGGCTGTTCACTTTGCCTCCTGCTTGTCCTGTGGCTCTTGTCAATCCAGCGGCTGGTGAGCACCTCAGAGAGCGGAGGCTGGCCCAGCTACGCCTGGGTTTCCATTCCTGAAACCACTGCCTTCTCCTCCATGACAATTTCAGAGCGGGTTTGAGAACCTCTATGTTTCAAACCACTGTCCCGATGAAGCGAGAGAGCAGAGTCTGCTCTCAGCTACCAGAGGATGAATTATTCAATAAATCCCTGAACAGGGATGGAGCACATACCACAACCTAATAACAGGAAAGTAACCTTTGACTGCCAACTAGTATTAGATATTGTAGGAGACGCTCTACATTTTTTTCCCCCATTAATAGTTACAGTAACCCTTTGAAGGAACTATTAGTGTAGTACCCATTTTACAGCTGGAGAAACTGAAGCTCAAAAAGCTTTAAGAATATAGTGGTAAGTGAGGTCACCAGGACTTGACCCAAAGATGTATGAAAAAGCAGAAGGCGTGACCTCTGCCCGGTAGAGTGTACATTCTGCTGAGGAAGCAGGACGTTGGCTCTGCCAGGTTTTGTGCTGTGCTACCACTTGATGTTTTAATGCCTATGATAGATAAGAAATACATTATGCAGATCATGAGGTATGTGAGTCAGCTCACTGTGGGCCAAGGCAGTGAGGAAAACTGAACGGGCTTCTGGCCAGGCTTTGCAGCATAGAGAGTGATGCCCTAAGCACGGGGACACCAGATTAGGTGAGAACAATTGCACTAGCAAAGGCCACCCAGCTGTGCCATTCAAGATCCTATTTCCTCCTAGTTATCCTGGATGAAGGATGCTCATTTGGCTCCTGGAAAACCCTCAGCTGTCCTGGAGAACTGGGGACTGTCCGTGTAGAAACGTGTTCCAGGAAAGAGGATTAAGACATGGTCTTAATGATATGTGGTAATGCTCAAATTAAAGTCCAGTTGGATATGCCCAGGCGAGAGGTCCTTAAATATTTTCAACAAATGTCATTAGTGATAGAAAATATAAAGACACACTCTTGGTATATTTACCTGTTTGGATTTTTAAAATTCATGCCACACTTGTGCAGTTCTAAAACATATCCATGTTTATGTCAATTCACTTCTTTATTAATTGCACAGATATTTGTTGAGCCCCTATTCTGTGTTGGGACTTGTTCTAGGCACTGGGGGAAGAGCAGTGAACATACTATGATCCGTATCTTTATAAAGGTCCATTCTGGAGTTTCTTCCCACGTTTTCTTGGGTTTTTTTTTTTTGCGGTACGCGGGCCTCTCACTGTGCGGCCTCTCCCGCTGCGGAGCAAAGGCTCCGGACGCGCAGGCTCAGCGGCCATGGCTCACGGGCCCAGCCGCTCCGCGGCATGTAGGATCTTCCCGGACCGGGGCACGAACCCGCGTCCTCTGCATCGGCAGGCGGACTCTCAACCACTGCGCCACCAGGGAAGCCCACTTCCCACATATTTGCAGGAAGTGGTAGTTTCTTGAAGATGTAGCACATCCACCCTGGGCTTCCTGTGCCCTCAGCACCTTGCCTCTGGGGGTTCCCAGGAGTAGGCACGCCCACACTTGAAGAGCAGTGTCCTCAGGAGACACTCCGGCAGGCCACGGGATCAGGAAGGACTTCCCTACTTTACTTTCAGGGTTGTTTTGCTAAATCTGGGGCTGGATCTTCCAAAGCTGCACATCAATAACAGAGTCGAAGTCTCTTCCTCTCCTATTAGCACCACACCACCCCTGAGGAAGAACCAGAAGCCTGCTCCTAGGACCCCTCATTGTCACTAAGTTGTGCCTCTATCAGTCAGCTCTGGCTGTTGAAAATCCAACCCCAAATGCCTTGAACAGTAAGTACCACAGTATTATCTTACCTAAGAGGTAAGGGGTGGCTCCGAGGCAATGAATTCAGTGCCTCCCAACCAGCATTATAAACACATATTCTTTCCCCTTTCTTCTCTGCTACACTCAGCATGCTGGCTTGCCCTCCAGGCCAGCTCCTTCATGGTCCCAGGAAGCCTACTGCATTTTCAACATTCATATGCAAGCATCGGGAGGAGAGAGCACAGCTTGTTTTCTCTATATGCCTTTTGTTTGGTTGGTCGTTTTTTAGAACAAGGAGGAGTCTCACTCAGAAGCCCCCTCACATCTCAGCCAGAACCGAGTCACACGATTTCCTTTAAACCAGCCCCTGGTAAAGTGAGTGGGATTGCCATGATTGGCTGGGATTCTTCCCTGTGCTGGAAGATGAATCATAGATTCAATTGGGGTCTGTAAGCAAGGAAGAAAGGAGAAATACCTGCTGGGTAGGCAGCAAAGAGTATTTGACACCACGGGCTCCTCTCATATGTTGAATTCCACCTGATAATTATGTAAAATGAAAGCTCCCATGTATCAACTGCTTCCTGCCTGACACACACTGTCCTTGGCACGGTCAAAGCCATTAACTCCACTCGGCCCTAACCCTGGGTTTTCTTCATCCCCCCTCCGGTAACCTGAAATTATTTTGCCTGCTGATTTATTATTGCTTCCCCAGTTAGAAGGCAAGCTCCAGGAGGGCAGCCCTCATGTTTCTTTTGTTTATTGTTCCAACATCTAGCCCAACATATGGCATGTAATTGGCACTCAGTGAATATTTTTAAAGAAATAAATAAGTGAATTCTTTACAAGGCACACGATTCTCCTTATTCTTCTATAGCCCTTCTTCCTATCTTGCATTTGGTGAAACTGAAAAAGTTCCACTAATAGGCGTTAGGTAATTTGCTTAAGGTCACTTGAGGATCACGTGGCATAATCAAAATTTAAACCTAATCTTTCAGATTCCAAGTCTTTGCTCCGTCCCCAGGGCCCAGCGCCATGACCCCTGTCCACGTGAACAGCAGCCTTGGATCTAATGAGTCCTCTTCCTTGGGCAGCTGCAAACCCTTTAGCCATTAACTGCAGCTATGCTCTTGGTCACCTCTGCCCCTGCTCTTTTCCTGGTCTAGAACTTCTCTACTTCTCTGTGCAGAGACTCCCTTCATGTATGCACATCTATGTCCAAGGGTCAGTTCAGACCCCTCCCCGTCCTGGAGACATCATTCTGTACTCCCTGCCTCCATGGTTCCATCCTCTGCCTCTAGCCTAACTGTTCCACAGACCCAGGCCCAATAGCCCCAGGGAAAATGAAAACCCTCAAGCTCCTCCACTTGCTGTCTGCGTGACTTTTCTTCACTTCTTGGGGCCTCAGTTTCCTCATTTGCAAAATGGGGATAGTAGTGGTATACACATCATAGGGTTGTTGTGAAGACTGAGTTAATATGTAAACCATTTAATGCAAAGCCCATAGTGAGACCCATGTAAATGTCAACTATCGCTATTCATTTTCCTTCTCTTCTTTCTCCAAGAGTGCCAGGCACCTAGAAGATGTTCAAGATGTTAAATTCATGCTGACATGAATTTGCCAATTCTCTGGCTGCTTCCTCAATATGTGGTATTTCTCCCTTACTGGCCTACAAATTCCAAGGACAGGTGTTGCTAGTATTTTCTCCTTCCTCTCTACCCTTTCAGAGTCGACCATAGTAGGGAGAACTTGACAAGTACTTCATCCTCATGGAAGGGAGCAAACCAAAAAGGCCTTGGGCTCTGGGGAAAATTCTCATTTGGATTTCTTTTCTGCCTGTCCTCTCTCCTTTAATTGTACATCTCTTCTTTCTTCCTGAAATCAGATTAAGCCCCACTGAGCCCAGACTAGTAGTGTTTCCAGTCATTTTCTTAATGGATATGAATGGACTCTAATCCTTTTGTTTCATGGCTATTAGTCGTTGGTCAGGCAGGTGACTGAGATGAAGATTTTAATCACTCCAAACATATGGTATTGGCTTTTAAAACATCAACCCTCCACTGCACTGGAGAGTCATTTATGATGACATTTCAGCTGAGGGAAAAGGCCCCAAGAAACGTTAACTGACCTTTGGGTGATTTCAGGAACTAGACCTTCCTTGTAATTTGCTAGAGAACACATACACTTCCCTGAAATAAGATCAGTCATGGGACACTGCAGTGAGAACCTTATAGAAAATGTCTCCAGGCCAGATTTATGCACCACAGATTCCTTAAGGAAGCTGGGTCCAGACCCAGCCTCCAATGCTCTTGTCTTTGGGAGGACCTATTTCTTTCCGGACTTGACTTTTAAAGGCCACAGGAAGAGGTGCTCCCACCAAGGTTTCACAGGTGCCCTTTGATCCACACTCAAGTGAGCCCAGAGAGAAACGCTGATGAGAAGGAAGAACAAGAAGGCTGATTCACTTTGGGCAGGAGACTGTCTCCAAAGAAAAAACATGAGTCTGGGATTGAAATTAACAACATGAGAGCATTTCAGCTGAGGCCATCCCAGGTGGCACCGGGGCTCACACACATAGAGTAGACCTCATTAACTTAGAACAGGGATGGCAAATGGGTTTCATTTTGCATGACATTTCTGATCAATTATTGGGGCTGCTGAGAACACTGTGTTCAGACGGATTCTCCCACTGCATTTCAGTTCAACCAGAAAGAATGCTGTGATCATTCAGCAATGTCTGCTGTGGTAGAGGCAGAGGAAGTGAAACCCAATCCCAAGGGCTTACCATCCTCAACTTAGAATACTAAGCTGGGATAGACTTCTGTCTGAAATGTCTAAATATCTTTAAAACACTCTTACATTATTATTTTCAGTGACTTTCTACTGCAAACAGTAACCTAAATCATCAATATGAATATTCAAAGTTAGAGCACTTATTGTGAAGTTTCTAAACAGTGGACTCTCCCATTCCTTGGTTCCTTCTCATGAGAGCCCTTTTCACTGGTTTGCCAGTGAGAGAAACAGGTCTATGCTGAGGAGCTGGTAAGAAAGGAGAGAAATTTACATACCAGGGTTGCTCATGGCAAACTCCTCCCTGAGTAAGCCCACCTTGAAGCAAACTCCATACACCTGCCTCCTATTTCCATAAGCGGGTTCAGGCAGGCCCTAAAAAGACAGCTCCTGTTCATTCTCACCAATTACTAGAAGAATCAGCTGGTGAGTAATTTAGCTGTTTCTTGGAGCTTGAGATCTGTGTCATTGGTTCAGAAGAGTTGAAGGGAACCCGAGGGGATGCGCAGGAGAAAAGATCACATCACCAAAGGCAACTCAGGCTGCCTGCTGACGCTGCCTTCAGTGTCAGCTCTGACAGCCGCTTGGCAAATCCACCCCTCCAGTCCTGTTCTCAGTGACAGCTTGAGAGAGGGTTGGGGAAAGTTTCCCTTTCCTGAGAGAAGTCGACAGAGCAAGAGGTAATTTCTTTGCACGTTTTGTGGGGATCTTCCATCTAATGGAAAAGGCACCACTGATTCAGGAGAAGGGGAGGTTTCCCTGTGCATCTGAGCCTGGAGTGCCAGAGACTGGCAGTAACCCTGGAATAAAGACAGTGCAGAGATTTCTAAAGACATTTCACTTTTTTCAAAGCCTGGCCCTGTAGGTTTCAGTGGAAGTCTTAGATGTAAGATGAGTTTTCTTTGAAACAGCTGCCAGCAGTTCCACATTCTAGCTGATCAGCTCCCATTTCTAGCTGATGAAAGCAAGAAGACTCCTTCAGCATCGCCAAGAAAGACAATTGGAAAAAGTCAACAGAGTTGGGCTAGATACGGGCTCAGAAAAGTCATTCTCCTCCTCTCTCCCTCCCCACTCTGACATCAATAGCTGCAGAACCATTCCTGGTTTCCAACAAACTTCCTGATGAAAATCTGAATAATTATTCTGTTTTACCTTCTCATGAAGTGGAAAATTCCCAAAGGGGGAAAAAAGCACTACAGTCTAGCTGGAAATTAAGTTAAACTTAATTAATTTATGTAAATGCATTGGGTCGCTTTGGTGTTGTAATTAATTCTTGATTTGTAGAGTGGAGTTTGCCCCTGCAGACCGTCCTATGCTTGTGCCATGTGGAAGTGGTCTAATGGAGCTGGTAGACAGGCTTCAAGGGCACCATCATAAGCCCTTTGAGGAAAGAAACAAGGCTGATTCTGCTCTGTTGGATAAACATGTGTTCACTTGATAAATGAGCACCACAGTGGTTGTACAACAACATACCCATGGTGCCTAAAAGTGAATCAAACAGAAGAATGCCTACCTTCACGGGTCTTACGTTCTAGCTGGGGAGAGACAGATTATCAGCAGGTAACCCAATCAATAAACAAGATCCTTTCAGGTGATGATAAATGCTATAAAGCAATAAAATCAGGTGCAAAAACAAAAAGCAATGAGAACACACCATTGTAAAGCAATTATACTCTAATAAAGATGTTAAAAAAAAAAAGCAATGAGAGGGGAAGACTTCCAAGAGCTGATAACTAAGTGATAAGGAATCAGCCATCATTCTTGGTGGAGGGAATGGTGAGTGCAAAGGTGCCACAGGTAGACAGTCTTGGCATGTTCATTGAACAGAAGGCAGGCCAGCATAATGGAACCTGGTAGTGAGGGGGAGAAGACCTAAGACAAGACTGATGAAGTAGAAAGAGGCAAGATCATGGTAGAGTCTGGGCTTTATTCTAAGTTCAATGAGAAGCCATAGGAAGGCTTTAAGTGAAAGACTGACATGATCTGACAAAAGATCTCTTGTACTTCTATTTGGAAAATGGATTACAGAGGGTAAGAATAAATGCATCTTGTATGTATATTCTCATTCTAAACCTGGGGAGGGGGTAGATGAGGAAGTGTTGAACAGGAGTAAACAGGCAAGAAATAAGCAGGTTGTTTTAAATGGGTACAAGACAAGCTGCTAGTAAAAAAAGATGCCACAATATAGTAGTTCAGAAAAGATACAAGTTATCTTTCTCTCTCATGTAAGTAAACAGCTGAGCAGTCTAGGGTTTGCAGGATGGCCTTTGCCCTACAAAGTCATCGAGGACACAGACTACTGAGTTGACCCAGCCATGCCCAAACTACGGCTTCCTTCTCCGGAATCCCAGCAAGTGCTGTAGTGTCACCATTCCCAGCCATGAAGAAGGGTGATGGGAGAACTCTAGGAAGTGGTGTGCTGGTCAGTGTTTAATGTCTGGCTCTCTTGGTGGGGAAAAAACTTGATCTGTTGTATTTGCTGATTTCCATGGTGTAAATACCTCTATCCTGGCAGATTTGGAGACTATCGTCTGACCTCACTGAACTCAGAGCTGGAAAGAGATGCATACGATGGAGTCTCACAGGTCTTGGTGAGTTACCTCTGGCCCACGACTGACTCCAGGGCAAAAGCTTCTCCTCTGAGCTAATCCCATATAGGACCCAGACAAGGTATCGCACACCCAAGGACACTAGACTATAGGGTCTTTGAAGGAGCCACACAACGATTAGTTCAAAAGGGACTAAAATTTTCCTAAAATTCACAGAGAATTTTTAAATGATAGGGGTAGAGCATGGGGGATTTTTATGGCAGTAAACCTATTCTGAATAATATTGTAATGGTGGATCCATGTCATTATACATTTGTCAAAAATCCATAGAATGCATAGCACAAAGAGTGACTCAGTATAAATTTTTGACTTTAGACAGTAATAATATATCAATATTGGCTCATCAGTTTTAACAAATGTGCCACACATATGCATATGTTAATAAGGGAAGTTGGGGAGAAGATGGAGTATATTGGAACTTTCTACTCATTTTTCCTGTAAACCTGAAACTGCTCAGAAAATAGTCTATTAATTAAAAATTATAGAGAAAAAAATCACCATGTGTATGTATGTAAATATGAATGTGTATACATGATTATGTGTGCGTGTGTGTGTCTGTGTGCCTGTGCGTATGCATGTTTGTGTACGTGTGTGCATGTGTGGTGTGATGGGAGGGACCTCACAGATCAGATGGCAAGAGACCTAACTGTCTCACTCCCTCACCCTTGTACCTCAGGGCCGGCAGAGTAAGACCAAAAGGCAATACTGTGAAGAAAAGGCCCATCTTTCTACAGTCAGCATGCTGCCCTCTTCTGCAAGGTCACTAACTTGGACCTTATTAATGTGGGTGTGCCTGAAACCGTGCGTTCATTGACTGGAGATATTTCCAATGAGAAGAATTATAAATAAGGAGTTCTTCCTGTCTTTCATCTCTTTACTTGTAATTCTCCTTTCTGCAATCTTATTGGAAATAACCACCCATGTGTGTTCTCTCTTGGGGCACGGGGGTGGTGGTGGGGGAAGAGGACACCAAGATGCAGAGTGAGAGGAGTCCCTACCCCAGAAACAAACAACTGCAAACGATAATCTGTATCATGTCCCAAAATATACAATTTCCTTGCTATCATGTTACAGTAGGCTAAGTGACGGCCCCCTAGAGACGTCTATGTCCTAGTCCTCAGAACCTGTCAGTATGTTTTTCATATGGCAAAAGGGACTTTGCAGATGGGATTAAGGATCTTGAGATGAGAGATGATCCTGGATTATCCAGATGGACTCAATGTAATCACAAGGGTCCTTATAAAACAGAGAGCAATGTAATGAGGGAAGCGGAAGGAGAAAGAGAGAGATTGAAAGACGCTATGCTGCTGGCTTTGAAGGTGGAGTACGGGTCATGAGCCAATGAATGCAGGTGGCCTCTAAAAGCTGGAAAAGGCAAAGAACCTGACTCTCTCCTAGAGCCTCCAGAAGAAATGCAGCCCTGTGGACCCATCTTAGGACTTCTGACCTCCAGAACTATAAGAGAATAAATTGGTGTTTTAAGCCACTAAGTTTGTGACAGTTTGCAGCAGCAGAAGTTTGTGACACAACAGCAAACGAATACATGTATCTTCTATCTGGGAATCTGCTCTCTCACCATCAAACTAGCCAGGTGTCCCGCCTCCTGCTCATTCTTTTCTTTTGCAACCTATCTTAAATCTGTGATTCCTGGGCTGAGTCCAAACATGCCAACGTCTTGCCTCTCTGTTCTTAGTGTCTGGCCGCCTGCTCACTGGCATCGGAGGGCATCAATAAGCATTTGTTGAATGAATAAGTGAATGAATGAATGAATGAATTTTGTTTTCCAAATTCATTCCATGCTTTAAAGGATGTCTTGGGAATTTTGGGTTTTTAGTATTTGCTTTTCAGTTGTGCTGTTTGCTTTAATCTACCCCCTATCCCACAAGAAACCACCCACGCACATTGTGGCTTCTAGCTGTAAGCATACACGAATTCCTTGTCCTGTTTTTGACTTGGCTCTGTGGTCTGAGCTTTTTAGGGGGGTCCAGTTCCCAGGACTTCCTGCTGGTAAATGGACATCTCAACTTCTTTTTATGTGGGGCATCAATCGAAACTAGAATCACATGAGAAGCTCTGCAGGGCTCCCAAATATACAGCTCTGGGTTGGGGTCAAAAAAAGACAGTAACTCTATCTGGGTCAGCACAATAGTTAGCATGTGTAACTAATAAAGAAAACCTGGGAGCTGGTCTTTGCACAGGCCTGTTGGCTTCATAAAGAGGAAAAATGCTCCCAAGTCACCGATTAAACCCCTAACGCCGCCATCCATCTCAGGTATGCAATGACCTAGGTCACAAGGGGACTAGGCAACAAATTACAAGCAGATGAGATCCTAAGATGCAAAAACAATTCAAAGGATGCCTCCTTCTGAGGGCAGGTCAGAGAGTCTACGAGTCTACAAAAATGCATTGCAAAGAAATCTAGAGACCAATAGTTCAACTTCTCTTTAGGGCTGGGCAAATTCCTTGTCCTCCCAGGCCTTAGTTGTCTTAAGACCATGTAAATGGCAAACAGCTGGGTCAGGTCTTGGCGGTGTAAGTACAACAGGTAGGCACACTTGCTTTTAACTCAGGATGGGTCAGAATGCAATGAGATGATGACGTGACCACATCAACTTTCAAGATTTTAATATTGAATAATTTCACTTTTTCGGTCCACAACAGTTGAACTCATTCAACTAAGCGCACACACACACACACACACACACACACACAGTTGGGAAGACTGCTGCTCCCCTGAGGTGCTGGTGGCTGTGGAAACAATGAGCACTTCTCACCCTCATCTCTTTGATTCCTCTTCGTGAAGCTGGGAAATGCCAAGTGTCAAATATCTCCAGTCACTTAAGCCCCACAAGATGGAGCTTTTATTTCTCAGAGAGAACACTGAACAGGATTCCTCAGAGAAGGCACCATTCAAACGTCCCAAGCTGATTTGTCTTTCAACGGGAGCAGAGAAGGAGGAGGAAGTTACCAATTAAACCCAACCCTCAGGTGCAGACATCTCATTACAGGCATATGTCGAGCGGAAAATGCCCGGGATCACCTCCACCATGCTAGACCTCATCTCGAGCACTCGTCCACTTCTCGAACAACCCCCAGGCTAATGACAGACATTATTTCAGTTATCCCAAATGAGCGCCCAATGCTGGTAACTGACATTTGGCATTTCTGTAGGGGTTCATTTAAAACTTGTTCCCCAAGTCATAAGCAGAAAAATTTACATCAGCTTAAATATAAGAAAAATGCCCAAGCCTCATGTATCTCTTAAGAAGGCAGAGCCCACCTGATATGCAGAAAGGCATTCGTGTCTTTGTAGTTCTGTTATGTTTTCTACAGAAAAGCCTCGTATAATGGCATTCTCCGGGTACTCTGCTTCAGTCTTAAACTACAGCTCATGAAATGACTGGGAAGAGAGCTTACAGAAAAATAAATACAATTAGTTAAACCATATGGAAAAAATATCTCATTTGTAATCAAAGATGTTCAAGCTTACGTAACAATGAGAAACCACTCTTGTCTGTAAGATATGTATGTATAAGATATAAATATAAGATATATGTGTATCAGAGAGGCTGAAGTTGGGGTGTAGTAACATTCTCATAGTGGGCCAGAGAGAGTGTTGATCGGTTAGACTATTTCAGATGGAAAACCAGTCATTTGTATCAAGAACCTTAAACAAAAAAACCTTTGAACCAGTAATGCCACTTCTGATAATTTGAGGGCAATTACTCAACACTTAATGCACAAAAATCTTCAAAGCAGTGTTTATCCACAGCATCAAAAACCATAAAAATAATAGGAGGAAACACTCTAAATAGCCCCTAGATAACTACAATGCACCTATGTGATGGAATATAATGCAGCCCTTAAAAACAGTATATAAAGAGCATCTTAAAATGCCTGAAAACATTGTAAAATGCAAACATGGTCATGTTCAATTTAAAGAGAAGGATAAACTTGTATACAGAGTATGCTGACAACTTCTGGGGGAAAAGCCTGTCCTAATGTAGGTACATCAAAATGCAGTTAGGTGGTAAGATTGTGGAAGATGTTTTTGTTTTTATTATTATTTTGCATTTTCCCATGTTCACAGTAAGCACATACTATTTTTATAATCAGGAAAAGGTAAATAAAAAATAAACTATGCTTTAAAACATAAGTAAAAATAAAAGTGCAAAGAAAACATGGCCCATTTATACCTCTACTTTAGGGAACATAAACTATAGGAAAACCTACATCATGTTTTAATCCATATGCAAATAAAACCCTAGTTTTTATATGCAGATATTCATGACTATGGAGACTCTGGCAGTTGAAACTAGTACTTTGACGTATGCCAATGCATGCAGAGCTATTAGAAAGAGGATTTGCGGTAATCCTGTTGACACGACCCAGACACTCTTACCTATTCCAGAGCTCAAATGGAGCACAGAAATATGGTAGAAAGACAAACAGCATGGGGTAATTTAGCAATTAAGGGAATTGCAGAAAACAGATTGGAGGAAAGTCTCATTTATCTTTGTTTCCAAAGTTTCAATAACAGACTTCTTTGGAGGGTAAGTGAGAATAAAACACTGCAAGCTAATGTTTGCCTGGAGAAACACTTAGGTGCAGGAAACGTCTCTTTTGCCATTTTGGAAAGGTTAAGGCAATGAAAAGCTACAGTCAAAGGCTTTGGAATCCCACAGAGTTGCATGTATCACGGGACACATTGTGACCCTGGCCATGGAATGATCCTCTGCGGCATTGCTGAGACGAGATCTCACGGTACCGGAGCTTTGCTCATGTCCAACCCCAAACAATTGTGCTCATAGCAGATTCAGGAAAATTCACTTCAGACGGTTTGTTTGCAGGAAGCAGTTTTGACCCCCCTGCCAGGGTACTGCCCCACTGAATCTGTTTTGACTTGAGACATTCGATAGTATGTTTTACCATAAAATATATAGGGCAATAGAAGAAAACATATTTTAGGAAATTGCTAAAGAAAAAAATCTTTACAAAGATGGTATTTTGTTTTAAAGTCCCAATAAACAAGTAATATTATGAATGGCACTGGGCTTGGAGCAGTAGAACTGAGTTTCAGTACTAAATTTGTACACCTCTTGAGCCCATCACGTTTCCTCTCTGACACCCTGTTTCCATAAATGGGGTCAGAAGGGGCAGATAGGCAGGGCAAGTGGGAGCGGATTTACATTAGGTGAGTTCTGAGTCCCATCAGAGATTTAACATTCGCTGACTCACAGAAGATGGGAAATCTTGCTTGCAGGGAAACATCTTGCAAAGAAAGAGATTATGCAAAACCACGCCACTGGCCCGGTCAGCACTGTCCACGTTGCTGCTTGTTAAGGCTGATGATGTTGCATCGTTCCACTTTAAACCACACCCAGCACTCAACTGTCTAATGTGAAGCACTTGCCTAGGAAACCAGAATCAATTGCTCTGTCTCCCAGCAAACCTCAAACTGTGCATCATTCAAGGAACCATGCCCGAGCTCAAGTTGCTGGTGGTCAGGCTGTCAGCACACCGATGGCCTCGTTTCATATTCAGTCTTGGATGACCACTCCTTCTGTGGGCAGAGAACCAAGCTGCTGCCAGGGGCAGATCAGGCCCTGCCTGACACGTCAGCCTGCTGCTGTACCTAGAAGCCCCTCCTCGTGGTTAAGTCTTTGGCTGGTTCCCAGGCCTTTTCCCATCTCAGGGTTCATGCACCTTTGAACAAAGCCCCGAGGTGACAGAGAAAATCAATTGATTCATCAGATCAGTATTCCCAAGCTACAGTGCTTGGTCAATATTTTATCACCCCTGGCTACACTAAAAAAGCAAGTCACTAAAATTTGGAGGAATCAGTATTTAGTAACTTGAGGTCTAGTCCCAGCTCTGTCACATACTTGCTAAAGAGACCCAGACCGACCATTTATTTCTGCAGACTTGGTTTTCTTTTCTAGAGAGTGTTTGGGTCTGTTCAGAAGGATTTTTGCTCTTTTGTTTTGTTTTGTTTTGCTTTGTTTTAACCAGCATCAGGGCTAAAGTAAACACCATGAAATTGTGTGTCAAATGTAGGATCTACGCACTTTTTCCTAGCAGAGGATCCACCGCTTTCATCAGTCTCAAAGGGACCCGTAACCCAAAAGTCAACTAGAAGTCACTTCTTTAAGCAGATCCGGAATTTGTACACAGGAGGGGCTTGGTGGTGGCATGCTACTTGGCAAACAATTGTCTGGAAGCTGTGTTTACACAGCAAGAACAATCATGTTACTCACAACATATGATACAGATCAGAATGGCAACATTTCTAAAGAGACTTTACAGCAAAGAAGATGCTATTTGTCCATATCGTTGCTGTTGTTTTCTCACCAGTAGAATTGTTAGTATTGAGGATGACTCTGGAGATGAAGGAGAGGCCAAAGCACTCCCAAGTCACCTCTTGGCTCCATCATCGGCTCCAAGGTCTCAAAATGCTCCATAATTTCCATCTGAGATTGTAAGGTATAGAGAAAATCCAAAGAACAAAGCGCTTCTCCACGGAAGGCAAGCCCAGGAAACCAGAGAAGCAGGAAAGGACAGAGGGATGCTGGCAGCAAAGCCAAAGGACCAGGCTGACGGGCACCTCAACTGAACCTGGTCTCTTTCATAGCTGTCTCCTTAAAAATCTCCTTACCTCTTCACCCTGTCTCAATCTGACTTTTAAAAAATACTGCAGTAACTTTACCAGCCTATTCTATTGGGGTGTGGTGGTAAGGATAGACACTGAATGAATTAAAAAGATGGTAACAAACTTTGCCAGAGACGAAAGTTTGAATGGATTTACAGAATCATGATGTCTTAAATAATGACAGTCCCCACTTCAGGCTTGGAAGTCAACTCTCCTGGAGGTGTTAACATTATTATTCCACAGGAAAACACACAAAAGCAAGAGAATATTACTTCCAAACCTCTGTTGGGTGATGTGGAAATCAGCATTAAGTGAAGCGATGGCACATCATAAAACAAGAGATCACGTTTCCCCACAGGCTTCCCTAGAGAACTGCATTAATTCAGAAAACTTAGTTGCGGGAGGGCGATTCTTTCCTGGAAAGCATACATGCACCAAAGACTATGTTTAAAATGCTCTTGGACCATTGTTCAGTCATAATGACCTCCTGGGGGAGTTTCCCAAGTGCTCACGTAATATCATTACACAACAAATACATGAAAATTTGTCCACGTATTTCAAAATTCCAAATACATGGGATGGCTATTCAAGATGGCCTCAGGATGGTTATCACATTGGGAACCTTCCAGTGACCACCAGGAAAACAAAACCACCATCACAGCTACCAGGCACTCAGTGAAACGTAACACTGGAAAGGATCTAGATGTCCAACTTAGAAATAAGGTAGCAAATTATGATGTGTCCATAA
This sequence comes from Phocoena sinus, assembly GCF_008692025.1. Taxonomy (NCBI): domain Eukaryota; kingdom Metazoa; phylum Chordata; class Mammalia; order Artiodactyla; family Phocoenidae; genus Phocoena; species Phocoena sinus. Next base: position 66,598,081 of record NC_045778.1, on the reverse strand, counting down.
AGAAATCATGGGGCTGTCAATGAAAATTAGGCTCATGAAGAATATTTAAGGACATGAGAAGAAAGCTAATGATGTGCAAAATGAAGAAAACAAGATTAAAATTTTTATATAAATAAAGCATGACCCCAGGTATACTTAAAGAGGGATAATCTCTCTCACAGGTAACCACTAGTAACATTTATTGTATCTAGTCTCTTTCTGTACCAGTGACTTTTATTTTCTTCCTTACAATTCTGCATCTAAAAAGATAAATAACTTAAAAGTAAATACCACGGTGTTATTCTGATCAAGAAAGAACCTTTAAATGTAAATAGCTAGAAATAAAGAGCTCTTCCTAAAATTGGGAGGACATTTGTCTTTTTTCCCCAGGACGTTAATGTGCTGCATCCGATGACCTCAAGGGAGCGGCATCGGGTCTACTGCTGGCAGGAACTTCAAACATCTTGCCGGCCTCCTCTCCCTGTTTCTTCCTCCAGCTGCTCTGGGTTTCAAGACAGAACACAGCAGTGCACAACAGCCCTTGCCCTGTTCCTAGCCAGTGAATTCTGGCACAATTATGGGGACCCAGGGTTCCCCCACTCAGGACCTCCTAGTGGGCACTGAGGTGCAGCACCCTCTGTGGCTGGCACTTGGAAGCCGGTATTTTTTTACAACAAGCATTGGTGGAAGACGTATCACAGACTATTTGCAGGGTGGGAGTAGGACTGTGATGCCTAAAGTACAGAATGTGCACAAGCATCGCTTATTACACTGTGCAGGATTCCCCTTTTTAAATTTCGTTCTCCCAGTGAGACTGGCGTCAGCGTGACAAACTGCTATGGCCGCACAGAAAAGCAACTGAAGAGCTCTCTGAAGAAATCTGCAAAGACTTCTCAGAGAGAGGGTGGCATTTGCACTGGATTGTAAAGGAAGAGTTGGAATTCTCCAGGCCAAGAAGAGTAGAGCGTTCGGCAAAGGAAATGCAGCTTGATACATATGACTTGAACCGAGGGAGTATTTCTGGGAGAATGGAGAGGTTGCTACACACAATGCGGGTGGGAAGATCACAAGAGTTCCAACCACAAGGAGACTTGGTTGCTTCCCTAAGTCATCGAGATTCGAATCATTTGACTGTGCAAGAATGCTAAGCTGGGGTGTGATACAGCCAGATGATTGCATTAGAAAGATCACTATGGGTGCCATTTGGAGACAAGGAGAACCCAACCGACCCAGGAGACAGAAGTGAGGACTGACTCTCTTTTTGCCAGAGAACGTTGGACATCTCCAGTCTGGAAGATCTTACCTGATGGAGCGGCTTGACGAATTCTATAAAAGGCAACAGGCAGGTGGTTCAAGCAAGATGGCAAAATCATGACCATCAGGGTTTGTTTCCAGGAAGCCTTCTTCACAACTGACATGTACTCATTCCTGTCATAATTCACCTCTCATTCAACAAATTGAACCGAACATCTCCTGTGATCCAGGAGCAGGATTTCCCACTGGGGCTATGGAGCATCAAACTGGGCCCTGCTTGCACTCAAGGAGCCTTTGGCCTTGAGAAGGAAGCAAGGTCCTAAACAGATAACTATCTTATTGTGACTTTTGTGAAGGAGGCTCAGAGGAAAGACAGCCAATCCATTCCGGGGAGAAAACCTTCCCAGAGGAGGTGATGTCTGAGCAGACACCTAAAGGATGAGAGGGAACTGGCCAGGTGAGAAACAGGAAGGATGCTCCCGGCAGAGACGACGGTACAATTTAGGGGACACTTCAGGGAGCCATTGTGACTTAAGTGTGGGCTTCAGGGCAAGGAGAGGTAGAAGAAAGGCCCAGTAAAGCAGACAAGGGACGTGTTCTAAGTTTCTGTGAAAGAAGCAAAGGGAGAAAGGAGAGAATTCAAGTTTATGAAGGAAAGTTCATTATGCGTTTTCCTAAATTCTGCATCCCCTGCTGCCTATCCCTGGGCAAGGTAACCACCATGGGACAAAGGAGAAAATGGGAGCCTTCTTTTTCTCTCTTCTTCTTTTTCTTTTTTAATACCACACTGGTTCAGTATGTCTGGTTTCCGGTGCAGGCTCTCTATTTCCTTTTCAGCGCATTTGTTTTACAGTTCAAAATGTGTGGCTGGGGTTCTTACTCTTCTCTCGATTTGAGTCCATCCTCTTCAAGGCTGGCTATTACTCAACCAGGCACGACTATTTTTTCAGGGGAAATTAAATTGATAGACTCTCTCATGTCCTGCAATTTCACTTGCCATAAATTCCAAGCAGCAAAAAGCAATTCCGTCATTACCAGAGGAGCTTTCTTGTAGGCACTGCCAGGGTTTGGAGAGTACACCAAAAGTGGGAGCAGCACTGAGCCAACTCAGAGCCTCCAAGAATTTGCAACTGGCGGCAAATGTGACGAGTATTGATTATCTGCCCCTCCAGGTCTTATGCAATGTGTTAAATTGTCAATTTACCTCTTTCTCTGAAACCCCTTACGGATGCATAGCTAAGACAGGAAGCCACGGCCATCTGATCATCTGAAGTAGTCTTGCCCTCCCCCTCCACCCCACAAGCAGCATTTATTTTGCAGATCAAGAGAATGGAATCCATGGAGAATGGAATCACTGATCTGTACCAAATACTTTTATAAGTGTCCGTCTCTGGACTGCCTGTGCAACTTGAGGTAATCTTGGCAAAGAGGAGAGAAAAACCGTAAGAATCAACCTGCTAACTGTGTCTTATTATTCTCTGTAACCCAGCATCTGGTCTAGAGCCAGACATATAGGAGTTGATTGTTTTTTCATTGAGGGTCTTTTTGAATGATGACAAGCTTCATGGATGGGTAGGTGTGTTTAAAGAGTTGAAAGACAAATTGGGTCAATGGATTTTAATTACTCTTTTAGCCATAAAATCCTTTCTTCAAAAAAAAGGAGGTAAAATATTGGGTTGGCCAAGAAGTTCGGGTTTTTCCATAACATCTTACAAAAAACCCAAACGAACTTCTTGGCCAACCCAATACTAGGAATTTCTGGTTAAGCGAGGAGTGGGAGCCCCAGTCACACAAACGTAGTTCCCCTTCTATCCACGTCTAGTTGATGGATGCTTAACCCACATGTACGTGGCCATGCTCGTTGCTCCACTGTTGCTGCTGTCTGCCTCCCTACTCTCACCTTTAGCCATCTTTCTTCTCCCACTACCCAAATAAAGCGCAAAGAGTAGGTCATCTATGGCACTAAGTAGACTTGCAACCAGGAAAGATGACGCGTGTCTCCCTCTTCCTAGAAGTACCACCCTCATCCAAGGCATGTGTTCTTTGGGATACAGCCTCCCCCTAACTTGGTGAGACTCTGGATGTGACTACAACTCCCTCCATCCCCACTGAGGGGAGAAGGGCTGACAACTCTACTCCTCCAACAATTTTCCTTGAGTCCTTCTCCCTCATCCCACCCCACACCCAGCTGTCAGGTTTCTACAAATTCATGTGAAATGGAGGAAGGTGATGAGGTGGCAGACGTAGTAGCAGAGCTATTAAACATGCCAAGAGACATTTGCCTTGCAAATGTTTTGACTCACTGCAGAACTTGGGGTGCAGAACTTTTCCCTTTGTTGCAAGTCCTAATTGTCAATTTCTAAACAATAATAAAAGTCTCATTTAACATCTTGTTATACAATGAACATGTTAGAGACTGCAGGGATTTTCAAAAGATGATACACAGCCCCTGAGCCAAGAGAGTTTCTAAGTTATTTGAGAGTCAAGACAAACACGTATGTGCATACACACACACACACACACACACACACACACAAATTAAACATTAGCATTTCAAGTCACTAAGCTGTGAGTTCTTAGGGAATCCTAGGAGCAAGGAATATACTGTCCATGAGGTGACTGAGAGGAAAAATAAACCCCTGGGGATTGGGTGATCAGGAAAGGATGGGACTGAATGGGTACTCTGAAGGATCACTGCCAAGGTTAGGGTGGGTGGTAAGAAAACGTGAACAGAGCGTGTTTGGGTGGCAGACCTGCCATCTGGCTGGCCCACAAGGATCATCCAGGGGAGTCATGTACTTTCAAGATGGGAAAGTCTCAGTGCCTGACTGTGGAGTCTGGTCTTTATCCTCTAGGCAGCTGGTGAGCCATATGGCTTCTTGAGCCAAGACAGGACAAGAAGAAGGCACGTGAAAGGGGAGAGAGGGAGGCAGCAAGTCCCAGTCTTCCCATTAGTTCTGTCTCTACCAGAGTCAGGGAAGTGGTTTCATCATTTCAGCAGTCATATACAGACCATCTCTGATGAAAAGTCTGGACATATTGGTCACATGGAGCCAGGCCAGAAAACAGGAGATGTCACAGAGCTTGAGAAGCTGTGCCCACAGCTAGACATTTGCAGACATGCAGCACCCACTCGTGGGAGAGGCTGGCCCAGCTACAAGGGCCAGAATGGGCCAAACCTCAACCCCAAAAGGAAACTTTTCTTTTTGCACCTAAATCCACCTATACTTCCTCCTTGGCCCTGCTTTCTATTATATGCTCTAGCTGACAGTGGTCATGGGTCAAAACAGGTTCCGTTAATCACATCCAGTGTTTCTCTCAGCACTGCATAGGTGTTGCATGCCTCAGCCATATGGCATAAAATTCTACAGGGCTTTTCAGGCCCTGTCAGAGTGATGCAATGACAGGAGAGTGACAGACACAGAGGGAGGCAGGGATGAGGATGCTGTTGAGATGTCTAGAAACATGGGCCATACAGCTGCCCACAATTCACAAGGTCTACAGTTCTTCCTCAGATGTTTAAAGTCCTTCCACTCACATGTGATTCTGACTTCTCCCTGGAGGCTCAGATGGCCAGTAGCTGTGCCCGGTTCTCGGATCCTGGAATCTCGTCCACTTCAGCACAGCTGTCTGCCTCTTAGAGGCCATAACCCGACAGGAGACCATGAAACAGGAGATGATGTTGGCATAGACCTTAGCCTGAAACAGTCTGGCCACTTAATGGATGAGGCGGTTTCTAGACTCTCTGGTCCCTGAAGTTGGGCCTGGGCAGTGGGCATAATGGCAACCACCAGCTGAGTGTGAGGCATGGATGTGTTTCCCTGTTAGACAGTCTTTATTTCCAAGGCAGGTTTGCTCCCAACTAACAGATAAATAATGTCTCCTCACCTTTTGATACAAAGAATTTCTTAATTCCTTGATTCCTTGCGTTGGGCTTCTGTTGTCAGCCAAAGAGAAGGGCAGAGGTGTCACACCACTGAAATGTAATTCTTCAGGCTCACACGTGAAATAGCCATACTTGAAGACTGGGACTTCAACCTGGTTCAAGATCAAGTTAAGCTTCTCTGGTTCGCTACTATGTTGATGAGAGGTCCTAAATTCCAAACAGACACGGCCATATGTGTAACAAAAACATTTTCTTGTTAGGACCTTTTATAACACACATTCTCTTACATGAAAAAAGACCCAGGTACCTTTTATAAGGTATATCCCTTGTGGAACAAAAATAAATGCTAAAAAACAAAAATCCAAATTTTAATCTGTTTACACTTATATAATTTTAGTGATGATGTTGAAATTGTGGTTTTGAAAAACAAAGTTAATTACTCGCTATTCTAATTCTATCATGTCAGGTGTCCTTGAGAAATGGAATTCTCAGAGTGGGAGAAAGAGATACAGTTGTGAGACTTAAGAAAGACAGTGCTAGTTTAAAGAAGTATCAGTATGAATTCAAGATGTATTTTATTTTAAAACAATATATTTCCTAATTCTGTTCACTAAAGAGACTTTAAAAGGCCTAGAAATATTGAGCTATTCCTAAAAGTAAAGTCTGAGAAAGGGACCTGGGTTCAGGTTGTTTTTGAGGGGGAGGTGATACCAGGATGCAAGGACGAGGCATCAGGGAGAGTAAGATGGAGAAAGAGAAAAAGCCAATCAAAGGTGAGTTTTCAAGATCACAGTTGTGGGCAATGCATGTTTGACTCTACTCAGACCTCTGAGGAGGAAACAGAAGACCCCCCAGAATTGTCCATCAGCCCACGGGAGGCCAGGACAGTGTCTCCCACTCCCAGTCCCCTTTGGATGAGTTGAAAACTCCAGTGTTGCTAACTCCACACATTGCAGAAACGTGGAAACACACATGGCACACATTTGAGGAGTGACGGACATTTTTACTATCCGTGAGAGTCTGAGTTCCCACAGAATCTTCTGCCGTAGCTACAGCTGAAATCAGAGGTGGACAAGCAGAGGTGACACAGGGCACCAAGAGCTTCTGTTACGGATGCACATCATAACATTTACAGATGAAATGCTATATGCCTGCATGGGATTGGCTTCTAGGTACAGCGAAGAGGGTACATGAGGCTGTAAATGAAATGAGTGTGTGGCCAGAAACTCATAACTGTTTAGGCTGAGTACCTGGGGGGTGGGCAGGGAGGGTGTTAAACTAGTCTGTCTACTTTTGTAAATGTTTAACAGTTGCTATAACAGAAAGTTAGAGAAAGAAAGAAAACAGAAAGAAGGAAGGGAGGAAGGAATGTAGGTGTCAAAGAATTTTAAAAAGAGCAAAGTTTCTGAAGTCAGAAATCCTGGCTCCACTTAATTGGGCAAGTCAAATAACCTCTTACAGTCCTGGCTTTCTCATCTAAAAATGGAGCTGGTAAAAGGAATCTACTTCCTACAGTAAATGTAGATGTAATGAAAGTGCACTCACTTTATCAGACAATGCCATGCCTATGGTAGGTGCTCAACAGATGTTAGCTATCACATTATTAGTATGCAAACGCCATGTCCAGAGAGAGCAGGAGAGGGTAAGTAGGCCAATTCTGGTTGACCAGGGAGCGCATCAGGGCCAGGTGACCTCACAGTAGTGCTGTGACTCTGCTCAGCTAACCAGTTTTGAAATGCTCAGAAGAAAAACCCCAGAAATCTTGGTACTGTGTGTGCCTCTGAGGGGGAAACTTATTAAAATAGGAGGCCCCAGTTGCCCAGCCCACTGGAGTGCTCCCCATTTAAGAAAAGCGTGGGATGGCCCCTTCATCTCCCTTCTCAGAAGGAGACACTACACTGCCCTGAAGGGGAAGAGCACAGCAGCGTCTGGCAGGAAGTGCTCCCGAAATGGTGGTCTGGCTGTGCTGGCTGCTGCTATAGGAACCATTTCCTCTTCTCTTAACACTGAGGCCACCATGAATCATTTCCCTCCAATTCTTAAATGAGATCACCCCCTCCTCATCTAATGCCTTCCATTCTTTTTTTTTTTAATAGACATTTTATTTGTTTATTTATTTTTGGCCACACCACCAGGCAGGCGGGATCTTAGCTCTCCCAACCAGGTATCTAAACCACGCCCCCTGCAGTGGAAGCTCTGAGTCTCAACCACTGGACCGCCAGGGAAGTTCTTGCCTTCCATTCTTAAAGGGCCCACATGAGAACTGGAAAAGGTAAGTGTATAGCATGGGGAACTCTACTCAATACTCTGTAATGGCCTATATGGGAAAAAAATCTAAAAAAGAGTGGATATATGTATACATATAACTGATTCACTTTGCTGTACAGCAGAAACTAACATTGGAAATCAACTATACCCCCCAATCAAAAAAAAAAAAAAAAAGGAGACCAGTGAAATATCCAGCGCTATACAAATAGACCCTCTTACTGTGAGACCTTCACCAGCTAATGCTGTTCGGGGAATGAAAGACTAAACTTTCTCATTCTTTGAGAGTTAACCAGAATCCACCTTTGATTTCCACCCTTGTTGAAATCTTTCTAACATGCATCAGCCCAACTTGCTGCCTTCGAAACAAAGTTTAATTTTTGAAAACTTTGATCACATTATGCCTCAGAGTCATCCTTCTGACCATCTGTAGTTCTGCACAAGAGGATCAATAACTCAGAAGTCACCTGACCTCAAAACGCTCCAAAGGAATTGTTTTGGCCAATCAATAATAATTTTCTTTCTATCGCTTCCTATATATGAAAAATCGAGTGCCAGGAAACAACTTGGCTATTTGAATATTCTAATTTAAATTTTATTCCATTTTACTGACTTGCAGGAATCTCATGTTAACTTGTATAAAAACCCCTATCAGTCAAGTCCAAGTTTTTCCAACCATTTTAAAGTTCCAAATGGGTATGTTTTAAGTGGTGCCTGAATTACATTTATTAACTGTCTGTCACCTTTATTGAGCCATGTTGAATATTTTATCTATAATTCACGTAAAAGTCCTTAAACTATCTTGGGTCACAGCCCCCTTTAAGAAGCTGATAAAAACCATGGATCTTCATCCCTGGGAAATATGTATATGCACCTAAAGCATACCTATAGACTCCTAGGGGTTCCAGGGACCCCGAGCTAACAACCACTTGTTTAGATTTTCTTTCACTGCCAAATGAGTAAACCCTTCATGAAAGCAGTGGTCCTGGATGCTTAAATAGTACAAGTATAAAATAGTTATTCTGAGGTCTGTACGCTTCACACAGAAACCACTCTTATTGACGTTAGGCTAATTGAATTTTTTAGGCTATTGAATTTTGCCGAGAGGTCACACATTAATTAACTAAAGATAAGCTTTTCCTTCCTATAAATGGGGCCACATTAGAAAATGTCCCTATCTCTCTCCCTAAAAAACATGACATGACACGCTGGTATCTGTCACCTCTGCCCACACCCAGCTGCCCTTCCAGCCTGGTGGAAGATTCCAGGTGTCCTCTGGATGGAAGACATTTCACATCACATTTAAATGGAAACTTTATAATAGAGAAGAAAGCTGACTCTTACATGAAGAAGCAAGAAAAAAGAGAATTAGAGCTTCTGGGAGGGGAAGGATGCCACAGGCAGCATGGAGTCCATTCTTTTGCTTTATGAAGGCATTCATATCTCACTGGATCTTTGTAGTCAAGAGACTTTATTTCTAACTTAAAAAATGGATACAAACATTTCACTAACTCTTTCAGGTGGTCCGTGAACACTTGGGATTTATGAAATTGATGGGTGGCTTTAAGGCCAAGTCTCCTTAGCTGAGATGCTACACATAGCCATTTCCTTCTTTGGTAGCCTATAAACCCATCAAGGTGAAAAATAGTGAAACTTTATCATTCTCCTTTTCCCAAATTTAAATTGTAGGTATATGTCAAAATAGCTGATTGATCTTGAGAAAACTATGTAATTCTTCTAAACTTCAATTTCTTCGTTGCTAAAATGGGGACATGAACACCTGCCTGACTCGGGGCTTGTGGGCAGTTTACTAGATTGCATTTGTCAGGTACCCATCACTTTACTAACACGAAATAGTAAAATGTCAGGTGAAGGTAGACAGTGGTCTGTTAAGAAGGTAAACTCTAAACCTAAAGCAACCACTAAAATGACAACAATATATTACAGCTAAGCAGTCAATAAAGGAGACTGTTAAAAATAACAATATTTAATTAATCAAAAAGAAGAAACAGAGAAAAAAGATAATGAAGAACAGGGCTTCCCTGGTGGCTCAGTGGTTGAGAGTCCTCCTGCCGATGCAGGGGACACAGGTTCATGCCCCGGTCTGGGAAGATCCCACATGCCACGGAGTGGCTGGGTCCGTGATCCATGGCCACTGAGCCTGCGCGTCCAGAGCCTGTGCTCCACAATGGAAGAGGCCACAACAGTGAGAGGCCCACGTACCGCAAAAAAAAAAAAAAAAAAAGATAATGAAGAACAGATAGATAAGTAGAAAACAAATGACAATGGACTTCCCTGGTGGCACAGTGGTTAAGAATCTGCCTGCCAATGCAGGGGACATGGGTTCGAGTCCTGGTCCAGGAAGATCCCATATGCCACGGAGCAACTAGGCCCATGCACCACAACTACTGAGCCCGCACTCTAGAGCCTGCGAGCGACAACTACTGAGCCCATGTGCCACAACTACTGAAGCCTGTGCACCTAGAGCCCGTGCTCCACAACAAGAGCAGCCACTGCAATGAGAAGCCCATGCACCGCAACGAAGAGTAGCCCCCGCTCGCCGCAACTGGAGAAAGCCCATGCGCAGCAATGAAGACCCAACACAGCCAAAAATAAATAAATATTTTTAAAAAGAAAACAAATGGCAAGATGATAGATTTCAACCTAGTCATAACAATAATCGCATTAAAGGGAAATACTCTAAATATCACACTTCAAAGGTAGAGATTGTCAGATTTAATTTAAAAAAAAAAGGCAAGACCCAAATATACTCTGCCTTCAGGAAATGAACTTCAAATATAAATACAGAAATAGTTTTTATGGCATAGTACAAAGATGGGAGATGATATACCATGCTAGCACTAATCAAAAGAAAGCTGATGTATCCACATTTATATCAGACAAAGTAGATTTTAGAGCAAAGAATATTACCAGGGATAAATAAGGTCATTTCCTAATGATTAAAGATCAGCTAATCAAGAGTACAACTAACCTAAACACTGATGTACCTAATAACAGAGCTTCAAAACATACGAAGCAAAAACTGATAGACTGTAAAATAAAATAGACAAATCTACAATTTTAGTTGATATAGTTCAATTTAGGGATTTTGTTCAATATCCTTTTCTCAATAATGGACAGGCTAATCAGACAAAATCAGTAAAGATAAAGATTTGAACAACACTATCAATTAACCTGACTTAATCGACACAGAATTTTCCACCCAGTAACAGCAGAGTACACATTCTTCTTGAGTGTATATGAAGCCTCAATCAGTATAAAAGATTTAAGTCCTATTAAATATATCTTCTGAACACAATCAAATTAAATAAAAGATCAATAAATGAATGATCTCTAAAAAATCTTCAAATATTCAGAAACTAAATAACACACTTCTAGAAAACCTATAGATCAAAGAAGAAATCAAAAAGGAAATTAAAACTTATTTTAAACTAAAGGAAAATAAAACACAACACATAAAAATTTGTGGGATACTGCTAAAGCAGGACTTCGGGGGAAATTTACAGTGAAAAACTTTGAAAAAGAACAAAATAGGAGAACTAACACTACCTGATTTTAAGACTTAATATAAAGATATAATAATCAAAGACAGGGTGGTATTGGTGTAAAGATGGAAAAATACTGTCAATCTTCATTCTTCACAGATTTTGTATTTACAGATGCACCTCCTTGCTAAAATTTATTTAAATAATTGGAGACTCACTTAATATTTACACCTGCTTTCCACCATGCTGGACTGACATTTTCACACATCCCTGAGAGTTTACTAAATTTGTAGAGAAATTGAAAACAACAGTATATGCTGAAGATCCCACTGAACAGAGTATGAACTTTTCTTTGGTGTTTCAGAGGGCACAATGTACTCCATTAGTACCTCCAATCATCAATATGTATGTGGATTATCATTTTCCTATGGAGCCAGAAGTTTAGAATGAGCCAGTGGCAGCATTGCTTTGAATTTCCTTATTAATACACAGATATATGCAAGAGAATCAAAATTCTTCCACATACAAATAATTAAAAGTATGACAGCTATCAAAATCTTTCATATTCTGAGCTATGTTTCTTATTGTCAGAGAAAGACATTACAAATAAGAGGGAAAGGAGAGCATGAACGTTCTAGTACTTGATTTGTCAGATGCCACTGTGAACTCATGTGTAGCTTAATATATAGAGAGGTGGACACACACAAAAACAATTATGGATATGTATGCATACAATGGTTAGTACACATACCTAAGTTTCCCAGCTCTGTCCTTGACAGGGCCTAGAAGCAGTGACAATCTAAGTGCAACAAGCACACCTGAGCCTAGATCTTGGTTTCTAGTACCGTTCTCCAATAAAAGGAAGCCCAGCTCCTTGGAGAAATGACTGATTCTAGGGTTGGGATGGATAAAATACAACATGAGCCTGGAGCATCTTATGTGCCAGAAAGCAAGGAGTGTTAAAAAAAAAAAAGAGGATGGGAGTGTGTCAAAGGAACATAGGAGCTAAACCTGGAACAATCTAAGCAAAAAAATATGATCCAATAAATAGTATTGGATCATAACTCAAAGTATAAAATAAATATATAATAGAGTCCATGCTAATATAAATAATTGAATAAATAAATATATAGGGGGCATATCTTCTTTATCTAATTCCATGTACATACTCCCCTAGCCAGAAAGTGAAGTTTTATTTCCTTCCCAACCTTGAATATGGGCTGGACTTAGTGACTCACTTCCAAAGAACAGACTACGGAAAGCAAAAAATAAGAACTTTCCAATGCAGCATCCTAGAAAATATCATCCTAAGTAAGTGATCAAAGTTGCCATCTCACCAGTAAATCATGTTGTCGGCATGTATCCCCTGATATGACATGTGATGAGAAGGGCACTTCACCTCCGTGATAGTCTCCTTCCAAAATTCATAGTCCTAGTCTATGCATGAGGACAACATCAGAGAAACCCAAATGAAGGGCCATCATATAAAATACCCAACAATTATTCTTCAAAAATGTTAAGGTCATTTAAAAAACAAGGAAAGACTGAGAACTGGTAAGGATCAGAGGAGGTTACGGAGACCTCCGACATAAATGCAATGTGGTATCCTGAAACACAAAAGGGACATTAGTAGAAAAACAGGTGAAATCCAAATGAAGTCTGGAGTTTAGTCAATAGTAATATGTATCAGTAATCACCTCTTAGTTTTGACAAATGAACCACAGCTATGTAAGAGACTACATTAGGAAAATCCGGGTGAAGGATATACAGGAATTCTGTGCTTTCTTTGCAATTTTTCTATAAATCTAAAGTTATTACAAAAGTATATTTAACATTTTTCCATCGTCTCAGCAAATTGGTTAAAAGCCTTCAAGAGTGACAGAATGTTGTCATCGTGAAACTGCTCAACTGGACAAATGAACGCTGAGAACTGATTCTGGCCTGTGGCATTGAGAATATTATTCTGAGTAGGAAACGGTAATTCAGTTATTCTCTTCCCCCTAGCGCCAGGAACACCCTTGTAGTGGTCCTGGCCCTTTAGAGAAGAGAAAAGTCTGGAACAGCCATGGACTGCGTGTGTTATAATCTATCATGATACTGGGCATCCGAGAACTAGGCATGCCTGGTGGGTCATAGCACAAGGTTCTGATAGCCTAGGTCGTGTCTGGTGGGAAGGTGAGCTGGCTGCCCAGTGAATCTTTTCTGTTTAACCAATCAGAGCAGCCCAGCCAGCTTGATATTTTAAATGCACCGAGGATTTTAAAAAACAAGTCTTGGACATACTAAAATGTATGTCATCTTTCCCAAGAGGCAGAATCACACGCTTATCCAATTTGCCAGCTGACAGTTTAGCCATTGCAGTGTCTGCACATTGCTCTTCTTGAGTGACGTTAGAGGGATGTGTCAGCAGCCAGACTGTTTTCCACTCTCGCTGGGTAAGTTCCTCTGTGCTTTATTTTTTTAACATTTTAAGAGAAGAGCCTATCTTCAAAGGATGTGAGACACCCAATCAACTTCAAATTAGACTCTGGAAATGTCACCAATCTCGCACCAAGGGGGGAAGGGCAGGGGTGGGATGAATAGGGAGACTGAGATTGACCCATATACGCTATTATACTATGTATAAAATAGATAACTAATGAAAACCTACTGTATAGCTCAGGGAACTCTACTCGATGCTCTGTGGTGACCTAAATGGGAAGGAAATCCAAAAAAGAGGGGATATATGCATATGTATAGCTGATTCACTTTGCTGTACGAGAAACTAACACAATATTGTAAAGCAACTATACTCCAATAAAAATTTTTTTTAAAAATCTCACACCAGCTCCAAGAATTAATTCATGACAAGCTTTAAAAAGTGCCCAGCGCTCACCCCCGTAATTTATCACTGTACCCCCAACAGCTGATCTTTTCCCGGACTCCCTTAAACATCTTTTCTTCATCACAGTGACCCACTCTCCATGTAAAAGACCTCGGAGATTCACGAAACATCATTTGATCAAATGAGCCCTGCTTAAGTTCTGCAGAAAGAAACCATCCTGTTCAAGAGTGAATACCAGTTTCTAAAGCCTAGAGCTGAGGAGGTATCCGGGACTGAATTTCCTAGAAGGGCAAGTTTTATAAAAGAATGCTTACCTTCTGCACCCCTGCTGATGCCACCCGTCTGCCTGGCCATATGGGTGTGGCTTTCCCCAGATTACCCCCTCTCTGATACCAGCCCCAAAACTTCGTCGTGACTTTACTCTTTTGGTGACCAGATGGCCACATACTCTGTGCTCACCCACCAGACCAGCCTCTGCACCAAGGGCTACCAGATAAAAAGGAAGAGAAGGAAAATAGGGAAAGTAGGAAGAGGCCCTCATCCTTGGCTTGGGTTTACTGATCTCCTACCACCAGAAGTATGTCGAGGAAGATGCTCAGTTCCAGCATTTGTTGGGGATTTGCTTTGTTTTAGGCAAGAGAAATGCTTTTTATTTCATGTCGCTATGTGGCTTCAGATTTATTTAGTGTGACGCAGGCTCTACCTCAGCTGGCATTGACCTAATTTAAGAGAAGCTCATGTTCTTGGCACACAATACTGTTGTCTCTCAAGACTGGAGGATGATGGGTGGTGACAAGGCCAGGCAGTACCATGGGAAGAGGTAAAAGGAGAACAGCCTTGCCCTAGACTCCACAACAAAGCAGGGCAGGTGATGAGAATCTGCCTTCCTGACAGCAGGTACTGATAGTGGGGCAAGCACAGAGTAAAGCCCGTCTCATATCCGTCAGGGCAAAGAGTCACCAGAAAGCGTTGTAAATCAAAGACAACATACTGAGAGTGTATCAGGTGGGATGGGGGACAGAGACAGGTGTCCAGGGCCTGCTGCACCCAGATGTCCAGGCAGTCAGTTGCCGTGGGGAGGGTGCAGCAGATAGACACTCATTGGTACACCTGGCCACTGAGAGCACTCGCTCTGAAGACAGGCTGTGGAGTGTCATCCATTCCGAGGACTCTGTTTTGATTGGTATACGTCATTCCATGCGTTGTCTTTCTTTATAGTGATTATCCTCTGTGAATATCTGGTTATTTAAGCTTGCAAGCTCACAACTCCTGGGGTAGCAACTGCTCTCTCCAGGCATGTACAGAAGGGAGGAGCTGAAGTCCTAACTCTAGTCTGGGAAGTTAAGCCGAGAGAAGACAAAGAGAGCTCCAAGCACTGGAGAATCCCTGTGTCACTATTTGCTGCTTTTCTAAAATCAGGCATTTCCTCTGATCATAGATTCTCTTTTAAACTCAGTAAAGACAAACAGTATTGGGAAACGGTTTATCCTTAGACTCTAACCCACTCATCCAGGGTGCCAAGAGAAGGAGGAGGTGAAGGAGAGACTGCCCAGGGGAAGGCAGTCAGCTCACAACTTTTCTCCATCTCCTCAACCCCAGCAGGACTTTTTTATTGCCTCATCATTACCCATTGTTGACAACAGTGATGTTAATGTCGTCAACTGATGACTGTCCAGGATTCCTATCTGCTTCAAAATAATCCTGGAGAGAGGCAAGATCAAGAGTCGAACTCAAAAGCTTTCTCTCAGTCTGCTCTCCCTCCTGCCTCTCTGGCTGATGTCTGCCCTGTGATACAGCTGTCTCCCTATACCCTTCAACCAACAATAGCAACACACACACCTGCACACGCACACACACACACACACACACACACACACACACACAGTATTTTTGTTAGTTCCTTTTATCTATGCTTTCCTTTTGCTTCTATAATTTCGCCAAAGTTGTGTTCCTTCAGGGTTTGTCCTTTCATCATGTAAATTCAAGTTTTATTTCAGGGAAGTTTTTTGAATTGTATCTTTAGATATTTGTTCTGGAAATTATTTCCTTTTTATTCCTTGGAGGGGAGGACAATTGTACGTACGTCGGACTTAATTTGCCTGCCCACCATCTATCATTTTCTCTCTAACTTGCTTTACTCCTCTATTTCAACTTAACATTGTTTACTTTTCTTATTTCTACTATCTACATCCTTTATCATGTTTTTAGCAGTCTATTCTCCCTCGTGTTTTCTCCAGTTTCTTCTTCATGTCTATGATGATTTAAGTCTCCTCTCCCCCACATACATATACACACACATACTTCTTTCCTGAGTTTTGACAGCATATGTTTTTCTCTCTCTCTTTTAAAAATCATGGTTAAAGTTTTGGTCACAATTTGTATCAACTCTCTGGTAATGCTTCTGATTTCTGCCATAGATTATTCTAATTTTCCCATGTTTGTCTTTGTGCTATCTTTGCATGGATTTTATGCTTATTTCTTTTTTTGTTATCTGTCTCCAAAGAAGGGAAGATTTTCTTGGACCAGCTAATGGGTGGAGGTTTGTGTGAGGGCAGAGCTGGGGCCATGCTCCTGGCTAAACATAATCCTTTTTGTCCCCAAGTTCATATGTAGGCTTCTATGTAGGTTAAATTTCTCCTAAACCAGTAGAGAAAAGCAGCTGCAAATTTTCTCAGAATGCAAAGTTTTAGCTATCTCCTAGCAGCATCAAAAATAAAGCTGTCATGTTTTCACTCTCTATTGCTTATGGATACTTTCCAGGAAGAAAAAGGGGGAGTTACTGACTTTATGCTGTCATCTTTAAACCAGAATTTCATCTGACTTCTCTGAGCCTCAGTCTTATCCTCTGTAAAATGGGTATAAAGTGAGTAGGTTTAATGCATACAAAATGCTTGGCACAGTGTCTGGCACATCATCCACAGTTATTGAGTGCTTACTATTACTACTGCAGTAGGGTCACAGCCATAGGTCATAGGTTAGAGGCAGACTGGGGTCTCAGAGGCAGGGACTGGCAAAAAGAAGAAAGAGGTCTAGGCCTGGGTGAGGACCACCTCCCATCAAATCTGAAAATGTCAAATATTCACTTTCCCAGACTCCTTTGCATCTTGGGCATGGTCATGTGACCTCAACTTTGAATTGGTCCCTAATTTGTCACTCAAAAGGAGGCTGGTGGCATGATGCAGCTGGGACTGCTCAGAATCCAGTTTGGTGACAGGTAGTGGCAGTGGCAGCCATGATTGTGGTTTCTAGACACAGCATCAGCACCACTTCTAAGGCCACCATCCAGGGTCCTATGCTGTGGTAATAAAGGGAAGCAGTGGCAGTGACACAGCCATCCCAAGAACCATTCTGAAGTATATCTGGGGCATTGCTCCGGGTGTGTGGCATATGAGCCTGATTCATCACCACTTCTGGAAATTCTGTGAGGCAGCTATATGTCTTTCTGCTTAAACCATTCCAAACTCAGTTTCTAAGGCTTGCAAATAAGAAACCTGACTGGTAACAAGCAGATCCCATTTTTAGGGGAAAGTGTGCATTTACTATGTGCCCGATAATACGCTAAGCATTTTATCTGCATTATCTTTAATCTTTCCCGAAACCCTAGGAGGTGGAAGCTACAGTAGCTATTTTACAAAGGAGATAACTGAAGGGCAAACAGACTAATTTCTGTGCTCAAGGCCATTCCTAAATGACGACGTGGACTACACCTGTTAAGTGTTTCCTCAGTCTAATACTTGCATGGACCTCCAAAACTATTTCCCAAAGCCTGTCTTTTGGGGCTAGAGTAGATAGAGTTGATTTGCATAATTCTCCCCATGCTTGGAGTAAGTCTCTGTTACTTCTAAGTTCAGCCCCTGAGTTAAGGGCATGAAAAACAGAAGGCCACGGAAACCTTACATCACTGCAATGGTTAAAGGGGGTTCTGCACTTAGCAGTCAGCTAGAGCACTAGAAGCCAACTAGAACAAGCTGGAAATAGAAAACATGAAAATACCACAGAGAGGTCCAAAAGGAAATAAAACCAACACAATTGTTTTCTTCTCAAATACCAAGGTTTCTTATCAAGGAAGGAAGTCAACACTTTCTCATGAGGCTAGGAAACATAAGAGATCAGAAGATAAACTACATATACAAATGCCGATGAACAGCAAAGCAGAGAATTCTACGTGTCCACCACAGCCTGTTTTCTTCCTCTGTCCACAAACAGCTGGATTGAAACCTCTGCATTTCAGGTAGGCAGGGCCACAGGACTGAGTTTGGGCCCTTGAAATATGGGCAGAACCAAGCCATGCCACTTCTAGGCCTAACCCCTAAAATCCCTCTGATGTTCCTCCACACTCTATTTCCCCTGAAAAGAGAGACCCCAAGGACCAGATGAGGTGGGGTCGCAAGACAGATGGAGTCTGGTCCCTAATTTTTCACTCAAAAAGAAGTTACCCACAAGAGCTCTCTAACAAGACATACCTCTGCTGGACCATCACAGGAATGGGAAATAAACTTTTATTGTGTTGAAGGACTGATATCAGGCAGTCGTTTGTTACAGTGGTTAGCCCAGCTTAATTGATACAAATACCTTGCATCTAACAAGTAGCTCTGAGGGAAAGAGGGTGGTTCCCTTCTCTTAACTCTAAGGATCTTTGACCCTGAAACACAAAGTTCAAAATGAATTTAAAGATCTAGGAACTCATTTTTGAAGGCCCCGCTTCACAGAATATCAAAAGTGTTAAAGTGTTTTACCATCCTACAATAAATATAATTTTGTGTACAAAAAGGTATACAAGAGTTGAGTGGAGTTAGAGTTGACCTGATGTTACAATATTTAGTCATCTAAATGCTTACTGTTGATTTCTCAGCTCTCTCTCTCTCTCTTTTTGATTTTTTTTCCTTATTCTGGAGACAATCACTTTCCCACATTTCAAGCTTTCTTGAGGTCTTGTACATGCTTAGCTCTTTGACACAGTGCCCATGGTATCTAGTGGATACAGCAGACCTAAATGGACTGCCCAGGGCTCCCACCTGCAAAGATGATGACTAACAATACATGAAATACCTAACAAGATCAAGCATCTAAGTTCAGTCTCCAAATCTGCTCTCAGAACCATTCCCAGCTGACCCCCACCCCATCTCCCAAGCAAATGCCAAGTCATACATTTTCCCTAAATCCGATGAAAGTCTTAAAGCATGACTCAATATTTTTCACTAGTAAAATGAAGATAAAAGCAGATAATGCACTTACTAGAGGTTACTCTTATAATTATACAAATGTCAGTATGTATAACTTGATTTGTCATTTATATTTTCTCCCTACCCATTTCCACTCCTCTCCCTGAATCTAAATACCAGTTTCATAAAACAGACCCACAAAAGTAGGTCTGGAGGAAATTCTAGTGTATTTAGGACCAATGTAATGAGATCTTTATGCCAAAGATGGTGGCTTGCTCTGCTTTGTGGTACCTATCATCTTCTAGCTCTGATCCCAAACTGTGCTCCATGCAACACAGTCTTTCACAAAATTTTTTTTTACTTTTTTTTTTTTTAATTTATTTTTGGCTGCATTGGGTCTTCATTGCTGCATGTGAGCTTTCTCTAGTTGCAGCAAGCAGGGGCTGCTCTTCGTTGCGGTGGGCGGGCTTCTCATTGCAGTGGCTTCTCTCGTTGCAGAGCACGGGCTCTAGGTGTGCGGGCTTCAGTAGTTGCGGCACATGGGCTTCAGTACTTGCGGCATGCAGGCTTCAGTAGTTGTGGCACACGGGCCCAGTAGTTGTGGCTCACAGGCTCTAGAGCACAGGCTCAGTAGTTGTGGTGCACGGGCTTAGTTGCTCCACGGCATGTGGGATCTTCCCGGACCAGGGCTCGAACCCATGTCCCCTGCATTGGCAGGCGGATTCTTAACCACTGCGCCACCAGGGAAGCCCTCTTTCATGAAATTTGAATAGACTCTTCACCCAAGAAGACATACTGATGGCAAATAAGCACATGAAAAGATGTTCAATGTTATTGGCCATTAAAGAAATGCAAATTAAGACCACAACAAGATACCACTTCTCACCTATGAGAAGGGTTTAAAAAAAACAAAACTGACAATACCAAGTGCTGGAAAGGAAGCAGAGCAACTAAAACACTCATAAATTGCTCTACCAAATACTGTACAGCCACTCTGATAAACCACTTGGCAGTTTCTTATCAAATAAAGCATACACTTACCACACGAACTAGGAAGCCCCACTCCTAGTTTGTTCCATTAGAAAAAAGAAAACTTATATTCACACAAAAACCTGTGCATAAATATTTACAGCAGTAGTATTTAAACCTGCCAACCCAACCAAATGTGTTTCAATGGGTGAACGGATAAACTAATTCTGGTATATCCATAAAATGTATATTACTCAGAAAAAAATACAAATACAACCATATAGGTGGATTTTCAAGGCACTTTGCTAAGTGGAAGAAGCCAGTCTCAAGAGGTGACATATTGCATGATTTACTTATCTGATATTTTAGAGAAAGCAAAACTATAGGGACAGACAACAGAGAGTGGTTGCCAGGTGTGAGGGTTGGAGGAAGGGCATGTCTACAAAGGGGCAGCAGGAGGGAATTTTTTAGGCATGATGGAACTGTTCTGTATTTTGATAGCAATCGGGTTAGATGACTCCATCCATGTGTTAACATTCATAAAACTCTACACCAAAATAAAGTTAATTTTACAGTATGTTAATTTAAAAAGAGAAAAAAAAAAGAATAACAGCCAGAGAAAATGGCAGTTAGATGTTATCTTTTGAGATATGTTTATGCTTTCACACACATAATCTTAAACACGTGCACATATTTCTCCTTTGTTTTTTTTTTAATCAAAGAGCAATATTATATTTTGAGATGTTTATAGGCTCCCCTTGTCTCAGAATTAGATGTTCTTATATACATTGGATCAGGATATTTTCCTTGTAAGATCTTTTTTGGTACATACATTCTATTCTACTTGGAGTTAGGTGAATACATTGAAGCCAGACAGAATCAAGAGCCCCACTGGGCAGAAACAGTATGAGAACTTCCAGAGTGATCTACTACGTGCTTCTCTGGGAGATGTATGTGGTGGACACTGTTGGCGGCATACTCAGAATTCTTTCCTCAATTCTTCTTCCCCAGAATCCCAATTGTGTTTAGGCTATTATTCAAAACTCTTTCCAAATTCTATTAGAAGTTCTGTAAGCAAAAAACTTCACACATTTAAGGTGACTTCTAAAATTTGTCATTATATGTTTGAATAGTAACAAAGAATACATTTTCCAGCATGTTGCAAGTATTGATATTTTCAAATAAAACCACTGGATCGCTTTATAAAATCCATTTGATGGGACTTCCCTGTAGTGCAGTGGATAAGAATCCACCTGCCAATGCAGTGGACACGGGTTTGAGCCCTGGTCCGGGAAGATCCCATATGCCGCGGAACAAGTACACCCGTGCACCACAACTACTAAGCCTGTGCTCTAGAGCCCACGAGCCACAACTACTGAGCCCGTGTGCCACAACTACTGAAGGCTGTGCCCCTAGAGCCCGTGCTCTGCAACAAGAGAAGCCACTGCAATGAGAAGCCCGCGTGCCCCAACGAAGAGTAGCCCCTGCTTGCCACAACTAGAGAAAGCCCGTGCACAGCAACGAAGACCCAATGCAGCCAAAAATAAATAAGTAAATAAAAATAAAATAAAGCTCTTTAAAAGAATAAAAATAAAATCCATTTGATGGGATTAAATACCATAGTGATTTGGGGCCTCAGCATCATCTATTTAGAAAGTACCTGAGCAATCTCTTTTTTTAATAGACAGAAATTTTATCATTGGTTTCTTTCCTTGAAATCATGTTTCCACTTCCACCACAGCCTAATAATGTATTGGCTTAGAGATCTTTTTTAATGCTTATACCATTGACATTTTCCTATGATGTGTATTTATAAATGACTCCAAGTCTCCCAGATTTTGATTTCAGGCTGTGTCATCGTAAGTTTACAGTAGACACAAAATACATCTGCGATCATCCTTTCATCACTCGTAATGGTGTTTACCGAAACATAAACACTTTCCAGTTTTCAGGGTCAGGAGCGGCACTTGTCAACCAGCCCCAAAGCAAGTACATTTAAGCATCTCAGCAGCAACTAGAAAGCAAACCCCGAGTGATGAGCTAGAAGTAGGATACACAGAGGTATCTCTTACAACAGGGAAATTCACAGGGTTTTGTGGTAATAAAGAATGTAAACCCAAACATTTAAGAAAGAAATCATAACAATCAAATACAAACTTTAAAAAGAGAGAGAAAAGCTCTTCCCAGCTTGTTTCCTGAGGCCAGCAGAACCCTGATAACAGAACCTGTCAAAGACATTATAAGAAAGGAAAATTATATTTCTCATAAACACAGGCGTAGAAATTCTAAACAAAATACGAGCAAACTGAATCCAGCAATTTAGAAAAGTATAATATGAAGGAGAGAAAATGTTTTCTGACAAAAAGCAGATTAACAACAGAAAAGCATACACATTTGATGTAAAGTTTTTTTTTGTTTTTTGTGGGTTTTTTTGCGGTACGCGGGCCTCTCACTCTTGTGGCCTCTCCCGTTGCAGAGCACAGGCTCTGGACGCGCAGGCTCAGCAGCCATGGCCCACAGGCTCAGCCGCTCCGCGGCATGTGGGATCTTCCCGGACCAGGGCACGAACCCGTGTCCCCTGCATCGGCAGGTGGACTCTCAACCACTGCGCCACCAGGGAAGCCTGATGTAAAATGTTTTATGTGGCAACAAGATTGGGGATGGGGAGGGGAGGAAACTTCATAGGAAGAATCAAAGAGTCCCAAAGAAGCCACTAGACTTGGAGGCTTTTATACCGTTCTGACAGAGGACAATAAATTTGTAGAGAAGTGACAAGACAAAGGAAAAGGGGTTCTGGACTTTTAGGAGTGGGAAGGTAAATATATGGGGGATACTAATGGTAGATAAGGGTTATTTAGTAACGTTTGTTCATGTAGATGCTTCTTTTTTGTGTTTTGTTTTGTTTTTTGTTTTTGGCTGCACTACGCAGCTTGTGGGATCATACTTCCCCCATCAGGGATTGAACCCTGGCCACAGCAGTGAAAGCACCGAGTCCTAACCACTGGACTGCCGGGAACTCCCTCATGTAGACTCTTCTTGATGCTATCTCATCTCAGGTGATAAACTTGTTCTTCCCTTCCTGGTACAGGAAAGGGTGGGTAGGACCTTCACAAGGAGAATTTATGCCCTGCTTTTCAGGCAGATAAGGGGAGGGCAGAGA
Organism: Phocoena sinus; assembly: GCF_008692025.1. NCBI lineage: Eukaryota > Metazoa > Chordata > Mammalia > Artiodactyla > Phocoenidae > Phocoena > Phocoena sinus. Next base: position 66,575,076 of record NC_045778.1, on the reverse strand, counting down.
GCTCCTTCTCTGTCTGCTTTTTCTCTATTGCCTTCTGCAAAACACCATAACGGAGGGAACATGATTTTGCTCTTGTTTTTTCTGTTTAGTTTTCTGCCGTATCCTCAGCACCTACAACAATGCCTTGCACATAGTAGTTACTCAATAAGTATGTGTTGAATAAATAGAGAGCTATTTGGTAAATTCAAGGTTAGAAAATAAATAATTCAAATTGGTAGAAAGATAGACATGAGGATTTCAGTAGAAATCTCAATGTACATGTCTAAACCAAAATAAACTGACTCCCAAATCAAGCATGTGCCATAGAAAGTGTCGACTGTAAACTACATCCATGGTAAAATAAACCTACTTAGAGTTATGAAAACAGAGTCCATCTGGTAAATGAATAAAAAGCGCATGAATTCTGGGGTTAAGATGTCAGGAATTTTACTTCTCATTATGTGAGGTAGCAGGCAAATAGGTCTCTATGGAAATACTCCACCCTCCAGTGAGCGCAGTACATCTCTTATTCGAGAAAATTTAAAAATAAAAACAACAAAACAACCCTGCGGCTCTGTAGCCACTCTCATTGCCCTAAACATAGGATGTTTTATTCAGGGTCAGCTTAGTGATACTTCATGAAAGAGGACTGGAACTCAAGAGGCAGGAGCTTGGACAGGAGTAGGGCAACCACGGCCGAGTCAGTGGGCAAAAACATCTCTGATTGGAAATAACTTCGGTCAGAATTGGGGGACTCCTCTGGGATCCCCACTGAAGCACCAGCCGTTTAGAGTCAAGTTTCTCTGGAGAAGATTCTTTCTTGGTGGGCTCCAGGATTCAACCACACAGCCTTCCCTGTGTTCCCCTGCATTTCCTCACCTATGAATGGAGCCCCAGTGTAAACCCTTTGTCTTGGAAGAGTTTAACCTCTCCCTAAATGCATGATGATGGCACCTCTGTAATGTCAAATGTATGTCTGACCTGCTGGTGCTGGTCATTGGGGAAACATCCTGACTCCTTAGGGTCTGGCTGGCTGTGAGCAGGGGGGAGGCCCAGGGTTATCAGCTGGCTTCATGAATGGGTCTTTGTCTCTCTATGTAAGAAGTAAATAAAGTCTCTGCCAGTGGAATGAAAATGATCAAATTCACTGGGAGATGTTCTTAGGATGTCCACTAAATGAATTCCATGGTGACAGCTCACAAATAGCCCTATTCGACACATAATTTGACCGGGTACATAAGTGTGCACTCTTTCTGGCAGGAAAGAAATTAGGGTAAGAATTTTTAGAACCACAAGAAGAAAGGGGGTTCCAGTCTTGGTCCCCAGCTCAAGCTAAAAGAAAAAGTAGGAAGAACTACTTCTTAGTACAATCCTCCTACAATGGAGGATCATTCAGGCAGAAGACCATCCAATATCCCAAAATACAAGTCACTTTCCTTGCAGTTTTACATTGTTTCCACTTTATGTTTTCCGGTAGGGCAAAAATCTATAGATGCCAGTCTTGAATGTGACTAAGATGCAGGATCTGCGGGATAGGGTTTATACAAATAAGGCTATACCAAAAGTTTGCTTTCCAAAAATAAAACAAAATAATTTCCAAGGTTCCTGTCAATCAATAGCCACTAATGAAAGCTCAGAGTGCTGTGAGAGCAACTTTTGGAAGGGGGCTTCTGGGATGCAAGGTTATTAGCAAGGTGACAGAACTCTTTAAAAGGGGTTGCAATTATCTGAGCTAATATTTTCTTCATTAACTCCTAACTATCCCATCAGCAAACAAGGGTTGGATATTAATTGCTAGCTTTTACTAAGCATTTAGGGATATTGAAGTCACTGTGTTAAATATTTTACATGCCTTACCTTAGATAAACCTCACAATCATCCTTTGAACATAGGATCCATCCTCTTGACCACTACTCATTCTGCCTCTGGTGGCATAATGCATATTGAAATTCAGTTGTGAAGCTGGAAGAATTCAACCCAAAATTACCTGGGCATGTCATTTCAGCAACTCATGTAACCTTCCCTTGATCCCACTACAGATGCCTATGTGGTGGGTCAACATCGTGGTTGACCTATGGAGAGAGGTCACATTGATCGGAGGCCTCTGACGCTCAGCCTGAAATTTTGCTCTGACCAATCAACAATGTCTGTTAAGGGTGCAGATTGAGATGAAGGTAGCATACTTGCCAAGAACGTGCCATCCCTGATCTAATCCAATCCCACTGTTTTACAAACAATAGAATTGCAGCCCAAAGAGAGAAAATGAACTGCTTAAGGCCACATGAGTAGGAAGTAGCCAAGCCCAATTAAAGTTCAGGTTTTCTGGATTCTAAAGTTTCAGCTCCTCCCGTGAAGTCCTGCAGCTTTCTGCTTGTAAAGCAACATCCTAACCTCCACTGCCTATTTGACAGTACTGTGGATTAGCATGATGTGAATACTCACAAGATGTCTTTAAAATCCGTAAGGCCTGACTTTCTAGCAGAGTCTTATAAAAATTAGCAGCAGTAGCAAGCCATTACAGATCTGCAAGTTTTATCTTTTGCAAAGGTTCATTTTCAAGAGAATTATATAGTCAGGATATTTCTTCCAGTAAAACTTCCCAGACCTTTATCACCACAAAGATCTTTGCTAATTATGCTTACTGGGGCGCCAAGTTATAGTCATGTGAACACCTAAGTGCCCACTTAGCAATGGCTGTCTAGTGGCCCAAAGTAGTTAATGCAGCTTCCCAAGGTGCCTAAAATTATCCCCAGGGAACAGTTTTAACACTAGGAAAATCACCCTCACTCATGTAACTGTCTAGCAATTTGAGGTAGGAAATCCATCAACTCCTCAGGGTCCAATGATCATTTTTGTAACTTACCATTTGGGGCAGTAGTTAGCACTTAAATGCAACCAAAAATGAGCCTAATTTTGTTTTGTACCCCATCTCTCACTCCAGCATCTATTACGAGTCCAATTTTACAAAAAGCATCATCCTAATGCAAGCATCACCAAGAAGAGAGCAGGCAGACGTAAAGAAGACAGAGACAGATGTACCTGTGGATGGGAGTTAGGTGTGGAACTTCACGCCACCAGAAATAAACAGTAATTTTGGCACCGAAATTAATCATTTGGAAGGGCATCCAAGGAATAGTCAATACGCTCAAAACTTTTGCAGATGTTGGAGAAATTGCTCACATAGAAAACTCTTCATTCACGAATTTAGCTCGAATTTGTTGTAAATATTAGAGAGCTTTTATCTCGTTTTCTGTTTGACTAGCTGGGCATGTCAACAGTGGCACCAAAAGCCTTATTTTTTTTCAAGATAAACTTTGATAAATCTGAGAGGTAAGTTTGATGCCTAACGCAAGACCTTGCATCCAGCAGGCATTTACTAATTATTTGTTTATCATAAATTGACACTGTGTCCGTGCTAAGCACACTATCTAACTACTTAACGCTGATGACTGCCCACACTATCTTACTCATCAACAGTGACTACTTCACATGTGGTTGTGAAGACTGTTTTCATATTACAAGAGAGCAAAGTGAGATAACTCAGCCCAGACCACACAGCTAATGAGTTGGTGAAGCTGGGACTCCAAACCAGCCCTTCTGGTTCCAGGACATCTTAAGCACTACATTGTATTTTATGAGTGTGATAAAATCAGACATTCCAGTCATTGAATACTTGGGGAAGACTGCACATGAATTGTGTTCAATCGTGAGATATTTTGATGGCCTGATGTACAATGTGTTTTAGCTTTAACCTTTGAAACCAGCTTTCCAAAAGATTACACTGTTTTTGAAATGTCATGTCTGGTCAGTTATTTATGTGTCACATGAGGCCTCTCATATCACTCTGCCCTATTGGACTGGTTGCTATTCCATTTACAAAATGGAAAACAGATCAGTGACGGGAAGGGGGGATGAAATAGGAGATAAGATTGAATACAGAGGTTTGGTAAGTAGCATTGCTACAATATCCCCACCCTGCACCCACCAAACCATGCCCTGTTCTGTTATATGGAGGAAAAAAGCTCTAAATCAGCTTTCCCTGGTCAGTTTCCTCATCATTAAAATGAAGACAAGGACAAAATACTGAAGGAGTCTTCCTTTTGAAAATTTGTTCCTGGGTAACATCAGCTCATCCCCCAGCCTTTGCTTTTTCTGCAGGTCCTGACTTCAATCTGCTTCCTGCATCAGAACTCAGCACCATCCTATCATCCTATTGTGGACAGATTAAAGCTTCCCTGAAAAATAACCATGGAGATGAAGGGTTTCCTTGGTTCTTGTTCTAGCTTTCAGGTTCCTCATCAGAGTATGGCTCAGGCTCTGCCAAGAGAGACAATAAAAAAAGGCATTAACCTGGCTCAGAAAAGTTGTGTCTTTGGAATGAGAGGAGTCTCCTATATGCACTGCGCTTCCTCTTCCAATGTTTGCTCACCTTCTGCTGTGACCATGCGATCTGGTGAGAACAGGCTGGGAAGAATTCAGCACTGCATGGTGGTTTGAGCAGCCACTGCTCAGATCTACTAATCCCTACCAAGGCAGTGGGTTTTACTCTATTTCATCAGAGAGCAGTAGACTAATTTGATATGAGGATTATTTTCCTGGTCGGAAACATTGAAGGAAAAGCTGTCTACTTCCTAATCATGCTCAGATTGGGTCAACCAGTGAATATGTTTACCAGGGACTGGAAAGGATAGGATAGCAGCTGTCAATTACTTAGCAGCAAATTCATGATAACAAGATTTTTATATCCTCCAAATTAAGAGGTGTCAAGAATGTTTGCTGCAGTAGTGGAGCCAGGAATCAAGGCTCCATTGATCAACTTGATACCAAAGGTACCTGACCCAAGATGTTTTAAGAGGAGTCCATCAGAATTAACAATGTCATCTTCTCCAAATGCTGTTGAATGATAGAAATCCTGATAACTCTGTCAGGGACAGAGGAAGAGCTGGTTTTGTCTCCAGTGGACTTTGACATGGCCTCTGTCCAGCAATAAAAGAAATAAAAAACCTTATCTTGTATATCTAAGTTCCCAAACCTCTAAGTCTCACCATGGCATAAATGGCATTCCTTGGTCAGGCTAAAGCAGATTAGAGCAGAAATCTCAGGAGTCACTCCTCAAGTTCTTAGACCTCTGCTACCAAGCTGAGTGATGTTGGCCAAGATAGGCTTCAACAGTGTGGCTAGAAATGGATACAACTTAAAGGTGATACTGAATATATATGAAAGCAGGTGACGTAGAGCCCCACATTTGCAATGTTCCCCCCACCCAAATTACCCAAGCTTCAAAGGCACTCAGAAATACTCATTCCAGAATCAAGTGCTATCCTATCTCCATTCAAGACCAATCTTCAGGTGGCATGCCCCCTCATCTCCACTACCACCTTCAGGAACCACACACCTTGACCTCTCTTCAACTTTTCCTTATCAAGCCTGGGAATTGGTCACCATGGCCCATGAGTGCCTGGATGGGATGCTCAAAACTATCACACAACTGATAAGAGTATTCCCAGAGATAGAATACAAGAGAGTTGCCACCACTGTTTGGTAATTCTTCAACTTGCCACAGGTCAGCAAGAGAGTTTGAAAAAGTGTCACTCTCAGATGAATTGAAGCATCTGTTCAAGGGGAGACCCATTGGTCTATAAAACCAGAAAAGTATGATATAACGTTTCAGACAGAGAAGGATTCCCGTTGTATAAAACTCTGTGAAATTCATTGTTTGAATTACTACACTTACAGAAGGTCAGGGTTCCCTCTGAAGTTCCTCTTAATGAAACCTGACTTGGTTTCCACATTTGGTCTTAAAGCGGTTGGGTCCCTTTCATGCTATCTCACCAGAATGGAGGGAAATAAGCACATATGACACAGAATTTTTCCAAGTTCACCTTTTTGTTTTCCTTTTTTGCATAATATCTACATGGATATGAAGAAAAGGGCTGGAAGCTTCTCTTTGCCTCAGAGCTGACTCTGTCTTTCTGCATCACTCCTTATTCCACTAAAACATTTCCAAGCAAAATTTCTACCTTTCAAGCCTTTGCTGGAAATCAGCAATTGAATGTCACTGGGGGATATCAAATGCTGGGATCTGGCAAAACCCTTCACACGTCTGGTCCATTTGTTTTGTACTGAAAGGACATTTAATCGATATCTGTCTGATTTGCTTACACATGTATCATCCAAAAGTCATTTTGAAAGAACCATTTTGCTCCCAGGAAACTTTTATACATCTGCTTCTAGAAATACATAAGAGATTTTATAAATTTTCTGGCACCAAGAGAATAACCATTCAAATCCTCCACACATCAAAACTTCAGGAAACGCAAGATGTAGGATAACTCTAAACACATAACATCATACAGGTTCTTCCATTGCTCCCAAGTGCACACATAATGATCCCATCTTTTTATTTTTATATAGAACCAAAGGCAGTTATTAGAAGAAGAAAGTGAGGGAACTGACCAATTCCCAACCAACCAGCTCCCAAGTCTCTTAAATATAAAACGTTGCATGTTCCCTACATCCCAAGAAAGGGCCAGTTCGGATTATAAATAGACAGAAATAATCTCATTTTATTTCCCAAGGAAACTGTACCTTCAAAATTATCCAATTTTGGCAGAACATTTGGGCCCCATATTAAGCTGCAAATATATCTCTATCATGAAAAATGCACTTAAACGTGTTTCAAATAAGAAGTGTTAAACCTTAGAGCAAGAAAAACCCTTAGAGATCATTCAATTCAATGGATGTTTGCTTTCTTTTTGTTTGTAGTCATTGTGGTCTAACAATACATTAAAACTCCTCATAAAAATAATAATAACTAATATTCACTAACAGATTTCAACCAATCAAGCACTGTATGAGCACTTACCCTCCATGACTTTATCTAATCTCCACATCCACCTTATGAAATAGTTCCAATTATCACACCCATTTTATAGAGACAGAAACTCAGGCAAATCACACTGCTTGTAAGTGGCAACGATGGATTCAAAGCTACACCATGGCCTATTCTTAACACTATTCTGTCTCCATGTAAGATGGTAACATAAACATATTTCAAAAACTTCAGAAAATAGGAAATAAAAGAAACAACCCAAGAACTAACAGAGGGAAGCTTCAAGATGGCAGAAGAGTAAGACGCGGAGATCACCTTCCTCCCCACAGATACATCAGAAATACATCTACACGTGGAACTGCTCCTATAGAGCACCCACTGAACATTGGCAGAAGACCTCAGACCTTCCAAAACGCAAGAAACTCCCCACCTACCTGGGTAGGGCAAAAGAAAAAACAGAGACAAAAGAATAGGGACGGGACCTTCACCTGTACACCAGGGAGCTGCACTGGAGGGAACGTTTCCACACACTAGGAAGCCCCTTCGCGGGCGGAGACTGCGGGTGGCGGAGGGGGGAAGCTTCGGCGCCGCGGAGGAGAGCACACCAACAGGGGTGCGGAGGGCAAAGAGGAGAGATTCCCGCAGAGAGGATCGGGGCCGACCAACACTCACCGGCCCGAGAGGCTTGTCTGCTCACCACCGGGGCGGGCGGGGCCTGGGAGCTGAGGCCTCCGCTTCGGTCAGAGAGCAGGGAGATGACTGGCGGCGTGAACACAGCCTGAGGGGTTAGTGCGCCACAGCTGGCCGGGAGGGAGTCCGGGGAAGAGTCTGGACCTGCCGAAGAGGCAAGAGACTTTTTCTTGCCTCTTTGTTTCCTGGTGCGCGAGGAGAGGGGATTAAGAGCGCCGCTTAAAGGAGCTCCAGAGACGGGTGCGAGCCACGGCTATCAGCGCGGACCCCAGAGACGGGCATGAGACGCTAAGGCTGCTGCTGCCGCCACCAAGAAGCCTGTGTGCGAGCACAGGTCACTATCCACACCTCCTTTCCGGGGAGCCTGTGCAGCCCGCCACTGCCAGGGTCCTGGGATCCAGGGACAACTTCCCCGGGAGAACGCACTGCGCGCCACAGGCTGGTGCAACGTCAAGTCGGCCTCTGACGCAGGCCCGCCCCGCACTCCGTACCCCTCCCTCCCCCGGGTGAGCCAAAGCCCCCGAATCAGCTACTCCTTTAATCCCGTCCTGTCTGAGCGAAGAACAGACACCCTCAGGCGACCTACACGCAGAGGCGGGGGCCAAATCCAAAGCTGAGCCCCTGGGAGCTGTTCGAACAAAGAAGAGAAAGGGAAATCTCTCCCTGCAGCCTCGGGAGCCACGGATTAAATCTCCACAATCAACCTGATGTACCCTGCATCTGTGGAATACCTGAATAGACAAGGAATCATCCCCAGTTGAGGAGGTGGACTTTGGGAGCAACGATGTATTTTTCCCCCCTTTTTCTCTTTTTGTGAGTGTGTATGCGTATGCTTGTGTGTGTGATTTTGTCTGTATAGCTTTGCTTTTACCATTTGTCCTAGGGTTCTGTCTGTCCGTTTTTTTGTTTTAGTATAGTTTTCAGGGCATGTTACCATTGGTGGATTTGTTTTCTGGTTTGGTTGTTCTCTTATTTCTTTGTTTTTAATTACTTAAAAAAATTTTTTTAATAAGTTCTTTTATTTTGAAAACTTTTTTATTTTATCTTATCTTATTTTATTTTATCTTTTTTCTTTCTTTTTTTTCTCCCTTTTATTCTGAGCTGTGTGAATGACAGGCTCTTGGTGCTCCAGCCAGGCATCAGGGCTGTGCCTCTGAGGTGGGAGAGCCAAGTTCAGGACGTTGGTCCACCAGATACCTCCCAGCTCCATGTAATATCAAACAGCGAAAATCTCCCAGAGATCTCCATCTCAACGCCAAGACCCAGCTCCACTCAATGACCAGGAAGCTACAATGCTGGACACCCTATGCCAAACAACTAGCAAGACAGGAACTCAACCCCATGCATTAGCAGAGAGGCTGCCTAAAATCATAATAAGGTAACTGACACCCCAAAACACACCACCAGACATGGACCTGCCCACCAGAAAAACAAGATCCAGCCTCATCCACCAGAACACAGGCACTAGTCCCCTCCATCAGGAAGCCTACAAAACCCACTGAACAAACCGTAGCCACTGGGGGCAGACACCAAAAACAACGGGAACTATGAACCTGCAGCCTACGAAAAGGAGACCCCAAACACAGTAAGTTAAGCAAAATGAGAAGACAGAGAAACACACAGCAGATGAAGGAGAAAGGAAAAAACTCACCAGACCAATCAAATGAAGAAGAAATAGGCAGTCTACCTGAAAAAGAATTCAGAGAAATGATAGTAAAGATGATCCAAAATCTTGGAAATACAAGGGAGAAAATACAATAAACCTTTAACAGGGACCTAGAAAAATTAAAGAGAAAACAAACAATGATGAACAACACAATAACTGAAATTAAAAATTCTCTAGAAGGAATCAATAGCAGAATAACTGAGGCAGAAGAACGGATAAGTGACCTGGAAGACAAAATAGTGGAAATAGTTACCGCAGAGCAGAATAAAGAGAAAAAAATGAAAAGAATTGAGGACAGTCTCAGAGACCTCTGGGACAATATTAAATGCACCAACATTTGAATTATAGGGGTCCCAGAAGAAGAGAAAATGAAGAGATTATAGTTGAAAACATCCCTAATATCAGTAAGGAAATAGTTAATCAAGTCCAGGAAGCACAGAGAGTCTCATATAGGATAAATCCAAGAAGAAACACACCAAGACACATATTAATCAAACTATCAAAAATTAAATAGAGGGCTTCCCTGGTGGCGCAGTTGTTGAGAGTCCGCCTGCCGATGCAGGGGACACGGGTTCATGCCCCAGTCCAGGAAGATCCCACATGCCGCGGAGCGGATGGGCCCGTGAGCCATGGCCACTGAGCCTGCGCATCCGGAGCCTGTGCTCCGCAATGGGAGAGGCCACAACAGTGAGAGGCCCACATACTGCAAAAAAAAAAAAAAAAAAAAAAAAAATTAAATAGAAAGAAAAATATTAAAAGCAGCAGGGGAAAAACAACAAATAACATACAAGGGAATCCCCATAAGGTTAACAGCTGATCTTTCAGCAGAAACTCTGCAAGCCAGAATGGAGTGGCAGGACATATTTAAAGTGATGAAAGAGAAGAACCTACAACCAAGATTACTCTACCCAGCAAGGATCTCATCCAGCTTTGATGGAGAAATTAAAAGCTTTACAGACAAGCAAAAGCTAAGAGAATTCAGCACCACCAAACCAGATTTACAACAATTGCTAAAGGAACTTCTCTAGACAGGAAACACAAGAGAAGGAAAAGACCTACAATAATAAACCCAAAACAATTAAGAAAATGGTAATGGGAACATACATATCAATAATTACCTTAAACTTAAATGGATTAAATGCTCCAACCAAAAGACATAGACTGGCTGAATGGATACAAAAACAAGACCCGTATATATGCTGTCTACAAGAGACCCACTTCAGACCTAGGGACACATACAGACTGAAAGTGAGGGGATGGAAAAACATATTACATGCAAATGGAAATCAAAAGAAAGCTGGAGTAGCAATTCTCATATCAGACAAAAGAGGCTTTAAAATAAAGACTATTGGGCTTCCCTGGTGGCACAGTGGTTGAGAGTCTGCCTGCCAATGCAGGGGACACGGGTTCGTGCCCCAGTCCGGGAGGATCCGACATGCCACGGAGCAGCTGGGCACGTGAGCCATGGCCGCTGAGCCTGCACGTCCAGAGCCTGTGCTCCACAACGGGAGAGGCCGCAACAGTGAGAGGCCTGCGTACCGCAAAAAAAAAAAAATAATAATAATAATAATTTTAAAAATAAATAAATAAAATAAAGACTATTACAAGAGACAAAGAAGGACACTACATAATGATCAAGGGATCGATCCAAAAAGAAGATATAACAATTGTAAATATTTATGCAGCCAACGTAGGAACACCTCAATACATAAGGCAAATACTAACAGCCATAAAAGGGGAAATCGACAGTAACACAATCATAGTAGGGGACTTTAACACCCCACTTTCACCAATGGACAGATCATCCAAAATGAAAATAAATAAGGAAACACAAGATTTATATGATACATTAAACAAGATAGACTTAATTGATATTTAGGGGACATTCAATCCAAAAACAACAGAATACACATTCTTCTCAAGTGCTCATGGAACATTCTCCAGGATAGATTATATCTTGGGTCACAAATCAAGCCTTGGTAAATTTAAGAAAATTGAAATCATATCAAGTATCTTTTCCGACCACAACGCTATGAGACTAGATATCAATTACAGGAAAATATCTGTAAGAAATAGAAACACATGGAGGCTATACAACACACTACTTAATAACCAAGAGATCACTGAAGAAATCAAAGAGGAAATCACAAAGTACCTAGAAACAAATGACAATGAAACACAGTGACACAAAACCTATGGGATGCAGCAAAAGCAGTTCTAAGAGGGAAGTTTACAGCTATACAAGCCTACCTTAAGAAATAAGAAACGTCTCAAATAAACAACCTAACCTTACACCTAAGGCAATTAGAGAAGGAAGAATAAAAAAAACCCAAAGTTAGCAGAAGGAAAGAAATCATAAAGATCAGATCAGAAATACATGAAAAAGAAATGAAGGAAATGATAGCAAAGATCAATAAAACTAAAAACTGGTTCTTTGAGAAGATAAACAAAATTGATAAACCATTACACAGACTCATCAAGAAAAAAAGGGAGAAGACTGAAACCAATAGAATTAGAAATGAAATAGGGGAATTAACAACTGACACTGCAGAAATACAAAGGATCATGAGAGATTACTACAAACAACTATATGCCAATAAAATGGACAACCTGGAAGAAATGGACAAATTCTTAGAAATGCACAACCTTCTGAGACTGAACCAGGAAGAAATAGAAAATATGAACAGACCAATCACAAGCACTGAAATTGAAACTGTGATTAAAAATCTTCAACAAACAAATGCCCAGGACCAGATGGCTTCACAGGTGAATTCTATCAAACATTTAGAGAACAGCTAACACCTATCTTTCTCAAACTCCTCCAAAATATAGCAAAGGGAGGAACACTCCCAAACACATTCTAGGAGTCCACAATCACCCTGATACCAAAACCAGACAAAGACGTCACAAAGAAAGAAAACTACAGACCAATATCAATGATGAACATACATGCAAAACTCCTCAATAAAATACTAGCAAACAGAATCCAATAGCATATTAAAAGGATCATACAACATGATCAAGTGGGGTTTATCTCAGGAATGCAAGGATTCTTCAATATACGCAAATCAATGTGATACACCATATTAACAAATTGAAGGACAAAATTCATATGATCATCTCAATAGATGCAGAGAAAGCTTTCAACAAAATTCAACACCCATTGATGATAAAAAACCCTGCAGAAAGTAGGCATAGAGGGAACTTACCTCAACATAATAAAGGCCATATATGACAAACCCACAGCAAACATCATCCTCAATGGTGAAAAACTGAAACCATTTCCACTAAGATCAGGAACAAGACAAGGTTGCCCATTCTCACCACTATTATTCAACATAGATTTGGAAGTTTTAGCCACAGCAATCAGAGAGGAAAAAGAAATAAAAGGAATCCAAATCGGAAAAGAAGTAAAGCTATAACTGTTTGCAGATGACATGATACTATACATAGAGAATCCTAAAAATGCCACCAGAAAACTACTAGAGCTAATCAATGAATTTGGTAAAGTAGCAGGATACAAAATTAATGCACAGAAATCACTTGCATTCGTATACACTAATAATGAAAAATCTGAAAGTGAAATTAAGAAAACACTCCCATTTACCATTGCAACAAAAAGAATAAAATACCTAGGAAGAAACCTACCTAAGGAGACAAAAGACCTGTATGCGGAAAATTATAAGACACTGATAAAAGAAATTAAAGATGATACAAATAGATGGAGAGATGTACCATGTTCTTGGATTGGAAGAATCAACATTGTGAAAATGACTCTACTACCAAAAGCAATCTACAGATTCAGTGCAATCCCTATCAAACTACCACTGGCATTTTTCAGAGAAGTAGAACAAAAAATTTCACAAGTTGTATGGAAACACAAAAGACCCCGAATAGCCAAAGCAATCTTGAGAAAGAAAAATGGAGCTGGAGGAATCAGGCTCCTGGGTTTCATATTATATTTCAAAGCTACAGTAATCAAGACAGTATGGTAGTGGCACAAAAACAGAAATGTAGATCAATGGAACAGGATAGAAAGCCCAGAGGTAAACCCATGCACATATGGTCACCTTATCTTTGATTAAGGAGGCAAGAATATACAATGGAGAAAAGACAGCCTCTTCAATAAGTGGTGCTGGGAAAACTGGACAGCTACATGTAAAAGAATGAAATTAGAACACTCCCTAACACCATAAACAAAAATAAACTCAAAATGGATTAAAGACCAAAATGTAAGGAGAGACACTATCAAACTCTTAGAGGAAAACATAGGCAGAACACTCTGACAGAAATCACAGCAAGATCCTTTTTGACCCACCTACTAGAGAAATGGAAGTAAAAACAAAAATAAACAAATGAGACCTAATGAAACTTCAAAGCTTTTGCACAGCAAAGGAAAACATAAACAAGACGAAAAGACAACCCTCAGAATGGGAGAAAATATTTGCAAATGAAGCAACTGACAAAGGATTAATCTCCAGAATTTACAAGCAGCTCATGCAGCTCAATATCAAAACAACAAACAACCGAATCCAAAAATGGGCAGAAGACCTAAATAGACATTTCTCCAAAGAAGATATACAGATTGCCAACAAACACATGAAAGAATGCTCGACATCATTAATCATTAGAGAAATGCAAATCAAAACTACAATGTGATATCATCTCACACCGTTCAGAATGGCCATCATCAAAAAACCTACAAACAATAAATGCTGGAGAGGGTGTGGAGAAAAGGGAACCCTCTTGCACTGTTGGTGGGAATGTAAATTGATACAGCCACTGTGGAGAACAGTATGGAGGTTACTTAAAAAACTAAAAATAGAACTAGCATACAACCCAGCAATCCCACTACTGGGCATATACCCTGAGAAAACCATAATTCAAAAAGAGTCATGTTTATTAAAGCTCTATTTACAATAGCCAGGACATGGAAGCAACCTAAGTGTCCATCAACAGATGAATGGATAAAGAAGATGTGGCACATATATACAATGGAATATTAGCCATAGAAAGGAACAAAACTGAGTTATTTGTAGTGAGGTGGCTGGACCTAGAGTCTGTCATACAGCGTGAAAAACAAATACCGTATGCTAACACATATATATGGAATCTAAAAAATAATGGTCATGAAGAACCTCAGGGCAAGACGTGAATAAAGACACAGACCTAATAGAGAATGGACTTGAGGACACGGGGAGGGGGAAGGGTAAGGTGGGACAAAGTGAGAGAGTGGTAGTATATATATGGACATATATACACTCCCAAATGTAAAATAGATAGCTAGTGGGAAGCAGTCGCATAGCACAGGGAGATCAGCTCAGTGCTTTGTGACCAGCTAGAAGGGTGGGATAGGGAGGGTTGGAGGGAGGGAGACGCAAGAGGGAAGAGATATGGGGATATATGTATATGTATAACTGATTCACTTTGTTATAAAGCAGAAACTAACCCACCATTGTAAAGCAATTATACTCCAATAAAAACATTAGGGAAAAAAAAGAAAAAAGCCATAAATCCACCCCACCACAATACTTTGAAGCCCTTGATTATTTTTTTCTATGAAGCTCTTTCCTTATCTGTATGGTGATAATGAGTATTTTCTTTGTTACAATTAACATTACATCAAATATTTTCCTGTTACTATGGAAACCTCATGATACTCATTTTCTTTATTGGCCGCCTAACATTTCACAGTGTGGATAGACTGTCATTTATTTAACTATTATCCATTTGATTTAGCAGTTAGGTTGTTTCCATTTCATGTAATATTAAAAACATCATTGAACATCATTGTGTACATAGATTCCTTCTTAGAATGTATTTAGAATTGATTCTCAGAAATGGAATCACTGGGTCAAGGAGTTTCAATAGCTCTTACTAATCCATTACCTTCCTTTCTGAAAATTTATACCAATGTGTATTTGAGACTGCCTTTTCTATCACATCCTCATTAGCATTAGGCATTATCTTCTATGTGTTTTTGCTGTTTCAACAGGTAAAAACAAAAATGGCGAATCAGTAGTGGGTAAAATTGCATTTCTATGATCACCAATGAGATCAAATTTTTTCCGTATTTAAATTATTTGATGAATTTTAATACTCTTATGTATTGGGTGAGGAAACAGAGGCTCAACATAAATGACACAACTAGCACTAGAACTGGTTCTAGAATCAGTATTGCCAAACAGTACTTGTGATTTAAATAAATAATGAAAGAATAAATTTAAAAATGAGCAAGTACCTCATTCCAAGTTTCCTTCCACTAACCATGTTGCCTTCCCTATATCCCTCTCATTTTCTTAAATTTTCCCAAGGCTGCCACAGTAAGGCCATAATATTTTGAGTTGCCTTCGATTCAGAGGGGCAGTGTACCTGACATCTTAAACAGAGTGTTGGAATGATCTAAACAGACCAGGTTGGGTCTGGTTACAACTCTTACCTGTACTGGCCTGCCTGACCTTGGACAAGGCATGTACCACATTTTTCTCAACTATGGGAAGTGAGCGCTGGAGTGAGTGATTTCTCAGATCTTTGCCACTTTCAGTGGATTGTGGTTGTAAAACAGAGAGCCATATCAGGCATCAAAACAGATCATTTCCCCCTCCGTCTGAATGACACAAAGTCATGTCACAGAATAGTAAGACACGAGACACGTGTTAAAACCCCAAAACTTTTCCCACCAGCTCAACACAGCGAATTAGATTGTTCTTCATCCATGGCTAATACAATGGTTCTCAGCCACATCAGAGCCCAGCTACACTGCTCCCTGTGTCCTCACATGGTCCGTGGATGATTAATCTCCTTCTGTCAAAAAGGAAAGAGTGTAACCTAACAGTTTAGAACATGGACTTGGGTCAGACACACCTGGGTTTGAACCCTACCTCTACACCTTCCTAGCTGGAAGGCCCTGGGCAAGTGATCATCTTACCTGAACCTCAAGCTCAAATATCTATAACATATGGATAAAAACTGTACCTCCTTATGGAGCAAAGGTCATGGTGCTTAAAATACTTGCCACATGCCATGCACTGTGGAACATGTTCAGTAAAGGTGAGCAGTAATCATCACCTTCATCATTAATTTTATTAATAAAGCAGAAGATATTCCTCAGAATCACAGAAAGGAGGGTGACAAATGGACTGTTGAGAGGTGCCTCAGGTACCCACTCACACAGTAAACTCTTTAGGCCAGTTAGGGATGGCCTGCTTCCTCCTTCCAGGGGATCATCGTTGAGGAACCCAGGCCTCTGCAGACGCTGAAGCGCTGCTCTGGGGCACATTGTTTGAAGTAGCTATCCTCTCTCACACAACAAACACTCCATGGTGCTAATGGAAATGTAATCTCTGTGACTCTCAGTACTTAAACCAAAGCCCTGAGTCCTGGACCCAGTCTTGGCTCATTATCGCAGGCTCCCATCAGCTCTTTGAACTGTCATTATTCTAATCCCTCTACTCAGATGCCATAAAGTGGTTGAAGGTGTTTCCAGAGGAAACTACTAGAGGCTGATACTGGAAACCCTCAACATAAACACCAGAGATTCACTGAGAACCCGAGGGGCTCCAGGTCACAAATTGGCACAATGACTGCTTACTTGATATTTCACAGAATATTCATTTCTATTACACAGAGGCAGAAATATCCTTCTGTTAGCAAACATGCCTGCCTTCATTGCTTGGCCAAATTATTTCTTTGGATAACTGGGAGACAGAGAATTAGAGAGATGAAACTTGAAAGTATGTGCTGATTAGTGATTAGCTACAGAGAACAGAAGGTCTTCTGCTCTGTGGCAGAGGGCAGAGGAGGGGAATAGCGAGAAGAGTCCCCTTCGGTCTCACTGGATAATATATTGCTGCAAAGAGACTTGGCTGCCAGGGTTTTTGTTGCCGTTGTGTGTTTGGGTTTGGTTTAATTCGGTTTAGATTGGTAGAGCTTGGTTTTGACTTTTTGTTTGTTTCCTTTTTGCCTACACGTAAGGACAGCATCTGCTTCAATGAGCTCCCCTCCCAGCTGCCTTTATCCTAATGTAGACCGAGCACCAATATTATGGGCCCTGTGTCAGGCACTTGCTTATGAAACTTTTCTTTTCTGAATGTGTGAGATGCAATCATAATACCTTCTTCACAAGGTTGCAGTGAGGTTAAGGTATAAAATAGAAGGATATAAAATAGAAGAGACAGAGCCAGGATTCACTTCTACACCCTTTTTTAACCCCCAGAAGGTAGATGCCCTCATGAGAATGAGGAAGGGAAGAAGAACACTTTTTCAAACTGCACATGGCCCATCATAGGACTCGTATATCTGAGGGTAGTTAAGCAGGCGGTTCTGCAAAGCCCCAAGCCAGAGACTGCATGTGAGATGAGAATAAGAAAACGCCCTGGAAGTCTAGAGGATGAGAGGTGAGTCATCCATGTCTGTGGCCAGTGCAGAGTCTAGGCACATGAATTGCACATCAGATCAGATTAACTGGCAATGATTGTCTGAAATCCTGTCTTGAGAAGGATCCTGAAGTCTCTGAATGGCTCAGGCGAGAAGAGTTTCATGATCATTTATTGATGTTTGCCATGGAAGATAGGCCAAGACAGGAGAGAACGGAACCAAATATGTCATATAATTGCCATCTGCAGGAACCATAGCTATGTTATGTTCCTAAAAAGACTTTGAGATATTATTAAGAATGGTGAAAAGGCAGTTCCCTCTTTTATCTATTCATAAAGACAGCTCCTGCCAAACCCTTCCCGGCAGCTTAGCACGTAGTTCATTGGCCTCGTGCCTTCCACCGGTCTCTATCTCTCTAGCTTTTCAGCAAGTCCTTCAGGAATTGCCCACAGGGCAATCCTTTCCTGCGGCTGAACTTCTAGAAGGTTACTTGCAAAGCAGAGAACAGTCTGGGGAAGTGGGAAACAAGAGAGAGATTTTTTCCAAGTGTAATGCGTAAATCTATGACATGACTTTTTCAGTCTACTGTTTAAAAATTGGGAGAATATAGTAACTCAAAGATATTTGACCCCTTAATCCAAAAACATATGGATTCCATCTTTCTGTCCCACTACAGACATGATGCAAGCTCTAATTCATTCAACAAACATCTACTGAACCCCTATGTTTGCCCAATATTGGTCTAGGAACTAAGGACACAAGGATGTATACTGACAGTCTCTTTTCTCGAGGAGCTTCTGTCATGTGAGAAGGCAGACAGCAAACAAGACAAACAAATTCAATCAAGTCAAGGCCATGGTAGAGTCTGTACCACATGTTAAGAGAACAGGGAGAAGAATGCAACCTACTCCAATGAGGGGCACCAGGGAAGGCTTCACAGATGAAGAGATCGTAAGACCCTTGGAACTGGATCTTAAAGAATTTTCCAGATGAAGAGGAAGGATGAACATAAACAGCATGTACTGGGGCAGGGATGAAACGGAAGAGTAAAAAAGTTTACTTTGGCTTCAGGGTACTCCTAGGAAGGGATGTGGATGGCAGTCAAATTGGACTAACTTGTGATTCACGCTTACTAATCAGTAGATGAGCACTGACCCCTCTCCATCAGAGTTCTGATAAGTCCTCCACTGCATGCCCTATCCTTTTACTCTAATAGCTGTAGCAAAATTGAGGAAATCAAAACTACCAGGATTCCTTCAAGGGACAGTGTATATTTGTCCAGAAAAAAACTGGGATTGACATATATACACTAATATGTATAAAGTAGATAACTAATAAGAACCTGCTGAATAAAAAAAAAAAAAGAAAATTCAAAAAAAAATTCCTTGGCAAACTACTTGTAGTTGAAGCTGAGATGTCAAGGAGCTCGATGAGTGCGGCACTTCTGATTCAGGAGAACAGGGAGGTTTTTGCACTAGAGAAGAAACAGGGAGAAATAACAGGAGAGAAAAACCTAGGAGAGTACGGATGGTCAGGTGATCCATGAGAAGGACTCCTCCCTGTTGCGCATCCATAAAGTCTACCGAAAAAATACAATAAAGAATAGACAGATAAAACCTTAGATCAGAGCAGATTTTTTGGAGAAGTTGAGTTCTCCGTTCTAGCAACTGAAATAGGAATAGCCCATAGGTGGTGACGGAGAGAAGCACAAGAAAGCAGGAGGCTGCATTTGCCCCACAGGGCTGTGGAATTTCACCAGATCCTGAAGGGGCAAGAGGCCTCAGCTGATGCTGAGTGATAGGTCCTAGACTCTGAAGCATGAAAAAAACGAGAGAGAAGGAAGCACCACGTTAATTCTGCAGGCACCCCTGCTTCTGTCTGAAACCTCGTAAA
Source organism: Phocoena sinus (assembly GCF_008692025.1). Lineage (NCBI taxonomy): Eukaryota > Metazoa > Chordata > Mammalia > Artiodactyla > Phocoenidae > Phocoena > Phocoena sinus. The sequence goes on along the minus strand of NC_045778.1, from coordinate 66,555,640 downwards.
AGGTCAACTGCTGTAGTCTGTCTATGGTATTAGGACAGGCATCAACAAATGTCTTCAAACAGCTGCGTGACTTAGGCTCACTTGCTGCGGATGTACAGTGACCACTGAGGGTGGCAGACATCAGAAGTAGTGACTACCTAAGCAGTGTCACTAAAGATGTATGTTCAACCCAATAAACAGGGCTTTACAATGTGGAAATTTACTCCAAACTTCCTAGAGACTGAGCCACAGAGGCCCCAGCCTCAGAGATGCCCATTTTCTATTCCAAAGAACTAAGCTGATATGGCCAGCCCCCTTCACCAGTATTAACTATAAGAACAAGTTCATTAAAAAGCAATGTAACAAACCACCACAAAGACTGTCAGGATTAAAAGGTCTGCTGAGTTGCCTTGTGGGTCGGCACTGGGACAAGCCAAGGAGGAGGCAGGATCTAGAGAGTCATGGGGATTTTTAAAGCCCTTCGCAAATTGCCTCTGATCAAAATACTTTACTATCATAATCACTCCCGTTGCCAATTTGGAAATGACAATCTGGGATGACAATGTGCTCTTGAAATATTTAAAAAACAAAAATCACAAGGGGGAGGGGCTTGGCAGAAATGCGCATGTTGCTTAAAGCCATAAGTCATATTTGGACTTTGCCTCCCGAAATGAAGACAAGGGTGTGCAGTTTTATCCTGCAGCCAGAATCTACGTATTTTTCTTTCTTCATTTTCTTCCTTCTTTTGCAGCGTTCCTACAGGACTACCCACTCCCGACCTCAAGGCCCTACTCAGCTGTCCACTTTCACGTACTCTTAAAGGCACAGACTTGGTACAAGGACACGGTCCGCCCCGAGGACAAGCCATGGTTGCAGCTCCATATGTCCTCCTCTCCTCTGAGCTTCTGCGGGGCAATGGGATGATCTGACTCATTGCTGTAGTCTCAGGGCCCTGTGCTGTGGCAGGCACCCAATGAACAGTTACTGTCTTTCTGTCCAGACCCTACCTCCCCGCTGCCCCCTGGGATGGTGGCAGCAATCTTCCCTTTGTTTCATCACGTGGCCTTCCCTGACATCCCTTTACCCTCCCATCCCACGCTGGGGCTGCTAGACTCATCCTGACATATACCCTTCCGTGCTCAACTTCTGGTGGCCTCATCCAGGAGAGCCGGTGTGATAGTACCGAGGGAAAGAATTCCTCCCTGTAAAGAGCCGTTTTGTGGAGTGACTCTCCTTATAAGCTGCTTAGACTTGGACAACGAGGTCCTCTAAGGAACATACTTGAGGCAGAAACTGGCGCTCCTTTTTCACTTTTGTTTTGCTCAGTGGGTCACGATCACAGAAAGCAAGGTCTGATTGCTTAGGGCTAAGAAGGGATTTATAGAGTCTGGCAAGAGGAAGGAAACGAGGGAAAATAAGCTGGTTGCTAGAGACAGAAACTAGGATGGATATATAGGGGACTAATGGGAAGGTCTAAAGGGAATTGTATTAAGATTTTGCTCTGTAACCTGTAGGTGTTACATTCAGTGATTCTGCCGATGGGCCCGAGTATCTGCCAAGTTCACAATGTCTCCTCTTTGCCTGTGCTCCACCTTTACATACACATTATATTACATAAAAAAAAAAAAGATTCTGCTCTATAGTGAGCAGCATGCTTCTTCCAGATCCCCACCAACGGTCTTGCTAAATACCTCCTTTTGTCATCCGTGCATCTGGAATTAGCAGACAAAGCTTCAACTTGGGAATGGTGTGAGAAGAGAAACTCCCCAAGGGAGGAATGCCATGTTTGGATACATCCACCACGTACATATCACTGAGATCAAGCCCACAGCATTTAGCCTAGCGTTCAGGGATGACAAAGGGCCGGGAGCCCTTGAGGGGAGTTTGTTCGGGGTGGGGTGGGGGTCAGGGAACTGTGACCACCTTAGGCCTTCCCAGGCCCCACATGAAAAGAATCCCATTGTTCGTCATTATAGCCTCAGAAATCCCTCCTGGTTCTGCCCTCCCCCATGGGTCCTTCCAAATGAACTCCCTCAATCTTACCCTCCGCTCCCCCACCTTACCCATTTTATCTTACCCTTCTCTTCGCTTCAGAACCAGCTTTTTTCTTTCCCCCGAAGATCAGAGGCCTCTTTGTACCATCCCCATGGACAGAGCCTATATTAGAGAAGCTCATTTGATCGCTTACTTTGTTCACACCACCTCTGTGGTTCTCTGCTTTTCTTCTGCTCAGCACACCACCTTGGTGCCCCTTTGCTATATACTGACATCACAGACCCACCTCAGTTAAGTCCTAGCCAAGCCCCAACTCCCATCCTGATGCTAAGTCCTCCACTTAGTGGGAAGAGGAGCAGGAAGTCAACACTGGCCTCCAGCTTTCCCTTCTACTTCTCATTAACCCATGGCCTGTACTCCAGCTACACACTTTTCTTCCAATAAATCACAATCCTACCCAATTCCAAGCCTTTGTTCATTCTATCACACCAGCCCAAAATACCTCTTCCTCTCCCCTTCATCTATCAAAATCCTCTTCATCCTCCACAGTGGAGCGTAATGCTGATCTCCACCACAAATCATTTTCCAGTCACTCCCGGTTCAGCCTACTGATACTGACTTCCTAGAAATTCATCCAAAACATGTCACTTCCTGTTAAGAAGCCAATGGCTTCTAAACCTGGCACTGAAAACAGGGGGTAGATTCTAGTCAGTTCCAAATATTGCCTCTTTCTTGAGAAGCTCACTGTCTATGAGGAGGTAAGAAACACAGGTGTGCAGAAGACATTGGTGTGTACACAACAGAAAAAAGGTTTCAACAGCCACTGACATGGAAATCTGCCAAGTTTCTGTGTATTTCTTAGGAAAGAGAAGAAATACATACCTGATTAGGATAAGGGGAAGGAATCAACTACCTCTTATGGAAATGACTGCTCCTGGCATGCCTGGACTAGAAACTAACAGGCAAGGGATACTGTAGATGCAGAGCTGTTAGAGACCAGGAAAAAAATGAAGTTTAGATCTCAAGGCCGGCCTTCCTACAGTTTTCTTCCCACTCTCTATTCCATGAGAGTCTTAGCTCCCCTGTTTGGAAACAGCCATACAGTGAGTTGATGTGGCCCAACTATCTCTTCCTGGCCCTCTGCCTTCCTGATCAGCTGGGGCTGAACAGAAGGAGGTAATTCCAGCTAGAGTTATAAGCCTCCCTGCCTCGCCACCCTGCCATAAACACACAGCAGTCGGCAATTTAAAATTAAGGGTGATGCAGTAAAACTGTGTTGATGCACCCTTCCAACAAGTCAAAATCTCTATCAGTTGTAACATTCCAGGTAGCAATGGTTGGATTCATTGTGCTGTATATCGGTTTTCATTGGAGACACTGTCAAAGTCAAGAATATCTTCTGAATTGTCAAAAATAATTCCTCCTCCACTCATCCGCCTCCAGCCACTCAACCCTCTTGCCATTTCTCAAAGTGTCCAGGTACACTCAGTTCTTTGAACAATTGAACGTGTTCTCTCTCAGATAGAGCCAGCTTGATCAAGTCCTGTGCTGGATATGCTCTGTTCTCTGTCCCTCCACATCCACTCCCCAATGTCTATTGCTTAGCCTCAGGAGGCTGGCCTCTGTGGACAGTGTCAGCCAGGCTCCCTTGCTTTTTGGTATCTGATTGCGTTGACCAGTGGAAAGCACTGGCAAGAATTAGAAGCTGGGGAGAAAGAAAGTTGGGGTATTTCTTCCCTCAGCTCCCTCCTTGCTGGCCACAGTTTGGCAGTGGCTATGGTCCACATTCAAGGCCACAGCTCATGCCGAGCAAACCCTCTCCTATGGCTACAACTGTCATAAAACACCTTCAAGACTTGGGGTGTAATCACTTCCTGCTGGTCATAGTCTTTGGTGGCTTCACCATCCCTCTTATGTTACTTTAACTGTATCCTCATCACTGTAAACTGTCTTTTCATTAAACTTCCTTAAGATACTCCTTGAGCTCGCCAACTATTTCTTGCAGAGACCCTGTCTAATACACCTTCTTCCTAGCTCTGTACAACTGTGACTTGCTCGTAAGGTTTTCACTTACCACTCTATGAAAAACTGTAGTTCTTAAAGAAGATGTGGCACATATATACAATGGAATATTAGTCAGCCATAAAAAGAAACAAAATTGAGTTATTTGTAGTGAAGTGGATGGACCTAGAGTCTGTCATACTGAGTGAAGTAAGTCAGAAAGGGAAAAACAAATACTGTATGCTAACACATATATATGAAATCTAAAAAACAAAAAAAAATGGTCATGAAGAACCTAGGGGCAGGATGGGAATAAAGACGCAGACCTACTAGAGAATGGACTTGAGGACACGGGGAGGGGGAAGGGTAAGCTGGGACGAAGCAAGAGAGTGGCATGGACATATATACACTACCAAACGTAAAATATCTAGCTAGTGGGAAGGAGCCGCATAGCACAGGGAGATCAGCTCGGTGCTTTGTGACCACCTAGAGGGGTGGGATAGAAAGGGTGGGAGGGAGGGAGACGCAAGAGGGAAGAGATATGGGAACATATGTATATGTATAACTGATTCACTTTGTTATACAGCAGACACTAACACACCATTGTAAAGCAATTATACTCCAATAAAGATGTTTAAAAAAAAAAAGGTTTGTATTTGCTACATGTTGAAATTATGGTATTTTGGTTGTTTGGAATGAATAAGATATACTATTAAAATTAATTCCACCTATTTCTTTTTACTTTTTTGGTGTGGCAACTAGAAAATTTAAAATTCCATACATGGCTCACACACACACAAAAAAAAGAACTGTAGTTCTATGAAATAGTTTATAGAATCAGACTTATTTAACCTGAAGATCTATAGGTAAAGAAAGGTTTTCAGACCTATCAGCCAGCAGAGTAATACTATCAGCTACTCTCCACTTTAACGCGAATACAGAATATGAGGTCAACAGGGAGCAAGAACGGTTTAGGCAGGACCTCCAGAAGATCCTGAGATACCAGGAGGACTAGAGGATCTTGAAGAGTGTGATGACAGAGGATACGGAGTTTCTGGGAGGTGACGCCCAAACCAGAAACTTCTTTCCAGCATGAGGAGGGGCTCAACGGAAAAACGGAACTTACAGACTTGTTGGAGGTCACAGATATTTTTGTCTGTCTTTTCAAAATATAAAATGACAAATTATGAAAAATGATACAGTAGGCACTAATAGTTTTGTCTGCCTGGGCTCCATTTTCCCTTCTGATAACTGCACCTCCTCCCCCACTCATATTCCCTGTCATTGGAGGAGCTCCGCTCTCAGATTCTAGGAGTAGTCTGGGAACCCAGGCTTGGCCAATGAGGATATAGCCTCACCCACCACAGAAATTGCTTCTGTTTCAGGTGTGTACATCATCCCAAGTCAGCCTCTTCAGAGCCATGGGTACTGTTATATTGGGAAAGAAGACCCTTTCTGCTAGGATCGTCCAACTGGTGGGATGTAAATGTGAAGCTATCATGGACCACCTAGTGGGGAGAGCCTGTAGAGAAACGTGAAAGAAGCAGATAGATTCTAATAGATGGATTGAGTATCCTAAAATCTAATTAGATTTGGTCTCTTAAATCCAATCGTCCCTGAACTGCCTAGTACACGGGTCAAGTCCCCTTTATTGAGTAGTTTAGGTTGAGTTGGGTTCTATCACTGTGACCAATATTGTTCAGAGTGCAGGGCACAGGGAGCTAGGAAAGGACCACAGGTGGGAGACTACATTGTCTTAGGCAGCAAAGGGAGCTCTCTCTCAGTTGGTAGCATTAGGCCAACTATAGGCCTCTAATACTGATCAGGTGCCAGGTAAAAGTTGTCATGTCTAGAAGCAATTACAGTTAAGATAAAATCTACTTTTCTGTTTTGTCTCCTAAGTCAAGCTCTATTCCCCTGTACCTGCCAACCTGCTATAACTTGGGTAAATCACTCCTTCCTCGCTGTCATGTTTCAAGTCATCAAAAGGAAATAACATGACAACACTTTCCCTGGGTCGTAAAGTTTATCTGAATGACCAGCAAAATGGACATGAAGCTGTCCTCATGCCTGGGTGCTTGCTTCTAGCTTAAGAACCCTCTGAGGAGGTAGCACTCGGCAGGTAAGTATTTTTTTCAAAACTTTAGGGAAGGACAAATAAAAGTGAGAATGTCTGGCCTCACCCATATGTAGTGATTGGCAAATAAAGCACAACTTTTCACCACTTGGGCAGCCTTTTAAATCTGCTGACATCTGGATAGGAGTTATTATAACAGACAAGGAGCACATGGACATTTGATTTGTATCTCCTCCAGATTTCTTTTGGATCGAAGCAGATTGATGGTTCTCTCCTATATGGGCACACCACCTTCACACACACACACACACACACACACACACACACACACACACATACACAATGACATTATGACATTTTGCTTCTCAAACTTGAGGTTGTGTGCCCAGAAGCAAGGAAGCCCTAGTTTCAGATTCCTCCCCTGGAGACAGTCACAGACAGAGAAAGCAACCAAAACCAACATAAAGTCAAAAAGCCGGCTCTGGGCCAGCTCAGGGAGGTGGGAGCATCCCTTCGGATGGTTCAGCACCTGCACACAGAGAGCAGGTGTTTTTTCTCTTCTTGATAACTTAGATGACAGTGATCTGAGCAGTGCTGAGGTCTTTCCAGCTCAAGAATTCTGCTCAGACACATGGCCTCCTTTTTTTCTTCTTATAAGGAAGGTCAAGAAATTGAATTCAGTCATAGGTCATGTGCTTAAGGTCCAAGTTCAACATCAATTGGGAATGACTGTAATGTACAGTCCCAGCGATTGTTCCGAAGGTGACACTCGGATTCTTACGTGGCTCTCCTCCCTGACAGGCACCAATGTCCCAAGAGCACATCAGAAACACTGACAATAAGCCTGATATGATCAGGGGAGAGCAAACAAAGGCTGCTTTGGGAGAAAATTCCTCTCTTTTAGGTATTGGCTTCCTGGCTAATCAGGTGTCAGTTATAGTACATTGATCGGCACATTTCCTCTCCTAGGATTCCTCACCCCAGAGAAATTCAGATACCTCATTGGCACAGGTGGATAAAGGAATCTAGCCAACATCGGAGGCCCACCACCACCTGAGTCTATTTCCAAACTGTTTTGCTAACAGCAACTCCAAAGGCATCTGCTCTTACCTTCTTCACACAGAGTCCTGATAAGACAGAACTGGGACCAAATCCCATTGATGCACTTACTTACAGAGAGGGTGACAAGTTAGCTAATAGACCTGCCCATGTTGCATGTGGTTGGGAATATCTGCTTCATGAATAGTTATGTGAGTTAAATCACAAATGTAGGTAAAATGTCTAACATCCAGGTATGTCGTAAGGGTCAATAAACGTTAGTCCCCCCCTTTCACCTCTTTTCCCCACTATAGAAACTGACAGGTTCACCCCAACCAGAGATCATCCCAGCTGCATATGTGCCCCTGGAGGCCTAGCATGAAGCTCTTGATGGGGGGAGGGGGAGGGGGAGGGGACTTATCTTGTTTTTGCACATCAGATTTATAGTGCCCCCAAAGCCTTTGAGATGACAAAAGAAATTCATTGAGATGAACATCATGAGAAGTGCCAGTTGACTTAGCACTTAGCTTAGGTACACGGGCAGCTAGCTGCTTCCCATAGAGTCAGAGGTGGGATACTTACTCACCAAATCCCTCTTTAGCAAGAGGTTCAGAAATCCTTCTGGCCTCAGGCAGCTGAACACAAACTCATTATCCCCATCAGGTGTTACATGTGGTGATGCAGGCTGGGCCCCTGCCGAAGTGGGAGCTGAAATCCAGCCTTGGCTCCACTGGCCAAGCCAAGAACCCCAGCCCCGGGCTCTGTCTCTCAGAGGAAGGGGCCTCTCTTTCTGCTTCACACAAAGGCACCGTATGGACCAGTGGCAGCCCTGGTCCGGACCACGGTCCTGACTCCTTCTTCATGAACATTCTCTCCTCTCCCTGATGCTCAGCTCCACGCTCTGGTTTCCTGTGGGTCCACACCAACTGCTTGCCGGAATTCTGGGCGGTCTCAGGCCTCACTGTGTTCTGGCTTGAAGCTGGTATTTTTCAGTCAAAGAGCTGGTCACAATTACACAAAATGTCCTCGCTGTTCTCCCATGACTCTGTCATGTGCCTCTGTCCTAGTTCAGGGCCTTCACTCAGACGGTTCCCTCAGCAGAGAACAAACACTCTTCCTGCGGATGCATCCATCTTCTGTTACAAGATTTGGCCTAAACCTCAACTCTTCAGAGGGGTCTTCCCAGGTGCCCTTATTTAAATAGGCCTCGCTTTCAGCTATACTATGTTCTATTGCCTCACGCTGTTTGTGATAGGTGCCATGTGATAAACTATCATTTATAGTCATATGCTAATTATTTGTTAATTTTCTGCCATCCTCTTTAAACACTGAGGAAAGCAGCCATTTCTGTTTTAGTCACCAGTTAGCATTGTACTTCTAGCACGTTCCCTGGCACAGCCCTCTCCTTTCTACTGATGAAGAGAATGAATGAATAAATGAATGAATGAATGAATAAACGCTGGGATCATTTTTCCTTAAGAAATATTTCCTGGTCTGCACCATACTCACTTTTCAGGCAGTCTGGTCTCCTTGGAGTTCACTCAGCCCCCCACATCCATAGGTTCTGTATCCACAGATACAACCCACCACAGGTTGAAAACAGTCCAAAAAATAAAATTCCAGGAAGTTCCAAAAAGCAAAACTTGAGCTTGCCGCAATCTGGCAACTATTCACACATCATTTACACAGGATTAGATATTTTAAGTAACGTAGAGGTGACAAAGTCTATGGGAGTATGTGCAGATTATATGCAACTACGACACCATTTTATATAAAAGGGGCTTGAGTACCTGCGGATTTTGGTATCTGTGGGGTTCCTGGAACAAATCCCCCAGGGATACTGAGGGACAACCGTGTATGGGTGACTGTCTGACTCCCACAAAAAGGCCGCCAGACTTCAGAGGATCCCTCCCCGCTGTGTCAATCCGGCCCAGTGGGAAAAACAATGCACTCTGAGCAGTACAGAGATAAGAGTTTTATGAAAGGAATGAGATGAAAATGTGGGAGAAGCCAGTAGAGTGAAGCTTGGAGGGAGTCAGAAAAATCAAAGAAATAGTAACTGACCAGCCCACTTGTGGTCCACGTGGCGCAGGTGGACAGGGTGGAGCTGATGGGGGGGCGTAGAGGCCAGGCCACCCGGCCACAAAGGCGGACCTGGAAAGGGGCTTCTGGAGAGTCTGCGGAGCTGCTGTCTTTGTGGGTCAAGGCCACACACCTGTGGCGGACTTGGGCCGCTACTGGTCAGAGGCCATTGTTCCGTAGTGCAAGCTGGGCACAGAGTGAAGAACAAGCCAAGCCAGGACCCAAAGGGCACCTGGATGTCCATCTGTCACCACGGAATGGTGAATGGCTGCTGCTTCACTGCCACCTTCCAAATCCACACAAAGTCCCCTTGGGCCCACTCTGACCCCGAACCTCACAGTGAAGAAGATTCTGGAAACATGGCTCCAGCTTTGGCCAGGCTGACATTATGCTACCCAATGAAGCCACCTTACCCTGTCAATGCCACCACTTCCCCAACCATATCTCTTACTAAGGGTCTGATAACCCTGATGGCTCCTTGGTCCAGTTCTGGCCACACATTGACCAGTAAACCTCTCCTCCTACTGCTTCTGGCTGGTTTCCAGAGCCTCTGGGCCCAGGACCCACGATGATTCTGCTTGAGTCTGCAGTTAGCCCGGTCTGACTGAGCTCCACTCAGCGCAGAAGGGTCTTAGTTCATTCCTGCAGTTTGGAGAAAGGAGCAATAGCTTCTGAATAAAGAGCCTCTGGAAAGACGAAAGTAAAGGAACATACTGACTCGGGAGACAACGTGACCTTTTCCTGTTTCCTCATCAGCGGTACCAGGTGAGCAAAGATCAAATCCACACTTCTGTACTGATCAAAGCTTTTCCTGGTCTGGACAAACACCCTCCGTTCCTTCTGAAGTCTCTAACTGCCCCTCCCAACTCCGCCCACGCACAACCAAGTATGGCAGGGTTCCCACTTGCAGGATGGGCTAGACAAAACCCAACCCCAGCGTCTGTCTGGTGCCCTCCCCCTGCTTATTTGCACATCACTTCTGAGCCCTTGGATGGAAGGGATTTTGCCACCTAGTTTTCAATTCTTCCATTCAGCTACTAGGTACAGGCCCCCGCTCTTCCCGCTTGGCCTCCCCCCAGGCACGTGACAGCAGCCCTGATGCTCTGGAACAAATGAGAGCTTCCAAGGTTGCTGTCACATCCCCACTCGTCTTCTCCGGAGGTGACAAGCTTTCCGACTCAGTCCGTCATCCCCCTGCTCCAGAACGTAAATCACAGGAGGTCTCCTGCCTGAGCAAAACAATTAACATGAAATACCAGGGTTACCGTCTGCCACATCTACAAATCTCTCCAGCTCACATTCGTCTCTCCCAACAATTTATGCCTTCACAGTGTCAAGCTGTTCAAATACACCATCTTTTCCTGAAATGGACTGATGTGTGGTTCTTGGCACTTCTTGGGCCGTTTGTAGTAAAAGTCGGAGCCATTAGCAGCAATGCCCCATCAGAAGAGCTCTTGCCGTGGAGGGGTGACATTTATCTTCCTTTGTCTTCAGCAGAGTGAAGGCACATGTCCTCTTTCCAGTGAAAAGGGAACACGAGGTTCAAATCCCTTTCCTTTACCATATGCCTTGCACGATTTGCACCTCTTCTCTGAGATGCTCAACGTGATCGATTATCCATGGTACAGGTCCTGAAGACAAGAAACCACCATGAAAATGGGTGTGTGACAATAACTCAGCGGTTCCCAACCACAGGTGATTTTGTCTCCCTAGGGGACACTTGACGATATCTGGAGACGTTTTTGATTGTCACAGGATTGGGAGCAGGGATTCTATTGGCGTCTTGTGGGTAGAGGCCAGGGATGCTGCTAAACATCATACTACGTCTTCCTTCACCGACAACAAAGAATTATCTTGCATAAAATTTCCATAGTGTCAAGGTCGAAAAACATTGCAAATAACCCAATGCAGGTTGGCTATTCTCACATTCTGCTCCATGTACCTCGGAGCATTGCCTCAAAGCAAGATGGAATTTGGAGTGGAATGAGAGAGAGAAGGGCACAGGTTAAATGGTTCACCACTTCCTGATCCCTCCTATACCCCCACAAAACAGCCATCTTAGAGCCAGATAAGGCAGAAAGAACATTTTACCAAAAACAAGCTATGCCCATTTGGGCACTCACCACCTGGAGGCTCAGTTTCCTAACCTGCAAAATGTGGCGATGAGACATGGCTGCCCTGCCTGGCTCACAAGGTTACAGCAACACTCAATAAAGGTGGCGTATTAAAAAGCTCACTGGAGTGCCAGGTATTTTAAGTAGTAATTAGGAGAACGCATTGCAGTGATGCTGACGTAAAAAGAAGTATTGTCGTAGCAGCTCGCACAATAATTCCTGGTTCAACAGGAATTCTCTCTTACCTCTCCCTCTTCCTCCTGATCTTTAAAAAAAAAAACATTGATGGGTATGCTTGAGGCATGTCGACTTAAAAAAGTGCAAAGCGTGAGAGTTGTGAGTTAAGTTTTATTTGGGGCAAAATGAGGACTGCAGCCCAGGAGACAGCATCCCAGATAGCTCTGAGAAACTTCTCCAAAGAAGCAGGGGGAAGGTCAGTATACATGTGATTTTGGTGAAGGGGGAATACATGCGATCAAGCACATATTTTTTACAGGTTTCTGCTAGTCTCGCGCAGGTTACTGCTAGTTACAAGGAGCAGATGCCACCATGAAGGATTTTAGTGCTTTTCTAGATACGAGGAGATAGAATTGGGCTCATAAAATTGGCTCCTGAAAATATCTGTCTGAAGACCTGTTCTGCCAGTTTTCCCCAGAGCACAGAGCGCCTCATGTCTGCTCTCCACCTGAACTCCTTTCAGGGGTGTTGGAAGTCAGCAGCTGCAGGAGCAAATGATTTCATCCTTGTAGAGGTAGCTGGCAAGTGCCAATGGAAAATGCCAATTTGTAGCTGACAGGCAGGAGAATCATCAAGGTTCCAGAGGAGAACGATGAAAATGCTGTGTAGCAGACAAAGCAAAATGCATTGTTTCTTGTCAGGTGGACTCAGCTGGAACTCGATGGGGTGAAGAACTCCATGGAGAGGCGTGCCTAAAGGATGTCTTCAAACAGTGATGCCAGCTCCTCCATTTGAGCTTGTTTGTGGGGTGGGGGTGTGATGTAAATTCGCCTACTATCTTGTCCTCGAATTCTCATGAATGCTTTGGGGAAGTGCATGCGTGTGTGAAAATCAAAGAAGCTGCTGAGTTTCACACCTGAATCAACACAATGTGGGGAAGAGGCAAGGTACACGGATGTAGGAAAAGCCATGAGCAAGTAAGCCTTCCCTTAAACACACACACACACACACACACACACACACAGATACACAGAAATCTTGAGAAAAATCATAGGAGCGTAAGGAGGAAGAAGCTACCTGGACCATAAAGACAGGAAAGCACCCTGCTCAACTCTAGGTGTATTGCTGGCGTCAGAGCAGGAGTTTGAGCATTTTTAAGTTGTCCTGCATTCCTAGCCTAGTCCTTGGCACACATCTCTGGTTTGCCAACTCTCCACTACCTGGTGCTATGGATGGGTCATTGCAGAGACGCTTGCTTGACCAGTTAGAAAGTCTTTCAAAGCATACCCACCCGAAAGTACCACATGGCTTTTTACCAGAGCAGAGAGCCTCTCCCTCCCTGGACAAGAAAGGAACAAATTCTTGAAACTGAAGTTGGCTTCCTCTCTCCCACCAGCCTTGGACGGGCTCGATGATATTCGTGGTTTTGTCTAAGGAACCACTGCTGGTGTTAATTGGATGGCAGCCAAGATGGCTTTTAGAAAAAAAAAAAGTTTTTAAAAGATTAACATTCATTAGTTTGGTTCTACATTAAGTGAAGCACATGTGGTGAACAGAATAATTAGTAAAGTTAATTGTGGCTTCTCAGAGAACCAAGGGGAATCCAGTGAAATGTCCTGACATTCAGGAAAAGCAATATGTTCAGTGCTTCTGTGACTAATTGCAATTAGAAAGTGAGGGGACATACCTACGGTCTCTATGTGTAATTAATCACACGCCTTTACCACAGTAGACAAAAGCAGCTGAGTGACAGGAGACACCTGCCTTGTGCTGTGCCTGTGTTGATTCCTGATGCACTTACTACCTTCCTTGCACCTGTATTGTACCTCGTGGACATTCTAGTCCTCTCAGCTACATACCCACTAAAATACACAACTACAATCTCCCTGGCACAAAGTAAGTGTTCAGTAACTACATGATTAATGAATGAGTAAATGAACTCATTACTCATGAGTAAGAGGGGAGGGTCTTCTCCCACTCGTGTAGATTATACTGGCCATTGATCTTCGAGAACCATAGAAAGGCTGACTCTGACGATACAAGGTACAGAGGAGGAGGTTTCAGCTGAATGGAGCTAGGATGAGGCTGCTTGCCCTCTAGATAAGGTCTTTGTCCTCTAGCTAGGTCCAGGGATGCTTGGATGACCTTGAAGAATATCCCCTCCTTTTTTTTTCTGGCACTATCTTCTCAAGGATGATTTCGAATGGTCAGACCCGGGCTTTCCCATTGCTTCCATTGTTGCCCCCAAATCATATCTCCAACACTCCCCACGACTACCAAGAGAAACCTGATCCACTCATATGTAAAATACAGATACTTGCTCACCTGCCTCCTCACTGATGTTTGCAAATCTTCGACTAGTAAAGGAGGGAAGGCCCTGGAAAAAAGATTGGATCTTGACTCTTTGGTGTCTGAAGACTTGAGAATTTATTTTCCTTTGGGGTTGTATAAAATCTTAGATACAGAAGTTTTCCAGAGCTCAGATTGGATCCAGAGTTTGTCAGACCCCTGTATCTTCAGGAATCTCACGTGGCCAACAAAATCTTCTAAGTTTCTGTTAGACCAATGACATTCATATTATTTTGAGTTAGTTTTGAACCTCAAAAAACTCATGACTACTTAATTTGTTACAATAGAAGATATAATGAAGAGATCCCCAAATTCAGGGGCTTAAAGTACTTGGAAGATCATTGCTTTCTCCTGTGCCAGCCCAGGGCCGGTGGCCAGCTCTGTTTCATCAAGTCATCCCGGAAAGCAGGCAAGCAGGGAGGTTCTGTTGTCCTCGACAAAGCCTCCCAAGGTTGTCTGGCATTGCAGACAGAGGGTAAGAAAGAGGGGAAATTCATAGCAAAGGATTTCTTTTTAAGCACAGGACACCCATCATTTTTGCTCAAATTCCAATGGGGAGAACTCAGTGACAGCAAGCTGCCAGTGAAAGTGGGATATCCCATCTTTCTCCAGGTACCCTTTTTTAATGCCCCAGAAGAAGGGAAGATGGATTGGGGTGGGGGACAAATACTAAAAAGAGAGGGCTGGTCTTAAGATATTTAATAAAATTAGCTTTATCTTCATTGCTTTAGTTAAATAGAGACAGGCATCAAGTATTATATAATTACCATTCCACCGCTCTACCACGAGCTCTCTGAGGCATGGCTTGATGTAGTGCCTAGCACACCCAAAGTGCTAAGTAAATGTCTGGGACATGAATGATTCAGTGGATGAATGAATCATTGAATGAATGAAATATCCCTTAGATCCCAGCTTGGCTTGAGTCCAGCCTTGTTTGGAAAACATATTTCTAAACATTTCCATGGTACTTTTGCCCCTGCCAGCTTCAGTTGCCTCTGAATAAATGAAGCCCTGTGTCTAATAACCTGGCAATTCCTTAAAGACTCACTAAATCTGGAAACATCTGGACTCTGCCCACCTCTCTATTCAACTTGTCCCCGAGCCCTCGTATCACTAATACCTCATTCTCTTCTCAACTCTCTTGAAACTTGATTTTTACCTAGAAAATCCCATGGTAACAAAACCCCAGAACACTTGAATTATTAAGATCAAAGGAAAATCAAATCAAAACAAAACACAATAAGACCTTACATCAAACACAAGGGGGGAGAAAAGAGAAAAGGACATTGAATCAGTATCTATTGTATTAAGAATGTGAAAAACATTGTGCTAGATCCTGAATACACAGGATATTCATACCACCTCAAGGAGGTACTTATTATTGTCTCCAATTTGCAGGTGAGAAAATGAAGGCTCAGAGAGGCTGAGGACTTTCTCAAGGTCACTAGTTAGAGAGAGATGTGGCAGAACTCAGACCCAGAGCTATCCAATTAAACCAGTTCAATTCCCACTGAACAAAACCACTTACTGAAGGCCAGCAAACCTAGAGCTCATTTCTGGGTTGACCCATGTTAACACTGGCTTGTCATTGTTCTTAGGCTAATGAAAAATCAATCCTGCAAAAAAAGGGTCCCAGCTGAGTGTAATAAGAGATCTTAGCTCCAGCCTTGTAAAGGGGATTTTATTCAAAGGCTGGAGGTACCACATAAACCTTCATTACAGTCAGCAGAGCCTCAAGACCAGAGGACTTAGGATCACATCACAGTCCAGAGTACAGCAAGACAAGCTGTTCTCTAGTGATCAACCCAAGAGTGACAAGCGACAGTTTCCCAGCTGGGAAGACAAGCTTCAGAGAGCAGACCGCCTGATTATTTAAAAAGAAAGCCAGTGGGCTTCCTGGTGGCGCAGTGGTTGAGAATCTGCCTGCTAATGCAGGGGACACGGGTTCGAGCCTTGGTCTGGGAGGATCCCACATGCCGCGGAGCAACTTGGCCCGTGAGCCACAACTACTGAGCCTGCGCGTCTGGAGCCTGTGCTCTGCAACAAGAGAGGCCGCAACAGTGAGAGGCCCGCGCACCACGATGAAGAGTGGCCCCCGCTTGCCACAACTAGAGAAAGCCCTCGCACAGAAACGAAGATGCAACACAGCAAAAATAAATAAATAAGTAAACTCCTACCCCCAACATCATCTTCTTCAAAAAAAAAAAAATACCAGTCCTCGTTCGACCTTGACTCCCTCCTTAAAGGGCCCATCTCCAAACACAGTCACATGGGTGGTTAGGGCTCCAACATAGGAAGTTGGGGGTGGGGATGGGGGGGACATAACTTAGTCCATAACATCGTGATAATCTTAAAAAAAAAAAAAAAAAAGAGAAAGAAAGCCAGCGAGACCAACTAACAAATCTTGCTGCTCTCTTACTTAGGAAACTATTGCCTTTTTAGAAATGCTCATGGCATAGGATAGACAATAAAAATGAGAAGACATCCAACAAAATCGTATCTGACTGGGTAATTAAAAATAACTCATCATGCCAAAACTTGCACATTATCCTCAAATGCAGGAGCAATGGCACTGAAAACAAGGAATGGGGGAAACAGCACGCGGGGCTGATCCTAGTGGTTATAGGGCTTAAGGCCAATGAACCAATGTCCCACTAGCCTTTCAAGGAGTCTTCTGCCTTCTAAGGGTGGGTTAGAAATGGCAAATATCTGATGCACATGCCTTACTCCTACCCTCTTAGCAGACACATTTATGAATCTTAACAAAATCCTTTTAGAATCCTTTTTAACACAGTAATCCCTCGGCCACTGACCATCAATCTGAATTGGCAAAAATAATACCGAATTTTCACCCCTTGTCTAAATCAACTTCCCATAAAGTACCTTTGAAGAAGGGAACCAGAACAATCCTAAGACACAGAGGAGCCTGAGAAAGGATAAGTGAAAAGAAAAGCTCTCCTCTTGTATTGGTTGCACAGCGTGCTGGACAATTCTCAACATTCCAAACCGCTAAGCAAGAGCTCTGAAGACAACGACAAAGTTTTCTCCCTACACTCTCTAGAAGATAAATGACACCAAGATTATATCCTAAAGCGCTTGAGGTTCTGAGGAGAAACCAGAGAGAATTATCACAATCTTCATGTTCTCCTAAAGTTGTTTTAACCCACCTGAAGCAGAAGGACGGCAAGCTGTGTCTCTTTCTTGTTGAAAGGATTCTCCCTTGGCCCAACATCTATTCCTCACACATGTTTACCTCATTCACAGAGTTCTGCTTTTTAAATGGCAGCTAAGTCATATTTTGCTTAGATCCTTCTAATTGATTCATCTGTCAGGAAGCCAACACTTTTCAAAGGGGACCATGAACCAACAGCATTTAAAAATATATGTTAAGACTTAACAATAATGTCCCCTATAACTAATGACTACATTTGTGCTGATCCCCAAGAGTCTAACTTTGTACTTAAAGTGTGATCTGTAAATTAGCAACATGAGGGTCACTGAGTGCTTGTTAGAAATGAGGAATAACAGGTCTACCAGAAGCCAACTAAGTCAGAATCTGCATTTTATAAGATTCTCAGGAGACTTCTGATACATGTGAAAATTTGAGCAGTATCTAACTAGAACAGAGACCATTTTGGGTCATACATCTAATCCTTCTGTCTCCAAGGCTTATTGACTTTTGTGTAGTACACTGTGCTAACTGGATTGTTAACAAGTTGCCTGGCCCACAGAAGATTAAAAGGTTCACATTTGAGAGAAAAGATGCAGCGTACAATGAGGGCTGGGAACAAGAGAAAAAGAACAAAAGTAAGAGAAGAGAAAGGTACGAACATACAGCAAGGCTTACACACATACACAAGTAATTAAAATTTTTGTTTTAGGGCTTCCCTGGTAGCGCAGTAGTTAGGAGTCCACCTACCAGTGCAGAGGACATGGGTTCGAGTCCTGGTCCTGGAGGATCCCACATGTTGCAGAGCAACTAAGCCCATTCGCCACAACTACTGGGCCTGCGCTCTGGAGCCCGCAAGCTACAACTGCTGAAGCCCACGTACCTGGAGCCTGTGCCCACAACAAGAGAAGCCACCGCAATGAGAGGCCCGCACACTGCAACAAACAGTAGCCCCCTCTCGCCGCAGCTAGAGAAAGCTGGTACACAGCAACGAAGACCCAATGCAGCCAAAAATAAACAAAAACAAAATAAATAAATTAAAAAAAAATTTTTTATTTTAGTGACCTGAAAACTTTGAAATGATCTAAGTGGAAATAAGGGAGAAAATAGGGTGAAGAAAAGAGATGGAGAAGATTTAAAAAATACTATGATCTTTTTTTGTTATTAATGTTTATGTTAATTAATGAAAAAATATGATAATCATATGTCTTAAATAGCTACACACTAGATACCCTTGTGGGATGTTCCTCTGCATTCTACAGTTTCCTCATTTGAGGATTGAGGAGGTATTACATACTCAGCAAACACCAGTCATTGTGGGTCCACACGTCCACAGAAAAGTTTCAAGGCCTCAGTTCTGTGTGACTTTGGTACAAAGTCTGCAAGGCATGTGCCAAAAGCTTAGAGACTGGATGCACACACACGTGTACACGTACACAGTCCCACACTCAGAGGCACAGCATTTGCTATCTTAATCTCCTTGGATCGTTAGTCACCCTTTGAGAGTGGGCCTTTGTAACCAGAGAACTAGCTCTATTTCTCATCTCTATGCTATTCTCTGGGGACACAAAGGCAAAGGAGGTGTGCCTCTTGCCTTCAAGACATATGCAGCACTTGCAATACTGTCATGTTCAAGGTAATCTGGGAACGCTGAAAAGGCAATGATTCATTCTTCTTGGCATGTGGGAAAGAGAGGGGTCATGGATTATGTGACTCTGCCATCTTTAAACCAAACATGGACAATACTTGTTACACTCCAGTGTGGAAGAGTAACTCACTTAATATATGGTCTCAAAAGCTTCTCTTCAAGCGAAGTACTTTCTGCCCCCTTCTCTTCTTAAAAAATCCCCCAAACCACTCAAGAAACAGAAACTTAATTTTCAATGAAACTAAAAGATATCTGCAAGTCCAAATAATAGGATATAAGGATTGAAAGCTGGTGAAGTATATACCAGCCAGGGTCTCAGCAGAAATCAAACAGACCACACAAAGAGGGCTACTGAGGTTTTTAAGGAGTAATTTACAAAGGTGTACCAGGTTAAGGGAAGGCTACAGGTGCAATACCAAGGCTAACCAGAAAAGGGAACTGTTTTCTACTCCAGTCCAAAGAAGGAAGGTGAGAGAACAATTTCTGGAATCCAGAAAGAGAGCTATATAGAGACAACTTCCTGGCAAGAGCTGGGGTCTTAGGTAGAAAGATGCCAAGGTCTGTCAGGTAGGAAAGCAGATAAAAATAAAGGCACCAGCCCATTCTCCTCTTTCCTTCCTGTCTCTGCCAAAGCATCCTGTTGGCCAAAATCAGCCAGAAGTCAGAGTACAAAGAGGCCTATTGATAAATACTTAATAAGTTTGGCTTTACTGGAAAAGAAAGCAATTATCACAAAATGTTATCACTTTATCATAACTCTGACAGAACACTACAAAAAAATAAAATTATACATCAACAGTCCTGTGAATGTGGATGCAAAATTCTTAAACTATTAGTAAATCAAACCTAGCACTTTATGAAAATAATAACACATCATGGTAAGTAAGCTTTATCCTGAGAATGCAAGGTTGGTTCAACATTCATAAATCAATGTACTTCAACATCTTAACAGTGTAAAAAGGAAAAAAAATGATCATCTCAATAGATGCAGAAAAAATATTTGACAAAATTTTAAATATATTAATGATAATAACACTTGGCAAACTAGGAATAAGAGACAATTTCTTCAAATCAATACAGTATCGGCTTCTGGGAAGATGGCGGAAGAGTAAGATGCGGAGATCACCTTCCTCCCCACAGATACACCAGAAATACATCTACACGTGGAACAACTCCTACAGAACACCTACTGAACGCTGGCAGAAGACCTCAGACCTCCCAAAAGACAAGAAACCCCCAACGTACCTGGTAGGGTAAAAGAAAAAAGAATAAACAGAGACAAAAGGATAGGGACGGGACCTGCACCAGTGAGAGGGAGCTGTGAAGGAGGAAAGGTTTCCACACACTAGGAAGCCCCTTCGTGGGCGGAGACTGCGGGTGGCAGAGGGGGAAGCTTCGGAGCTGCGGAGGAGAGCGCAGCCACAGGGGTGCGGAGGACAAAGCGGAGAGATTCCCGCACAGAGGATCAGGGCCGACCGGCACTCACCAGCTCCAGAGGCTTGTCTGCTCGCCCGCCGGGGCGGGCGGGGTAGGGAGCTGAGGCTCGGGCTTCAGTCGGAGCGCAGGGAGAGGACTGGGGTTGTCGGCGTGAACACAGCTTGCAGGGGGTTAGTGCGCCACGGCTAGCCGGGAGGGAGTCCGGGAGAAAGTCTGGAGCTGCCGAAGAGGCAAGAGACATTTTCTTCCTGCGAGGAGAGGGGATTAAGAGCGCTGTTTAAGGGAGCTCCAGAGACGTGCAGGAGCAGCACCTAAAAGCGTGGACCCCAGAGACGGGCATGAGACGCTAAGGCTGCTGCTGCCGCCATCAAAAAGCCTGTGCGCGACCACAGGTCACTATCCACACCCCTCTTCCGAGGAGCCTGTGCAGCCCGCCACTGCCAGGGTCCCGGGATCCAGGGACAACTTCCACGGGAGAACGCACTGCGCACCTCAGGCTGGTGCAACGTCATGCTGGCCTCTGCCGCCGCAGGCCCGCCCCGCACTCCATGCCCCTCCCCCCTCCACCCGGCCTGAGTGAGCCAGAGCCACCGAATCAGCGGCTCCTTTAACCCTGTCCTGTCTGAGCTAAGAACAGACGCCCTACAGTGACCTACACATACAGGCGGGGCCAAATCCAAAGCTGAGCCCCTAGGGGCTGTGAGAACAAAGGAGAGAAAGGGAAATCTCTCCCAGCAGCCTCAGAAGCAGTGGATTAAAGCTCCATAATCACCTTGATGTCTGTGGAAAACATGAATAGACAAAGAATCATCCCAAATTGAGGAGGTGGACTTTGAGAGCAAGATTTATGCTGTATAGCTTTGCGTCCATCATTTGTCCTAGGGTTCTATCCGTCCGTTCTTTTTTAAAAAATTTTTTTCTTAATAATTATATTTTAATAACTTTATTATATTTCATCTTACTTTATTTTATTTTACTTTATCTTCTTTCTTTTTTTCTTCCTTCCCTCCTTCCTTCCTTCCCTCCTCCCTCCCTCTCTCCCTCCCTCCTTTCTTTCTTTCTACTTCTACTAATTCTTTCTTTCTACTTTTTCTCCCTTTTATTCTGAGCTGTGTGGATGAAAGGCTCTTGGTGCTACAGCCAGGAGTCAGTGCTGTGCCTCTGAGGTGGGAGAGCCAACTTCAGGACACTGGTCCACAAGAGACCTCCCAGCTCCACATAATATCAAACGGCGAAAATATCCCAGAGATCATCTCAACACCAGCACCCAGCTTCACTCAACAACCAGCAAGCTACAGTGATGGACATCCTAGGCCAGACAACTAGCAAGACAGGAACACAACCCCACCCATTAGCAGAGAGGCTGCCTAAAATCATAATAAGTCCACAGACACCCCAAAACATACCACCAGATGTGGACCTGCCCACCAGAAAGACAAGATCCAGCCTCATCTACCAGAACACAGGCACTAGTCCCCTCCACCAGGAAGCCTACACAACCCACTGAACCAACCTTAGCCACTGGGGACAGACACCAAAAACAACAGGAACTATGAGCCTGCAGCCTGAAAAAACGAGACCCCAAACACAGTAAGATAAGCAAAATGAGAAGACAGAAAAAAACACAGCAGATGAAGGAGCAAGATAAAAACCCACCAGACCTAACAAATGAAGAGGAAATAGGCAGTCTACCTGAAAAAGAATTCAGAATAATGATAGTAAAGATGATCCAAAATCTTGGAAATAGAATGGACAAAATGCAAGAAACATTTAACAAGGGCCTAGAAGAAGTAAAGATGAAACAAACAATGATGAACAACACAATAAATGAAAGTAAAAATACTCTAGATTGGATCAATAGCAGAATAACTCAGGCAGAAGAACGGATAAGTGACCTGGAAGATAAATAGTGGAAATAACTACTGCAGAGCAGAATAAAGAAAAAAGAATGAAAAGAACTGAGGACAGTCTCAGAGACCTCTGGGACAACATTAAATGCACCAACATTCAAATTATAGAGGTTCCAGAAGAAGAAGAGAAAAAGAAAGCGACGAGAAGATATTTGAAGAGATTATAGTTGAAAACTTCCCTAATATGGGAAAGGAAATAGTTAATCAAGTCCAAGAAGCACAGAGAGTCACACACAGGATAGTCCAAGGAGAAATACGCCAAGACACATATTATCAACTGTCAAAAATTAAATACAAAGAAAACATATTAAAAGCAGCAAGGGAAAAAACAACAAATAACACACAAGGGAATCCCCATAAGGTTAACAGCTGATCTTTCAGCAGAAACTCTACAAGCCAGAAGGGACTGGCAGGACATGTTTAAAGTGATGAAGGAGAAAAACCTGCTACCAAGATTACTCTACCTAGCAAGGATCTCATTCAGATTTGATGGAGAAATTAGAACATTTACAGACAAGCAAAAGCTGAGAGAGTTCAGCACCACCAAACCAGCTTTACAACAACTGCTAAAGGAACTTCTCTAGGCAAGAAGCAGAAGAGAAGGAAAAGACCTACAATAACGAACCCAAAACAATTAAGAAAATAGGAATAGGAATATACATATCAATAATTACCTTAAATGTAAATGGACTAAATGCTCCCACCAAAAGACACAGATTGGCTGAATGGATACAAAAACAAGACCCATATATTTGCTGTCTACAAGAGACACACTTCAGACCTAGAGACACATACAGACTAAAAGTAAGGGGATGGAAAAAAGATATTCCATGCAAATGGACACCAAAAGAAAGCTAGAGTAGCAATTCTCATATCAGACAAAATAGACTTTAAAATAAAGACTATTACAAGAGACAAAGAAGGACACTACATAATGATCAAGGGATCGATCCAAGAAGAAGATATAACAATTGTAAATATTTATGAACCCAACATAGAAGCACCTCAATACATAAGGCAAATACTAACAGCCATAAAAGGGGAAATCAAAAGTAACACATTCATAGTAGGGGATTTTAACGCCCCACTTTCACCAATGGAGAGATCATCCAAAATGAAAATAAATAAGGAAACACAAGCTTTAAATGATACATTAAACAAGATGGACTTAATTGATATTTATAGGACATTCCATCCAAAACAACAGAATACCATTTTTCTCAAGTGCTCCTGGAACATTCTCCAGGATAGATCATATCTTGGGTCACAAGTCAAGCCTTGGTAAATTTAAGAAAATTGAAATTGTTTCAAGTATCTTTTTTGATCACAATGCTATGAGACTAGATATCAATTACAGGAAAAGTTCTGTAAAAAATACAAACACATGGAGGCTAAACAATACACTACTAAATAACGAAGTGATCACTGAAGAAATGAAAGAGGAAATTAAAAAATACCTAGAAACAAATGACAATGGAAACATGATGACCCAAAATCTATGGGATGAAGCAAAAGCAGTTCTAAGAGGGAAGTTTACAGCAATACAATCCTACCTTAAGAAACATGAAACATCTCGAATAAAACAACTTAACCCTGCACCTAAAGCAATTAGAGAAAGAAGAACAAAAAAACCCCAAAGTTAGCAGAAGGAAAGAAATCATAAAAATCAGATCAGAAATAATGAAAAAGAAATGAAGGAAATGATAGGCAAAGATCAATAAAACTAAAAGCTGGTTCTTTGAGAAGATAAACAAAATTGATAAACCATTACACAGACTCATCAAGAGAAAAAGGGAGAAGACTCAAATCAATAGAATTAGAAATGAAAAAGGAAAAGTAACAACTGACACTGCAGAAATACAAAAGATCATGAGAGATTACTGCAAGCAACTCTATGCCAATAAAATGGACAACCTGGAAGAAATGGACAAATTCTTAGAAATGCACAACCTGCCAAGACGGAATCAGGAAGAGATACAAAATTATGAACAGACCAATGACAAGCACTGAAATAGAAATTGTGATGAAACATCTTCCACAAACACAAGCTCAGGACCAGATGGCTTCACAGGGGCGAATTCTATCAAACATTTAGAGAAGAGCTAACACCTATCCTCTCAAACTCTTCTAAAATATAGCAGAGGGAGGAACACTCCCAAACTCATTCTACGAGGCCACCATCACCTTGATACCAAAACCAGACAAGATTTCACAAAGAAGAAAACTACAGGCCAATATCACTGATGAACATAGATGCAAAAATCCTCAACAAAATACTAACAAACAGAATCCAACAGCACATTAAACGGATCATACACCATGATCAAGTGGGTTTATTCCAGAAATACAGGATTCTTCAATATACGCAAAACAATCAATGTGATACACCATATTAACAAATTGAAGGAGAAAACCATATGATCATCTCAATAGATGCAGAGAAAGCTTTCAACAAAATTCAACACCCGTGTATGATAAAAACCCTGCAGAAAGTAGGCACAGAGGGAACTTTCCTCAACATAATGAAGGCCATATATGACAAACCCACAGCCAACATCGTCCTCAATGGTGAAAAACTGAAAGCATTTCCACTAAGATCAGGAACAAGACAAGGTTGCCCACTCTCACCACTCTTATTCAACATAGTTTTGGAAGTTTTAGCCACAGCAATCAGAGAAGAAAAGGAAATAAAAGGAATCCAAATCAGAAAAGAAGAAGTAAAGCTGTCACTGTTTGCTGATGACATGATACTATACATAGAGAATCCTAAAGATGCTACCAGAAAACTACTAGAGCTATTCAATGAATTTGGTAAAGTAGCAGAATACAAAATTAATGCGCAGAAATCTCTTGCATTCCTATACACTAATGATGAAAAATCTGAAAGTGAAATTAAGAAACCACTCCCACTTGCCACTGCAACAAAATATCTAGGAATAAACCTACCCAAGGAGACAAAAGACCTGTATGCAGAAAATTTTAAGACACTGATGAAAGAAATTAAAGATGATACAAATAGATGGAGAGATATACCATGTTCTTGGATTGGAAGAATCAACATTGTGAAAATGACTCTACTACCCAAAGCAATCTACGATTCAGTGCAATCCCTATCAAACTACCACTGGCATTTTCACAGAAGTAGAACAAAAAATTTCACAATTTGTATGGAAACACAAAAGACCCCGAATAGCCAAAGCAATCTTGAGAACGAAAAATGGAGCTGGAGGAATCAGGCTCCCTGACTTCAGACTATACTACAGAGCTACAGTAATGAAGACAGTATGATACTGGCACAAAAACAGAAATATAGATCAAAGGAACAGGATACAAAGCCCAGAGATACACCCATGCACATATGGTCACCTTATCTTTGATAAAGGAGGCAGGGATGTACAGTGGAGAAAGGACAGCCTCTTCAAAATGGTGCTGGGAAAACTGGACATGTACATGTAAAAGTAGGAGATTAGATCACTCCCTAACACCATACACAAAAATAAACTCAAAATGGATTAAAGACCTAAATGTAAGGCCAGACACTATCAAACTCTTAGAGGAAAACATAGGCAGAACTCTCTATGACATAAATCACAGCAAGATCCTTTTTGACCCACCTCCTAGAGAAATGGAAATAAAAACAAAAATAAACAAATGGGACCTAATGAAACTTCAAAGCTTTTGCGCAGCAAAGGAAACCATAAACAAGACCAAAAGACAACCCTCAGAATGGGAGAAAATATTTGCAAATGAAGCAACTGACAAAGGATTAATCTCCAAAATTTACAAGCAGCTCATACAGCTCAATAACAAAAAAACAAACAATCCAGTCCAAAAATGGGCAGAAGACCTAAATAGACATTTCTCCAAAGAAGATAGACAGACTGCCAACAAACACATGAAAGAATGCTCAACTTCATTAATCATTAGAGAAATGCAAATCAAAACTACAATGAGATATCATCTCACACCTGTCAGAATGGCCATCATCAAAAAATCTAGAAACAATAAACGCTGGAGAGGGTGTGGAGAAAAAGGAACACTCTTGCACTGTTGGGGGGAATGTAAATTGATACAGCCACTGTGGAGAACAGTATGGAGGTTCCTTAAAAAACTACAAATAGAACTACCATATGACCCAGCAATCCCACTACTGGGCATATACCCTGAGAAAGCCATAATTCAAAAAGAGTCATGTACCACAATGTTCATTGCAGCTCTATTTACAATAGCCCGGAGATGGAAACAACCTAAGCGTCCATCATTGGATGAATGGATAAAGAAGATGTGGCACATATATACAATGGAATATTACTCAGCCATAAAAAGAAACGAAATTGAGCTGTTTGTAATGAGGTGGATAGACCTAGAGTCTGTCATACAGAGTGAAGTAAGTCAGAAAGAGAAAGACAAATTCCATATGCTAACACATATATATGGAATTTAAGACAAAAAAAATGTCATGAAGAACCTAGGGGTAAGACAGGAATAAAGACACTGACCTACTAGAGAATGGACTTGAGGATATGGGGAGGGGGAAGGGTAAGCTGTGACAAAGCGAGAGAGAGGCATGGACATATATACACTACCAAATGTAAGGTAGATAGCTAGTGGGAAACAGCTGCATAGCACAGGGAGATCAGCTCGGTGCTTTGTGACCGCCTGGAGGGGTGGGATAGGGAGGGTGGGAGAGAGGGAGACGCAAGAGGGAAGAGATATGGGAACATATGTATATGTATAACTGATTCACTTTGTTATAAAGCAGAAACTAACACACCATTGTAAAGCAGTTATACTCCAATAAAGATGTAAAAAATAAATAAATAAAAATAAAGAGTATCTACAATAAACTATAGTTAACATCATACTTAATGGTGTGATGGATATCAACTATATTCTCCATTATGTTGGTGGTTACATAATTCTGTGTTTGCCAAAATTAATAGAAGTGCTCATCCAGAAAGGGTAAGTTTTACTGCGTTAAATTATACCTCAATAAACCTCACAGTTAAAAAGATATTTTCAGTTGTCAATTCTCAGTAATCACAACAAGGTTAAGATATATTATTCTTTATCCTCTTTTCTATTTTTTACATTTCTCAAAAGTTCAGATTTTGTATCTCACTCCCAGAAATTCTGATTTAATGGCTCTCTGGTGAGGCCCAGAAATCTGTTTATTCAGCAAAATCTTCAGATATTTCTGATGAAGGTGGGCCTAGGAACATGCTTCCTTTCTGTAGTCTTGTGTTTCTAAAAGATGGACAAGCCAACCTCATCGCTGACCCCTGCTGAGAACTCGTGATCTCACAGAAGCTTGCAGTCAGGGTGACTTTCAACACAATTTACTTCACATCTCTGAACCTCAGTTTTCTCGAATTCATAATAAAAATAATAAAACCTTACTTAAAGAGTTTGGGAAGGAGTAGGTAGAAGGAATATATGAAAGTGGTTGGTATAGTGTCTGGCACACAACAGATGCTCAAAGAGTACTGTTTCCAGTTCATCGTATTCCCTGATTGGCTAAGCACATCTTATGTCACACCTTGTATTTTATCAGTTTTTTTAATCCTTGTGTGACTATACTTTTAATCTGTATGTTTATGATCTATGTCCCTGTGTTGTGAGTTGCTACTTCCTTGAAGGCACAAATAGGATTTGTATGTGTCCTCCATAAGGTAGAATGTACATTGTGGTCACTTATCTCATTGATTAGAAAAATGCTAATGAAAACTGCCCATTTATCCATCTACCCCATCAGCCTGCCTGTAATTCCTTCTTTACCAATTAGTTCCTCAAGTTAAGCCAGAGCTCAGTGCAAATATGAAAATACCCATGGCGGGGGAGGCGGGGAGACACACTGAGTTATTCTCAATCTTCCCCACCTAATGAAGGAGTTTTTGGTCCTCAATCACTTAGTTCTTCCTCACAACACTGGAGACCTAGATCATGGAAACTTTGAGGAGGTGGGAGTGAGAGATGAGATAAATAGATTTAAGGGGAAGAACCCAAAACCTACATCCAATAAAAGGGAAAAGTAACTCGTAAAGAGAGTTGGGTACCTGAGAGCTAATTTTTTTTTTTTTTTTTTTTTTTGAGGTACGTGGGCCTCTCACTGTTGTGGCCTCTCCCATTGTGGAGCACAGGCTCCGTACGCGCAGGCTCAGCGGCCATGGCTCACGGGCCCAGCCGCTCCGCGGCATGTGGGATCTTCCCAGACCGGGGCACGAACCCATGTTCCCTGCATCGGCAGGCGGACTCTCAACCACTGTGCCACCAGGGAAGCCCCCTGAGAACTAATTTGAGAGAGGAGTTTAATCTATTCCCCATAGTCAGCGCAGGACCACACAGTCCTGAGCAGAGATGGCGGGGGGGCGGGGGACGTAATGGGTATAGTACAAAGGAGGGGAGAAGCTCTAGGAAGCTCACCATACTGCAAAGACACCCTCCAGTTGCCCATTCCCTGAACAGCCACTCAGGTGGCGCTGGCCCCTCACAGGCTTCTAAGAAGCAGCTCCGCGTGGACACGCTCCAGCCTGCAGTGGGTCTTCTCGTGAAGCCTTCCCCATCCAAGGCAGAAAGGGCACCTGCAAGGAGATTTGGCAACATCCATCCCAGCACCACATGACAGGACCCATTTGTTGGGACATCTAGATCCCTCCACGGCCAGTACTCATGTCAATATGAGCCTTTCTTCATGTTCTCTGAGTTCAGAAACCAGAACGTGGAAAAAACACAAGGTGCTGTATTCTAGCTGAGGAAAACTGAACAGCGGTATTTTCCAGACAACTCAGCTAGGGCCTTCAGGTCTGTCGGTACCCACTGAGTCTTATAAGTAGCATTCACCTACCCCACAGGCTCACCATAGCCTCATCCTCCCCATAACCTCCACGAAGGATGGCATTGAGCAGAAAGATGAGGTCTTTGTTCAGGCTTTTGCAGGGGCCAGATTTCCGTGAAGAGGAAATGCATATCTTTTTGCATCTGAAAGTCATCTCTCAATGGGCTTCTCCCATTCAACACCGGGGCCTGAATCCACGACCCCTTGGACCCCTGCCAGTGGCTGTAACTTGGTCCACGTAGAGGCCGCAGGCCAGCATGGCTACTCATCATAGAGGAAGGTCACGGGTGTTTCTCAGGAGGCTCCGCTGCTCGTTGTACAGTGTAATCCAAATTCCTAGTGTTTGTTATATTTACATGTATAAAATATGTCTGTTTAATATTTATACTCTGTGAAGGACACCTGCTTATTGCTAGGGGATACAAAGCTGAATAAGCATAGTCCCTGTTCATATGTAAGGTAAGGAGGGTTTAGAGAGGTTAATAAATATAATTTATTGACCATGTGCTAGATATCCTATTATGTCATGATTTAAAATTTTTCATATATATGTGTGTTATATACATAAAACTTATGTTTGTGCTTTGGAAATGACAATGACTTTTTTTCTAATAATAAGAGTAATAGAGGAGTGGTCAAAAGCATAGGATTTAAAGTCAAACTGCATTTGACCTTGGGCAAATTATTTATTAAAAATTTAAAAAGTCAAGCAATTCCAAAAAGGCACAGAGAAGGAAATGAGAGTGTCCTGTTAGCCCATCACTCAGAAGGAAAAGAGTTAATATTTGCTAAATACAATTCATGAGTGTTTTCTATGTTTTCACCTCCCTACATACACTCATATACTCTGCTTTTACAAAAATGACATCATATCCTACTTACTGTTCATATCCTATATTTTCCCCCAGTATGGAGTAGACACCTTTATGAGTCAGTATATGGAGAACCTACTGTCCTTTTAATGGCTTCACAGTATCTCACACTCTGCAAATCATGGTATTATCTCCTCTATTCATTTTATTTCTTTTTCTAATAGAATTGTCATGTCTGGAAAAAAACACTGCCAGGTAATAGTTACGACAATGAACATTGTTTTTGTGTTTCTGACTTCAGTGGGAGTTTTACCACTGAGCATGAGGCTAGCCATGGATTATAAACACACGTTTAATACTATGAACATATCTATTCATTGACATTTTATTGAGAGGTTTTGTGTCAGGCATGAATGTTCATTTTTATCAAATGCTTTTTAAGCATCTATCAAGATGATCAATTACACTGGTTGTTTTTCTTTGCTATTAACAAACTAAATTCTACTGATTTCCTAATATTAAATAGTTAATGCAGTCCTAAAATGAACCTTGTCATGGTTGATTTTTCTCTTAATATACTGCTGGATTCTATTTGCTATGATGTTTACAGATGCCCAAATCAAATCCCAAGTAAAATATTATATCTTATATTAATAAAATATTAATATCTATACATATATATAAAAAATCTTTTCATGTGCTCTTTGCAATTATATTAGTTATTATTTTTTCTTACATAATAATTGGAACTATTTTATTCTATCTTTATGCTTAAAAGCCTGGGTAGATTTGTCCCCTGAAGGTTGAAAGTATTTTCAAGGAAATTAATTCTCAATTTCCAACTCTAGATACTATTGCATCTATCTCTTCTAAGGTATTTTTTGTCCATTTATATCTTTGCCCATTTGGGGGTGAAATAATTACACCTATTTGGTGGAGTCAGCACACTTTCCTCCATGTGGCCACCTTGGTCTAGTAGTGTTTTCTCATTCTCTATGAAGATGGCTTTTCCCACCTGTCCTACTGTTAGCTGGAACCTCCAGGTTAAGGTATCATTCCCCCTACAATAAGAGAGTAAAACCACATGGCTGTTGAGAAGCTGGATCAGAAACCAAAACAGAATGAAGTGAGTGGGGAGGTGTGACCTTGAGTTTGTCCTCCATCCCTAATGCTGCTGTTTTTACAGCAGAAAGAAGATTGGGCACTGCCTGCCTTCCCGGGCCTCTGGCCCTCCATCCTTTAACCCCAGAGATCTGTTTTATCTCACTGAATGCCCACCTCACAAGAACATACCTACGACCTCCATTTTTCAGGGGGAACTGAACATGGGAGACTTCTTAACCATGCTGAGCTCACACAGGTGGTGAGCAGTGCAGATGCTGGATTTGAACCCAAGGCTGTCTGCCTCCGAAGCCCGTGGTCCTTCCACTGTTCTCACCAGCACATTTTGGGTCTGAGTTCCAGTGGTTCTTGAAGCCCCATTGCACTCTGTGCCTCCCACAGAGTTGGCGACATATGGTAGGAAGAGACAGAGTTAAGTTTCTGTCACTTGCAACCAAAAAGGGCCCAACTAATACAGCTGCTAACGTGTATTCATCCAGGCCTACCTGATTGCAAATCGACTTAATGGTACACTGTGCTCCCTCCTTAGAGCCTGCCTAGCACAGGGACTCCCATAAAAATGTGAAAAAGAAAATCAAGTTCCAAGTAAGTCTGTAATTATTAGATTGATTCTGGGTTCTAACTATAAATCATAGGAAAACTAATTTAAAATGTGCAACATAATTAAACATTAATAAATATGATATGTAAATGGAGAAAAGTGAGAAGCTAGAGGGACTGAATCTTGGCATCGTACACAGATACAATTTGGTCAATCCTGGCTAAATTTTGGTTATCTTCTTTGGATTTTAATTTCCACAAGTGTAATATAAATCACTGAGCTTACATGGTAGGAAGTGTATGTGAATCTTTGAAGATGAAAAAGTGCTGGATGCAACCAAAAATGAAGAAAAGGAAACTTTTTTAGAGACAAACAGACCCCAAATCTCAGATTTCCTTTAATGACAGCAAGAACGTGATAAGAAACCTATTATCACCATTCTCAGATGAGAAATCTAGCCTTCGGCAAGTTTCTTGGCCAAGTTAGTCTATCTGGAAGAGCACAAAATCATATCCTGAACAATCTGTGAGTCCCATGATATAAAAGAACCTAAAGCCTCCAGAAAAGCCTCCCTTTCTCTTTTTAAATTCATCTAGATCGGTCTAGATATCATCCTGTAAGTGTGAAACTGAAATTTTGCTAGGGTTTTCTCTTCGGTTGTGCAAGTATTTTCATGTTTCAAATTCTCCATCTTCTCTCTTTATAAAGGAAAATTTGTCATCCAGAGGCGTCCTGCATTTTTTTGCAGTTCTCATTTTGCTTACGTTGCTAAACACTGTCATTTCCTTTAATGATATCATTTGTAAGAATAGCAATTGCCTTTAAAAGGGCAAAATGCCCTATTTTCCCTGACACCATAACAGCAGCTCTAATGAAATGTGCCCACCCTTAAACAGTAGAAGGAGACCCTTCCCCACCTACCTGAGAGTCACTCGGAGGATATTCCATACCATGGGCTCACTGTTAACTAGAAATGTCCAAACAAATCATATACCAGTGCTGTTTATTAGTTTACTCATTAGAAACATATAAGATCCACTTTAAAACTGAACAGCTATTTCTACTTCTCATCTTCAGGTTTGAAAAAAAATTATTTCCTTGTAACTATAGCTGAGCTTCAGTCATCACCTGATGTTCTGGAAATTAATTATGCAGCAAACATTTTTGCTGCATCAGGGCTTTCTACGATCCTAAGAAACAAATGTCTATAACTATGTAAAAGGAAAAGATTAAATGATGAGCTCAGCTTTATTTCACCAATATCTGCAATGGAAAGGAAAAAACAAAAGCACATTTTCTTGTAAAACAGTTTTTCTCCAGAGGCTGATGCTGTTCTCTCTATGCCCAGAATAACAAAGGGAAAATGTTGCTGGGGAAATTGTGAGGATGTCTTTGCCTTTTTCTGGAAAAAAAAAAAAAAAAAAAAATGACCCTGACTGAACAGAGCTCCTAAGGGCCAAAAGAAGCTGAAAGTTGAGTCTAGCCAATTCATGGGACTTTCAAGGGAAACTACATCGTCCCCACATCCCTGCCAGTACTCCTGCCATGGCACAATCAGATGCCCTTCCCCCATCTCCTCAGTGATGGGAAATCCCATCCATCCTCTCACCGTCTCTGGTCTTCTGCCCCCAGAAATAACCCAGTGATGGAGAGCCTTCTGTGGGCTAGGTGTCAGGTCCTTTGTCTGTGTGACACTTAATTCTCACAGCTCTAGTTTACAGACAATGAAAGTGAAGTCAACTGGCTTAGCCCCTTACCAGAACTAATCACGTGTTGCAAAGGAAAAGGCAGTCCCTAACATCTGGCAACTCATAGCTGAGCCTTAATGATATTAGGAATGCTGATGCTTAGAGCAAAATCATGTTTTCCTCCTCCTGGCCACAGTCTCACAGAACATCCACTCAGATGTCACTACACAAACAAAATATCAAACAC
Source organism: Phocoena sinus (assembly GCF_008692025.1). Classification (NCBI taxonomy): domain Eukaryota; kingdom Metazoa; phylum Chordata; class Mammalia; order Artiodactyla; family Phocoenidae; genus Phocoena; species Phocoena sinus. The sequence goes on along the minus strand of NC_045778.1, from coordinate 66,522,419 downwards.
CCCTCCTCCCCTTGGCTGAATGAATGGCTGCTACTTTCGTACCAATTATTACTTTATCCTCTCTGGTCTGCCCTCCTTCTAGCTAAGATTTATTAATTGATCATAGAATTGCTCAATCAAGAGAGAATCCACTTCTTTACTTACTCCCCAATTTTACCCATCTAAATCCCAAATCCAGCAATAGTTCTAACACCCCTTATTGAGATACCCCACGGTTCCCCATAGCGTGTGTTCTCCCACCATTGTAATGAGTAATAGTAACTTTCTCAATTACAGGTGTGTTCCTGGGGGCTAAGCCTGTGGTTTCTAGTCACTCTACCACAGTCTCACTTGTTCCCTAAATTGATTTAAGCCTCTGTTTTTCTCATCTCTAAAATGGGAATAATCAAAATATCTAGTTTCATCATCTAATGAAATGATGCGGTTAATAAACACAAGTCCCTTTTATTGTCATTCCTACCACGGTCATAGTTACTGCTATTTTCATTCCTATGACACCTTACTGCCTCACTGACACCTTTCTGAGAGCCCAGTTTCAAAGGAGTCTCTCCTTCTAAACCTCACACGTGTATTTAGCTCCTGCTGCGTGAGAAACACTTTTCTCTGCCTCTCAGAATTCCTCTCAGCTGAAAACCTCCAAACTTTTCAACAAGTGTTAAGACTTCGCTATTAAAAATTCTTTACATGCTGCCTTGTATATTATTTCTATTTTTATGCTCTTTGTCTTCAACGAGATGGTTTCTACCTTTAAGAAGCTTATTGTATCTGGAAGTTGTAGCCCCTTTAGCTCTTGGCACATAGGAAATGATCAATAAAACGTGTTGATTGATTGGAACAAAAGGCCAGTGTGGACAGAGTGTACCCCTGATAGTATAAAGAAGCTGGCTTTTTAAAACTGCTGGTCTGAGGCCTGGGGACAGGTAGGAAAGGCAGTTCAGGTGCCCTTTGGCTTAAGGCCCTCCTTGCTGACCTTCCCTCCTCTCAGGGCTCTTGGTTTCCATGTCCTCCAGGTTAACAAGCTCACAATGCTTTAAGGGTTTGCCTCCTTCTAGTTAGGAAGCAGTCTTATACAAGTAAATCTCATAGCATGCCCTTTCAGAAATGGTTTTTTTTACACTCCTTTTCTTTCCCACTCAATCACCAAACATTTTTTTCTTGGCTCCAGATAACATAAATTTGTATTAGTAATGAGGAGTTTCTTTCTGATCACTAATTTTTAACACACAAACAACTTTCAGTTTTATTTTTTTAATGTTGGGGTTTTCTATAGAATAGGAATGTTTTTTTAAAATTTGAAGTATAGTTGATTTACAATGTTGTGTTAATTTCTGCTGTAAAACAAAATGATTCAGTTATACATATATATATATATATATATATATACATTCTTTTTCATATTCTTTTCCATTATGGTTTATCATAGGATATTGAATATAGTTCCCTGTGCTATACAGTAGGACCTTGTTGTTTATCCATCCTATATATAATAGTTTGCATCTACTAACTGCAAACTGCCAACCCATCCATCCCCCACCTCCCCTCCCCCTTGGCAACCACAAGTCTGTTCTCTATGTCTGTCTGTTTCTGTTTCATAGATAAGTTCATCTGTGTCATATTTTAGATTCTACATATAAGTGATATCATATGGTATTGGTCTTTCCCCTTCTGACTTATTTCATTTTGTATGATAATATCTAGGTCCATCCATGATGCTGCAAATGACATTATTTCATAGAATAGGAATGTTTAATCTGCTAGTAGCAAGCACTCCTCCAATGTCCTAAGATTGCTGTGATAGATTTTCAGTATTTCTTAGAAGGTGGGGTAGGGAAACTGCTTTTCCCAATAGTAAATATATCAATTTTCTTTGAAAATTATTTGGCTTTTGTTACTAAGGAAATAATTATTTTCTTTAAAATGAATGAATGGTGTTCCCCACTCGCACCCTGACTGACTGTGAAACGCCAGCATGATTGGAGAGTGACTGTGCCTCCATCCTGGCCCAAGCCTGGCTCCTTCCCCACTCCTCACCATGCCCGTTGCAAGGACAACTTCTCTCCTGTTCCACAACCGTCTGCATTTCTTCCTCACTCAGTTCCAGGAATCAGAGCCTGGGAGACTGGCATCCATGTCACAGCATGTCCTACAGCTATTTACATGAATGCATTCGCTCAGTATCTGTGTATCTGAGATAGCCTCAATGTATTATTTTAAATGAGAGAAGCTAGATACAGTTATATATATATATAGTATGTTTCCACTTGTGTAACCTTTCACAACCAAAATTCCTACATGTGTCTAAATGTTTATCTGTTATTGTGAAACATAATGAATATATAATAAATTGTATTAGTTACCTCCAGAGGCAGTGGCTATGGGAGGTATGAGGGGAGGAGTGCAGAAATTATTATACTTTATTTACATATTTTTGGATTTTTTTCATTTATTCAAATAAAGCATATGATTTTTAAAAATAAAGGATAAAAAGTATAAATGCACAAAGATCTTTTAGCTCTTTCTGACTCTTGAAGCTGTGCCTGCAGTGCTCAAAAACTCCTTTTCCTTTTGGCAAGAGTAAGAAATAGAAACCTCAGAAGACATCTGGGTCTTAAAGTAAGAACATCTGCGTATAAGGAAATTTAGAATAAGCAGAATAGATTACTGGATGTCTCCAAAGGAAACTTATGCATTGTTTGCCTCATACCCTCAGGATTATCTGGTTCTAGTCTTTCATTGCCTCTGAGCAATTTTACAACTCTGTAAGTTGTGCATTACATCAATCAATGCAAAAAGTTTTTTTCTATAGACGTGCAATCAGAGGTTTTTCTGGTAGAGGGACAAGTCCCACTCCTCCCTACACCCACTTTCCTGATCTATCAATGTGTCTGTTCTTTGGATTTTTCTTTGAACCACTTACAACATCTTACCAGTTTCCTTATTAGTGATGAGTTAAATATGATCTTTAACACATGTTTATTTTATATCTGAATGAGCGTCATCATGATTTTACTTTTTTTAAATTAGCTTTTAACACTGGATTGGATCCCATGGCGACCAGAATCAGAGCCAGCTGCGTCACCTACAGCAAGTTCCTTTGCTCCTCTGTCCCCATCCATCCATCTCGTTACCCTTCTTTTTGTAACATTCTGTCTCTCTCTCGCTCACATCCCTCTGCCCACCACAGAATCAGAAGGCAGACATCCGTAATAATGCTTACTGGTTATTTCTGGGTGGTGGTATCTGAGGAGTTTTGTAGCCTTTTTTCACTTGTCAGCATTGCTTGAATCTTATATATGATGGACATTTGCCACTTTTATAAAACGATAAAGTATATGTGAGCAAGGTCTGATACCTGTCCAAATTTGTCAGGTGCTTTTTCTCTCTTAATTTTTTATATCTTTGATCTTCAGAGAACCAGAGCAGTGAGAAATCTGAGATATTAGTAGAGGCCAGTTAGCTTTACCAAAGAAGAAATTAAAAGATGAGCAAAGTTTCTGAAAGACTGCCCTACATGCATGGATGCCTCCGTCACAGAGTGGCCCCACCCCTGAGACACACCTAGAGCCAGCCCAGCCCCCCTGCCCCTGAGCTCCTGCTGTACAGGCCTCCCCTGTGAGGCCTTTTCCAGGTGGCCAGTAGTTTGTTGGGGCAGGTTTGACTCCCTAATTATTCCTAGCTGCACCATGAAAACCGGCACATCCATTTTGTAACAGCATCCACCAAAGGCATTGGAGGGAATGCACCTCTCTGACAGGTCTGTGCAGCACACCCAGGTTTGTGAAGGCCATTGTAAGATGTTTCGCTGCATCCCTGCCTCTCCCTACTGGACGCCAGTAGCACTCTCCTCCTCCACTCCTCGGCTGTGACGACCAGTAATGTCCCCAGACTTTGCCAAAGTCCTCTGGGGAGCAGAACATCCCTGATTGAGAATCACTGGTCTAGTGCATTGAGCTGCTACTCTAAGCAAGCCTTGTGCTAAATTCTGGAATTAGAATGTTGTACGTAACACAGTCACAGGGGCATTCACCTGGGGGTTATCCTCTCACAGATCCTGATCTTTTTAGCTGAAAAAAGTAGGTAGGACTTGTGTTCCATAGGACTCTGAAGAACACTGTTTTGATGTAGTTCCAAGTGGAGCTACATACTCTATGATGCTGTGAGGAGCACAATGCCAATGCCACAAAGAAAAAACTCCCTTATGACCACCCTGCAGATCTGCCCTTCGAGGCAGTGTTCACCTATCTTTCAGGGCCAGCTCAAAGGATTATTATTCGCCAGAGTTCACAAGGGGAAGAGGCCAATGATACTGAAACTTCATCTGATTGGGGCATCAGATTAGCCGTTCCCCTGCAGCCCAGGATGGCTTCAGTTGATTGAGGAAGCCGGAGGAATTGAAACAATGCAGGAAGAATCTTTTCAGCACAGCTCATCCAGGGAGAACTGCCAGCTCCCCTTCAACTCAGGTACCAGTGCCTGGGGCTAAAGTTAGATGAGGGCCACCAACCCTTCTTAAGATTGAAGCCTGAATTCACATGGGTAATTAACAAAGGGCTACAAAACAATGTCCTTTCAAAAATACCAATGCCTACTTTTAAAATTTTACCTGTCCTAGATAGCACATGTAAATGATTACTCTCTCATCTTATATACATTCATGAAAAAAGTATTTTTAAAAGTTTTTGCTTGGTTGCCTTTTTTTATTAGACATTTTTATTGGAATTTTTCTTCCTTTATTCTTACATCAAGAGCCACAAAGCCTTGGAACGTGAAATGAAGCCTAGCACTGATCACTCATAGAATCAACCATGTAGATAAAATTTGTAACGTAAACAAATTCTGCATCCTTAGCTGTGCGACCACCAACAGGGGCAACTGGGTCATGTCCACACTGCTGCTTTCCTTCAAAGGAGCACAATGTCTGCTGATGCAACACTGCAGCTCACCTTGGCTAGGCTCTGATCACAGGGCTAGCCAGCAGTTGGAGATTCCCAAGCTTGGCTGATCAACAGTACTATCTGGGCACTTTTGAAAATTCAGTCTCAAGGTTCCCTCTCAAACGTATTGAATAGAGTCTCTGATCATGGATATTTAACTGTTTACAAAGTTATGCAGGTGATTTTGATGATGAGCCAGATTTGAAATCATTGTATTAAGTTTTCAGATTCTGAGACTTGGTAATGTCTTGGTGATGTTATACTATAATTATAAGAAATTTCACTTGGTATATACTGATATAGAAACCAAATATTGCAGACAGTTTCCCATATATAGCAAAACCACAAAATTCTCCCCAAACCCAACATCCCAAATTTCGACTCATTCACTCATTCAACAGAAATTATGGGTACTTTTACTTGTAGGAGTTGATCTCAACAATCAATTAGCTCTTGTTATATTTGTGGGAGCAAGTGCTCAAAACTACAGTGCAGAAGGTCATGCATAATTGATGCTGAATTATGGAATGTCCAATAATATCAGAGAACATCTGAGACTGATGAAGACTAAAGTAGTCAGGAGAGGCGTCTCAGAAAATAGAGGTGGGTTCTGAAGAATGGAGAGGATTAGGAGAGAAACTAAAGAGGTGCTCCAACCAACTTGATACAAGTTTTCCCACTGCCTGAGTCAGTAGCAGATAGATAAGAACTGCAATTGTCCATAAAAAGTTGATGCTTGGAAAACAGCAGTAGTAAGGCTATGTAACATCTACTGCAGAACCATCCGTTAGAACCAATAACACCTTCACATTGATGAATACGTCTATTTAACCCAATACCTGATCCCATCCACCCCACATCCACTCCAGCCAGCTCCAGCTTCACCACCCACATCAGGAAACAATCAGAAGAAACAAGCAAAGCCATTCTTAAGTCAAGCTTTATAACTAGTCATCTATAGAAATAGAGCAATCACCACACTGCTTAACTCACCCTAGCTCATTGCTGTCCAGTGGAATATACCAGGTCTTTGTGGGATGCTGAGTTTTCATAGACCCAAAAATCACAGGAATTGTATGATTTAGGATCTTGGCCAATTTATTGGCAAAATGCCACACCTCAAATCACTGGAGTTTGGTGCATAATAAAAGCCATGGAGGGAATGCTGATGCACACAGAAAGTGATAGTCATTACAGACAAATTTGTCATTACAGACAAATTCAAATTTAATATGAAACATATCAGTAGGCTGATCTCTCTTTACATTATTAGAGATAAAGAGAAGCTTTTTGGTGTACTACTGCCAAAAGTTTGTCTATTTCTCACATTTATTCATGGGCTTAGTACGAATTGGTGTTTGTGTCTAAAATTATTAGACAAGAGTATCCTCCCTTCTTCCTAAATTTTCCTTTTGAATTTGTTTTGATTTATTTGAGGATCAATGCCGAAGTGATAATTTACGCATGAAGTTATTTTTGAAAATAAGATTTATAGGTATCTGGGAATTTGTGGGGCTAGACTTAGTGGGAAAGCATTCAGAGTAGCTTTATTAATAACAGAAAGGTAACCTTCACGACAAAAAAAATATTACCAGAGATAAAGACCATTTCATAATGATAAAGAATTCAATTAATCAAGAAGCTGTAACAATTGCAAAAGTGTATGTATCTAATAACAGAACTTTAAAATACAAGAAGCAAAACTTATAGAATAAAAAGGATAAATATATAAATCCACAACTATTCTTAGAGACTTTAACACTCCTTTCTTAGGAACTGATAGGTCAAGAAAACAAAAAATCAGTAAGCACATAGAAAACTTGAACAAACACTACCAACCAGTTTGACCTAACTTATAATTATAGAATACTCCATCCAGCTGCAGCAGAATACACATTATTTTCAAGTGTTCAAGAAACACTCACCTAGGTAGATAATAATGTGGGCCATAAAAAAGCATATAAGGAAAACGGAATCATACAAAATGTTCTCTATGTTCACTAATCATTAAAAAATTAAACTAGAAATCAATAGCAAAAAGATACCTGGAAAACCCCTAAATCATTGACAATTAAACAATATGCTTCTTTTTAACTTACGGGTCAAAGAAGAAATCACAAGGAAAATTAGGAAATATTTTTAACTGAGTGAAAGTGAAAACATAATATATCAAAACTTACAGAATACAGCTCACGCAGTGCTTAAAGGGAAACAGAGCATTAATGCTTATGTTTAAAAGCATTAAACATAGCATTTAACGCTTATGTTAAAAAGTCTCAAGTCAATAATCTAAGATTCCACCTTAGGAAACTAGAAAAAGAAGAACAAATTAAATTCTAATAACTCAGAAGAAGAAAAATAATAAAGACAAGGTTACAGATTAAATAAAATTGAAAATAGAAAAACAATAGAGAAATTTAATGAAACCAAAAAATATCAGTAAAATTGATAAATGTCTGGCCAAATTTATCATGGGAAAAAAGAAGACAGAAACTAGAAAACTCACTCAAGAAGAAATGGAAGGCATAAATAGTCCTGTATCTTCTAAAGAAATGGAATGTGTAGTTTAAACCTTTCTAACAAAGAAAACACCAGTCCCAGTTGACATTATGGAGGATTCTACCAAACATCTAAAGAAGAAATGAAATCAACTCAATAAGAATTCTTCCACAAAATAGGAGGGAATACTTGTACCTCATTTCATGAGGCCAGCATAACAGTGACAGCAAACCAGATAAAGACATTGTAAGAAAATAAAACTAGAGACCAATATCCCTCACAAACATAGATGCCAAAACCTTAAACGGAATTTTAGCAATTTGAATATAGCAATATATTAATAGGATAATATATCATGACTAGGTGCGATTTATCTCATGAATGCAACATTGATTTAACATTCAAAAAGCAATTGATAGAATTCAACATGCTAACAGATCAAAAAAATAGATAATCTCAACCAATGAAGCGAAAGCATTTGACAAAATTCAATAGCCATTCCTGATAAAACTCTCAGTCAACTAAGAATCGAAAGGAATTTTCCAAATGAGTAATCAGCATCTACCAAAAACAAGAACAAAACAAGAGACAGCAAACAAACAAAAACACTTGTAGTTAGTGTAAAAAGACTAAATTATTTTGTCTAAGATCAAGAAAATGGCAGGGTGTCTACTTCTTTCAACACTGGCATGGTTATCATAGCAAGTATGAGGCCGGAAAAAGAGTTTAAAGGCATAGACTGAAAAGAAGAAGTAAAATTTTCTTTATTTGCAGATTGCATGATTATATTTAGAAATTCTAAGGAATTTTCAAAAAAGTTACTAGGACTAATAAGTGACTTTAGCAAGATCAGTGTCATACAAAATATCTTTGTAATCTTTCTATATGTAGCAATGAATGATCATTAAGTGACATTAAGAAAAACTATTCCATAAACCATAGACATTTTAAAATACAAAATACATTTAACAAACATTGTACAAAACCTATACACTGAAAACTACAAAAGAAAAAATTTGGAGAGAAATTAAAGATCTAAATAAATGGAGAGGTATAATATCATATTCATGAGTTGAATGACAATGCTATAAAGATGTCAAGTATTCCCAAACTGACCTATAAATTCAATGCAATCCCAATCAATATTCTAACAGGTTTTCTTGTAGAAATCGGTAAGATGTTGTCCTAAAATAACCAAAGCAATTTTTTTAAAGAACAAAATTGGAGGTCTTTCACTACCTAATTTTAAGACTTTCTGTAACATTACAGTAATCAAGACAATGTGGTATTTGCAAAATTAAATATAAATGTGTGTATGTATACACAAACAGAACTCAATAGAGTCAAGAAATAGACCCATACATATATGGTCAATTGATTTTCATCAAGGATACCAAGGAAATTCAATGGACAAAAGAAAAACCTTTTAACAAATGGTGCTGGAACAAGTAGCTGCCTAAATGGGAAAAAAATGAATATTGTCCCTCACATGACACCATACATAGAAAAAGTAAATTATAAAACTCCTAGAAGAAGACAAAGGAGAAAATATTTGCAAATTTGGGGGACTGGAAAATATCTCTTAGCAAGACAGAAAAACCATGAACCTTAAAAAACAAAGTTGATAAATTGAATTTTATTAAAATTTGTAACATTTTGCTATTTGAAAAAATAACATTAAGAAGGCAGAATGGCGACCCACAGAAAACACAACACATATATCTCTCAGAGGACTTATATCCAGAAATATATAAAGAACACTTATAACTGGATAAGAAAACAAACTATCCAATTAAAAAATGAGCAAACGATTTGAACAGTTATTTCACCAAAGAAAATATACAGATAGAGAATAAGCATATGAAGAGATGCTTGACATCATTAATCATTAGAGAAATTAAAAATAAAGTCAAAAAGTGATACCACTATATACTCACGAGAATGGCTAAAATTTAAAAGACTAGCTTTATTAGTTTTCTTTTGCTGTGTAACAAACACCACAATATTGGCAGTGAAAATTTTCTCTCACAATTTGGAGGATCATAAGTCCAGGTGGATTTGACTGGTTGTTTTTTCCAGGTCTCACAAGACCAAAATCAAGGTATCAGCCGACTGGCCTCTTACCTGCAGGTCATGTGTGTGTGCAGAGGGCAGGGGGCAGGCAGGAAGAAGTATGTGCCTCCAAGTGCATTCAGGTTGTTGGAAGAATCCAGTTCTTTGTGGCTGTAGGAATGAGGTCCCCATTTTCTTTCTGGCTGTTAGGTAGGAACCACTCATGTCCTAAAGGCTGCACTCATTTCTTCTCATATGGCCCCTTTACATCTTCAAAGCCAGCAAGAGCAATGAGTCCTCATGCTTTGAATATTTCTGACTTCTCCTCTGCCTTCTTCTTCTACCAACAGCCAGAGAAACCTCTCTGCTTTTAAGGGATCCTGTGATTAAATTAGGCTCACTTGGATAATCTCCTTATTTTAAGGTAAATTGTTCCATATAACATAACACATTCCCAGGAGTGAAATCTCATCACACTCACCGGTCCCCAGGCAGGATGAAACTCCATAGTTCCACAACTTCACAGCTAAAGCTGTCATTCACAGGTAGAATTTCTCCTTTGGCTTCTACTCAGATGGTGGAGGAACAATGTTTTTAAGCGTCCTAGAAGTTTTCTGATTTGATTTAGAAGATGTATAATCTCTTGGAAGGGTCTTTTGTGTAGCTGAATACTCTGATCTTTTGATCTTTCTGAGGTTTCAGCAAAAGTTTGAATAACTACATCCTCAGCCTTTTCTCTATGCCATGCTTTCAGCAGCCATTTTTACACTGTATCACATTTTGCCACCTGACAATTTCCCAATTATCAAGTCTTGTTCCTTTTTGTTAACAGTTCTTCACTCAATTTATATCTCTCTTCTCACATTTTTCTAGAAGCTGCAAGAAGAAATTAGGCTGTACCTTCAACATTTTGCTGGGAAATCTCAGCTAAATGTCTAAGTTCGTGATTTTAAGCTTTGCTTTCCACCTAACAGTGGGAGACAATTCTGCAAAGCTCTCTGTCACTACATAGCAGGATTTCCCTTCCACTAGTTTCCAATAACATGTTTCATTCTCAATACCTGTTACTATGTAATATTTCTACTAGAAGCCTTCTCAAGGTCATCTAGGCTTTTTCTATTATGCTCCTTAAAATTCTTCCAACATCTGCCTGACTCCACATTTTAGGTATTTGTTATGGTAGCACCCACTTCCAGGTATCAAAATGTGTTTTCGATTTTTACTGCTACCTACTGAGTTACCACAAGACACAGCAGCTTAAAACAACACTCTTTTAATATCTCACCATTGTTCTTTAGGTCAGAAGTCTAAGCAGGCTCAACTGGGTTCTCTGCTGAGGGTTTCATAAAGCCAAAATCAAGGTGGAGTTGGGCTTTTCTCTGGAAGTCCTGCGGAAGAATCTGCTTCCAAGCTTATTCAGGTTGTTGGAATGTTCTTGTGTCTGTAGGAATGAAGTCCCTGATTCCTTGCTGGCTGTTAGTCAGAGGTCACTCTAAGCTTCATAAAACTACCTTCTCATGTGGCTCCTCCATCTTTAAACTAGCAAAGGCAGGTCAAGTCCTTCTCATGCTTTAAATCTCTCTGCTTCTCCCAGACAGAGAAAATGCTCTGCTTTTTAAGTTAGGCCAAGTTGAATGGTCTACCTTTTGCCATATAACATATATAGTCATGGGAATGACATCTCATAATATTCACAGGTTCCATCCACACTCAAAGGGGAGGCGATTTTTACTAGGATGAGCTCCACTGGAGATCATTCTTAGAATTCTGCCTACCAACAAATTTTTGGAGGTGACGGAAACGGTCATTTTTTTTATTATAGAGGTGGTTTCACAATGGTTAAACCCATTGAATTGTATACTTCAAATGGATGCAGTTTATTCTTTGTAAATTATCTCTCAAAGTTAAAATGTTTTACCTAATATCATATTTAAGGATGAAATATTTTTAAATTCCCCCTGATACCAGAAGCAAGATAAGGATATATGCTATCACCCCGTGTATTCAGGATTGTATTAGAAATTCTAGGTAGTGCAAGAAAGCAACAAAAAACATTAAAAGTATAAAATTGGAAGGAAAGAAATATAAGTATCATTTTATGCCAATGATATAATTGGATATGTAAAAGTTCCCACAGAATCTACAAACACATCATTAGAATTTATAAGTAAATTTAACAATGTTTCATGAGTGAGGTCAATATACCAAAATCAATAGCTACACATTAACAAGAGAAATTTGGGAACTAAAATCTTAAAAATAAATACCATTTACAGCAGCATTTTAAAACACCAGATGTCTAAGAATAAAGAAATGTGCATAATTTTCTACACTGAAAGCAGCAAAACATTGCCAAGAGAAATTAAAAACTTAAATAGAGAAAATATACCATTTTCATGAACTGTGAGAATCAGTATTTTTGAGATGTCAGTTCTTCCTAATACATCTATAGATTTAATTCCAATCAAAATCTCAAGTTTTTGTGGAAATTGACAAGCTTATTATAAAATTTATATTAAAATGCATGAAGTCTAAAATAACCTAAATCGTTTTGAAGAAGAATAAATTTGGAGGACTTACCCTAACTGCAAGACTTCTTAAAAATGCCCTTACATTAACGTGCTATTATTTCAGTTAGACAAATGGACCAATGTAATGAAATAGACAATCCAGAAACAGACCACATATAGTCACTTGATTTATAATAAAGACATAACTTCAATTTAATGGGGGAATGGTTGGGTTTTTTGGTAATGGATAGCATTTGAGCAATTAGATATTCAAATGGAAAAAACCACTTTAACCGTAATCCTTATTTATGTCATATATAAATATTAATTCAAGAATAGGCCTAAGTGGAAAAGCAAAATGCACAGAACTTCTAGAAAAGACACAGAAGAACTCCTTATCACCTTGGAATAGGCAAAGATTTCTTAAGCACAACAAAATTGGACCTTGACAAACTAAGAACTTTTATTCATCAGGAGTAATCATCAGGAGAATTAAAAGCAAATCATAGCTTTTGGAAAAAGACATTTTCAATACATGTATCTGACAATCCAATAAGAAAAAGGCAAGCAATCCAGATAAAACAGGCAGAAGTCATGAAAAAACAGTTCACAAAAGGGGATCTCCATGTGGCCAAAAGACTTAAGAAATGGTGCTCAACATCAAAGAAAGGCAAATTTAAACCACAATGATATTTGCCAATACTTGACCTCCGGGATGATTCAAATTAAAAAGACTGAAAATACCAACTGTTAGGAGGATGTGGAACTGGAACTCTCATATACTGCTTCGGGACACTGGTACTACCACTTTGGAAAACTGGCACTATCTAGTAAAGTTTAACATATGCTTACTCTGTGATCCAGCACCATCACTTCTAGGCATTTACCCAAGAGAAAAGAAGACATAAGCCCATCAAAATGCATATACAAAGTGTTTATAGCAGCTGCAACCACAGTAGCCAAAAACTAGAAGCAACACAAATATCTCTCAAGAGATGAAAAGATCAACAGACTGTAGCATATCTATGCAATAAAGTAATTCAGCAGTAAACAAAAAGGAACAAACAACTGATACATGCAACAACGCAGATGAAGCTCATAATAATATGTGCTGAATAAAAGAAGCCAGCCATCAATGGGTCCAAACTCCAGCCACACACAGTATGATTGCATTTTATGAAGTTCAAGCACAGGCAAGATAAATCAGCAGTTATAGAATCAGGTTAGTGCCCTGTATCTCAGTCTTTTCATCCTTTATTGTCCCCCCAACCCCTGTGACAGGGAGCCTTTTCAGACATTTTCTCCCTAAAACACCTCCCCCATCAAATGTTAATATCACAGGTATATTGCATATCTGTTTATATACTGTGGCCCTTTGGTAGGACACAAACCATTGTAATAGCTAAGGGTTTTTTGCCTCCCTCCCCCAAGAACCAGTTCTCAGCCCCTTGGTTGGTATCACCCCATTGAGAACATATGGACTCCTCGTCCTCTCTGGCAAGTTGTTACCTGGGAAGGGGCATGAGAGAACCAGGCCTTTGAAATAGTCTACGTTGTGATCCGGTGGTGGTAACACAAATGTATACATATTTCCAAATATGTCAGGATATATTGAGCTGGGCTCTTAAGATTAGTGCAGTCTATTGTACTTATGTTATACTTCAATAAAAGAGTAAAATAATAATCATGGTAAAGAGAAGAAGGAATCAGGATCAGGTTCCTTACGTCTCTCAGCTTTGTTTTTCTCTGCTCCATTATTGGACAGAGTCTTGTGGTGGCAGGATGAAGTTGTGAGAATACAAATCTGGAAGATTCTGGCAGCCAACCCAACAGAAAATAGGAACCTCTATTTTTTCACAGTTGAAGCAAAAGTTCTACTCTGATTCTCATTGGTCCAAATTAGGCCATATGCCCATTTCCTAAACTTTGATCCAGGAGGGGAGTGAAAAGCTCTTATTGGCCACACCTGAGTCTTAGGATCACTTAAGAGCAGGGAGCCTAATTAACAACATTCAGACCACATGGACCTAGACTCCCGGCAGAGTGTTCCCCAGAGGAAAACAAGCGGGCTAGGGGGCTGTGACCAGAAGGGTAATGGATGCTAGCCAAAAAAAGAACAGGAAGATAAAAAACTTCCAACTGCCCTCTCCTTGCCGTGTCAAAACTAACAGCAGGTTTTCTCAGGGGACTGTGTGCAAATAGACCAATGTTATCTCTTCCCAGGATCCCAGGGCCAGGTGGGAAAGCTCTAGTAATAGACTGGAATTGATTCAAATACTTTATTTGTCCAGCTCCCTGCCCCCTCCAACCCTTAGAAACAAAAATAAAAATTTCATTGGGGATAATGGATAAGCACTCTTCAGAGAAGAGGAAAGAATGTTGAAACAAAGTGTTGGGTCACATGGATTTTAGTCACTTTCACATGACTAACCTTGTTGCATCTTCTATAAAATCTGGAAAGTGCTCTGTGTACTGTCTCACAGGAACATGCCAAGGTGGAACACAGTATAGTTAGAATGGCTTTAGTAGAATTAGGGGAAGATTCTGGGCTTCAAGATCACAGCTTCTCCAAGGTCATAAATTGTCCCTGCTCCCTGGCACTGTGGATTAAGCAATCCTATAATGCCCTAGCTTGCCTTTCCCTATTTAATGAACAGAACCGCTGAATTAGTACCACTATCTCCTCTTCTCCCCTATTCAAGAGGCAGATGTTGGGTAACCTTGGATATTTGACTACTGAAATATTAGTTCTAGAAAAGGAGAAGTCCACAGCCAAGATGTCAGTTCTTTGGTGTTTATGCTCAGATACTGAGATGCCAGGAGTTCACAAGGAGAAGGTGGATGGGGAACTCCAAGGTCAAAAGGCCAAGGTCATTACAGCAAGCACAAGAAACCATCTCTCCCAATAATTCTCTGTCTGACCTTCCCCTCTCGTCCTGCATTATGGTGATATGAGGGGACAGGGTAGACATTTAGAAGGACAGTGGGGAAGTTTAGCTGAAAGAGTGACTCTCAGTGTTATACAATGAACCAGTTTGCCAGCTGGCTCTCAGTTAACACGAATATAATTTCTTAGATCATTTGCCAACTCTCCATTTTAAGTTATCCCAGAACCTAAAAAGGAATGCAATTACTTGAAGGATAGGCCATACATAGCAGATACCTCTGTAGTTCAAAACCAAAAGCTGCCAGACATAGGTGAGATTTTTACAATCATCTCTCCTTTACCTGTAAATACATTTTTACTAGTATAGGAAATCACCCTTAAATGCTGGAGCTTGCATTAAAATAAGATCAATGTCTGAAGGGCAACAGGTCAAAGAGAAGAAAGGACCAGTCCTGACCTTGCCTTTTGTTTCCCAGAGGTACAATTGTATTCCTGTAGGAGACACCCTTGCCCTTGCAGCCAGACAGAATTATGCTCTGGAAGCTTGAATCACTGTCTCACACACACTGACAGCCTGCTCCTAGCGGCCTCTAGGGCAGTAATCCACAACCTTCTAGAGATGACTGTGGGACATTTTATGAAATGAATACAATTCTATACCCAAGGATGGATGTGGGGATGTGGGTTGGAGGATGAAGGAGAGAAGACAGTTTAACTGCAAAGCTTGAGTTTAATATAGCGATGGGTTTTCTCCTTGTACACTAACCTGCCTTTATTTCCAGCACAGAATCTGCTATAGACTTTTAAGTTGCCATTAGGGACGGGAACTAAAGTGGAACATGAATCAGAAACTAGAATGAATATACTCATTTGCTAAATCCCACAGAGAATCCAAATATTAACTTTCTAATTGAATTGAAAGTTTTTTTAAAACCAATGAACCAGAACAAATTGGAAGTGACCCTATATATGTTCAAAAACTACTAGATGGAAAAGAACTACGAAAAGGAAAAGAAAAGAAATTTAAGAAGTCACAGAGAGGGCTTCCCTGGTGGTGCAATGGTTGAGAGTCCGCCTGCCGATGCAGGGGACATGGGTTCATGCCCTGGTCTGGGAAGATTCCCACATGCCGTGGAGCAGCTGGACCCATGAGCCACGGCCGCTGAGCCTGAGCGTCCGGAGCCTGTGCTCCGCGACGGGAGAGGCCACAGCGGTGAGAGGCCCGCGTACCGCAAAAAAAAAAAAAAAAAAAAGTCACAGAGGTTTTATATCTACACAAAAAAATAAAAGCAACTATCCACACAAAGACTTTCAGGAAAGTGTTCACAGCAGTATTATTTGGAATAGCATAACCTGGAAACAGTTCAAATGTCCATCAAATGATGGAACAAAATGTAGTATATCAATGTGATGGCATATTTTTTAGCAATAAAGAAAAGCAGAATACTGACACGTGCTATGACATGTATGAATCTCAAAAACATTATGCTAAACGTGAGAAGCCAGATAAAAAAGACCACACATTGCATGGTTCCACTTAATATGAATGCCCAAAGAAGGCAAATCCAGAAAGAGAAATCAGAATTGTGGTTGCCTAGAGCTGGAGATGGAAACAAATGGGTGAAGGGGATATTTTGGGGTGATGGAAATGTTCTAGAATTGCATTGTGGTGGTGTTTGCATAAAATTCAACTAATTATTCCCTTTTAAAAAGTCTCAGAACTAATGGATAGTGTTTCAAATCGCTGATTCCTTCATTTGTTTGCAAACAATGTATATCTAGAAATGTCTTGATCCACTGGCGCCTGCCCGTCAATTCCATGAATACCCAGCTGTAGAAAGACATACTGGAGAAGCAATTTACAACAGTTTTCCCAATGGTCATGTCTTCTGGTAAAACGTCTGCTCCTCACATCACCAAAGTGGGCATATAAGCACTGTCAGGCCAAACATAGTATCTCTCAGGCTTGGCCTCAGTGACTGGTCCAAGAGGTGGGCATAAAATCCAACCCCACCAATTACAGTCTTGCCCTATGATTTTTTTTTTAACGTCTTTATTGGAGTATAATTGCTGTACAATGGTGTGTTACTTTCTCCTGTATAACAAAGTGAATCAGCTATGCATATACATACATCCCCATATCTCCTCCCTCTCCCATCTCCCTCCCACCCTCCCTATCCCGCCCCTCCAGGTGGACACAAAGCACGGAGCTGATCTTTCTGTGCTACGTGGCTGCTTCCCACTAGCTATCTATTTTACATTTGGTAGTGTATATATGTCCATGTCACTCTCTCACTTTGTCCCAGCTTACACTTCCCCTCCCCATATCCTCAAGTCCATTCTTTAGTAGGTCTGCGTCTTTATTCCCGTCTTGCCCCTAGGTTCCTCATGACTTTTTTTTTTTTTAGATTCCATATATGTGTGTTAGCATACAGTATTTGTCTTTCTCTTTCTGACTTACTGCACTCTGTATGACAGACTGCACTCTGTATGACAGACTCCACCTCACTACAAATAACTCAATTTCATTTCTTTTTATGACTGAGTAATATTCCATTGTATATATGTGCCACATCTTTATCCATTCATCTGTTGCTGGACACTTAGGTTGCTTCCATGTCCTTTGCCCTGTGAGTTTTGTATTGGAAGCTGGAAGCATTTTCCTCCAGCCCAAAATCTGAAGATGCAAGTTCGGAGCCCCCCAGTGGCATTTTCCCTGCCTCCTAGTCCATTTGCAACAGAAAATGAAACAATCCATAGAGAAACACAGACAGGAAAACTAGTGAGCAAGAGACTAAGTGCCTCCAACTCCGGGAAACAAACCAAGCTTCAGGTCAGCTCCACCCCTGCCTTTTCTGAATTTTGGTTACATTTGCCAATTGCTCTGCCTCCACCCACCACCCCACCCCCTCAGTTTTGTTTAAGCCAGCTTTGATTTGGGATTCTGTTACTAGTAAATAAAACACCAGAGACAAAAACAGAACTCAAGGTGACCTCTCCTAGGGAAACTCTTGCATAATCCCTTCTCACTAGAAATATCTCTTCAACCCCAATGCACTCAGGTGACAATGTTTTCTTGTGCTGACCCCACGGCTAGGATCCAGTGCTCACCATACCATACCAACAGCACAAGACAGCAAACATTTCCTGCAGAAGTCCAAAAAGTAGATATTTTAGGCTGTATGGGCTACTGAGTCTCTATCACAGCTACTCAGCCCTGCCATTGCACTGTGAAAACCCCATAAATGATACACAAATGAGTGTAGCTGTGTTCCAACAAATCTTTACTTGCAAAAAAAGGTGATGGGTCAAATTTGACCCTCAGGCCATAGTTTGCCAACCCCTGCTCAATAGGATTTTATCTATTTATTCATTTGACCTCAGGTTCCCAGAATTGGATTAATCACAATCCTTAATTCATAACACACTCTCACCATTGGCTGATGATAGCCGTTTTTTACTGGAGTTATTGATTGATTTTAATAACACAACAAAGACTAGTGAACTGACTACCCACCCAAGATCTGGAACATTATTAACAAAACTGGCCTAGGTCTGGTGATCAACCCAAGGGTTGGCTTTCTAGGCAGAGGGAGCAGCATGGGTAATAACATGAAGACATGTAACCACATTGCTCCTTTCAGAGCGTGGCTTGGCTGAAGTGTACAGTGAAGTATGGGAAGCAGTAGGAAATGAACCAGGACAGGAAGTCTAGTCCCAGGTAATAAAAGGTTGCCCAAACATTGCTTAATATGTGATTAATATACATAAAAATTTCTTTTTCAGACTATTTCTTGGAAACTACTAGGCCAGCCAAGCCAAAAAAATTCCTCTACAGAGTCTGGAACTTGAGAACTTGAGTTAGGAGGCTTCTTTAAGAAACTGGAAAGTGAAGATCTTCAACAGGTTAGTTGATTCAGCTCGAGTAACTCATCTTCTAATCCTAACAGGCTCTGGTAATCAGAAATGCCAGATGAGCTTTGGCATGGATGAGATGTGAGTAGAGGGCACCACCCTAAGCATCCAGTAGGTGGTGGGAATGGTATGGAAAAGCTGACTCAGGCCAGGCCATTGGGAGACGTGCTGACCTGAGGATACTGAATGAGGGGCAGGAAGCCACAGTTGCCCCTTCTGTTGGAGTGAGAAGAGAATAGAGGCATCCTTGTGAACTCTGATCTCCCCATGTGTGGTTCTCATTAGTGCAAAACCCCAGCCCAGAATTCTGGTTAGGCTTCCTCTGTGCCCTTAAGATTGCACTTCCCTATCCCTTTAAAATTAGATGTGACCATGTGACTTGCACTGCCCAATGAAAAGTGAATATAAGTGACACATGTCTCTTCGAAGCAACAACTTCAAGAGCCAGGATGCAGTTCAACCATCTGTCTTATCGTTGCCAAGGTGATTGTCGAAGCTCTGTTAAGATGGACACTTTGTCATTCTGAGTCCCTGAATGACCATGAGAGCACTCTTTTGACTTACACTAGACATTTAGTATTAGCCAGAAATAATCCTTTTATGTGTTAATCCATGAGCTATGAGCTTTGCTTTTGTCCTTTCAATTAAGAATGACCTAGACTATGGTCAGCAAACCATGGCTGGCAGGACAAAAAGCCTGTTTTTGTAAATAGTTCTACTGGAACACAGCTCCCCTTGTCACCCTCACCACCCCCAACTTCATTTATGTATTGCCTACGGCTGCTTTCACACACTAAGGTCAGGGCTGGAGTAGTTGTGACACACACAGAACAGTCCACACGACCTAAAATACTCACTGTTCTGCCCTTTACAGAAAACATTCACTGACCCCTGACCTAAACAATCCTGACTGAAACACCGTGTAAAGTGGAAAACCAGACACAATGATCAATCCACAGAGCTTGTCCACACTCCCCAACCTCCCCTTTCTCCCTTCCACTCTCCCCACCACCCCCGTGGACCCTCAATTCTCTCAAGAAAAGATTTGCCAACGGTCATTCGTACCTTGGTAGGAAACCCATTTGAGGCAGAGTTTGACCTCTTCCAGGAACATTAGGCTGTGGCTATAAAACTGTAGACCCCACTCAAGAAGGCCTCCATGAAAAGGGAGTGTACCAGGGGCGGGGGGGGGGGGGCGCCATTCCTCTGTAGCACTTGGCCCTTATGGGTCCCACTCAGCCAATGGTCAGCATCTCACTTGTTCCCACGGCAGCAGTCACCCTGGGTTGCGTGCAGTACTCGAACCCAGCCCCCAGTTTGCGCGGCCTGAGGAGCCTGAGGGCCGGCTGGGTCCTGGGCGCCTGGCTCCCTCAGTGATGACAGGTGGGCAGGGTCTGGGCACCTGGCCCTTCGGCTGGGCCTGGGCACTGGCGTGAGGGCACAGGCTGGGTGCTGGACCAGCGCTCCCTGGCAGGGCAACGGCCCACACAGAGATCCCCTCCTCTTAGCCAGGGTCTGGATCTCTGAGGGTGAAAGTCGAGACTTGGGACCTTGAACAAGTAAAATGAGGAGTAATTTGTAAAATGTTAAAAGCAGCAAGCAGACATGGAGACAGAATTTAATGCCTCCCCTTCCCTTTCCTGTGTAATTCTCAAGCCTATGACCTTTGAGAGTATTACACCTTTAGATAAAAAGTTGCAGAACAGAGAATAACATTTTTATGGAGATTTATAGGAACATGGTGACCTGATTTGCATGGACAGCATCGAGAGCAAAGGATCCAACACCAAGAAATATGCAACAAATAACCGTGCCTCGCCCTCACCTTTCCTGTAAAAGGGCTTTGCTGAAAGCCTTCGAGGAAGGAGTTTGGGGTTTCTAAGGCATAAGCCACCCATCTCCTTGCAGGGCCCTTGCAATAAATCTTTCTCTGCTCCAAACTCTGACGTTTCCCTATTGTTTGGCCTCACTGTGCGTCAGGCACACGGACTCGCGTTCGGTAACAGCAGAAGGATTATTTTGAGGAGAAATTAGGAGTCCCTCCAGAGTTCTCTGAAGTGACATCATGCAGGTAGGTGACTGCTCTCTTTAACTCTGCAAGCAAGAGCAGTCCCAGGAGTAACCTGATAACAGGTGTCTTTCAAACTTTCCCTCTTCTATCTCCAAAATAGATGCATTCAGTTCTCTAACAGTTTCATCCACCAAGAGCATAGCTAAGAACTAGGAAGTAAACCAAAATGGCTTCAGGGCAGGCACAAAATGGAACTTTTGAATCCAATATACTAAAATACAAAGAATTTATATCTAGGCAATTTAAGTTTACACAAAATTCTAACCTGAGGGTCTGGTTATAGGATCTTATCAAGAACCACATCACAAAAATTCCCTCACTGACTCCACCAATTCATTTACCATCCATCCATTCTTTCATTTATTCAACAACAAATTTACCCATTGCCTCCTGTATTTTCAAATGGCACTTAACATTTATAGAACAATGTGTAATCTAACACACGCCCACGTTTGAGCTGGCTTCTACAGGAAACACAAAGACAAGTGAGACTGCGCCCAGCCCTCAAGGAAATGATAATCCACTGGGAATGCAGGAGTGCTCAGACTCAAGGCAAGATGAGCAGAAGTGCTTAATAGGTAGAAGAGAGTTTCTATGGGAAAATAGAGGGGCAAGTCTGACTCAAGGATCTGAGCACAACCCAGCAAGGCAGGACACAGGCAGCAGCTAGAAGGGAGAAAGCACGCAGACCAATCCTGAAA
The DNA here is from genome assembly GCF_008692025.1 of Phocoena sinus. NCBI lineage: Eukaryota > Metazoa > Chordata > Mammalia > Artiodactyla > Phocoenidae > Phocoena > Phocoena sinus. The sequence goes on along the minus strand of NC_045778.1, from coordinate 66,500,850 downwards.
GGCAAGCAGGGCAGACGCAAGATCTCAAGGGTGTTCGCACACCCCTGTCCCCCGCCTGGACCCCTGTACTCACGCACCTCCTCAGCACCCCCGCACTCCGTTCTTCACCTGCAGTCCGAGACACCTTTGGAGATACAAATCTGATCACTCGTGCCCCTGCTTAAGACCTTTCAGTGATTTCCTACCGCTGTGAGAATTTTAGACCAGGCCAGGGAGCCCGGGGATGCAGGCAGGACCCCCTGCTTGTCTGTGGCCCAGCTCATGTCAAGCACCCCATATCTCACTAGACCAGCCACAGACCTCCTTTTTCAGCCACTCCTTCACATCCTCGGGCCTTAGGGCCATTTAGTACAAGGATAAAGCTTTTTGACCTTAATAAACCCAAAAAGCATCACAAACAGTATAATACAGCGCAGGTGCTGACATTTAGGGATCAGACTCCATGTTTTCCATTTAGAGGACAAAAAACAAAGCCTAGCAGGCAAGAAGAGCTCAATGAATTCCACATGCTCCAATTTGGGAGTTAAGGAGAAGCCCCACATTTGAGAAAGATTTCTAACCAAAACAGCGAAATCATTTTAAGTCCTAATGTATAAAAGAATACGGCCCATTTGAAAAATTGGGCTAAACAGCACTAGTTACCCAAGGCTTCCACACTCATCACATCTTCCTCTGAGGCTGGATGTCCCCGGCAAACTTGTTTGTATTCGTAAACATCACCACCAAGCCTCCCCTCCCCCCCCCTGCTGCCCGCATCCCCAATCTTGCTGAGCAGCTCTTCCAGCCCAGGCGGAACACCGTAGATTCAGATGGGAAACGAATTGTAAAAACAGATGTTCTCGAAATCAAATATCTGGTTTCATGCAAATATTGTCAGAAATAGACAATGAGAGAACCACAGATGAAGTGCAATTGACACATAAACCTTGTTTCTAAAACAAATTTGTAAGCCACCCACAGGCCTGAAGTGAGCCTTCAGGAGTGTGAATCAGAGGCAGCCTGAGATGTAAGCAAAATACTCAACTGCTGAAATTACACTTGTTTTAGGGATACCAGGAAGTTCTCCCTACTCTCAAATAGCAAGACTATCTTAGGGCCACAGTACTAGAAATTTTACAATTAGAAATTCACTCCTTTGGATTTATTATCTCTAGTCCACTTTTAAAAGATGGGGGAGGGAGCTGTCCTTCTTGAGCAAGATAAAACACTAAACTGAAATCATACAATGTGTTAGATAATGGTAATAATAATGTTTTATGTTGATACAGCGTGTTATAGCTTCCAAATTCCCTGGCGAGTAGGTAGAATAAGCACTCTTTAACCAAAATTTTACAGATAAGGAAACTGAAGTTCAAAGAGGCAATATGCTGCTCACTTCGGCAGCACATATACTAAAATTGGAACGATACAGAGAAGATTAGCATGGCCCCTGTGCAAGGATGACACGCAAATTTATGAAGTGTTCCATATATTTTTTTTTCAAATTTGACAACACTATCAGCTCCACTTTAGAAATTTCCAGGAATCAGGTAAGGAAAAAAAAAGGATAAACAAAGAGGCCATATGACTTGCTCAAAGACGTGAAACAAGAATTGCAGAGAGAGAAAGAGAGCTGAAGAAGGTCACCTGACTCCTAGCCCAGTGCTTTGCAGAGGTGGCAGCAATGGCAGAGTCAAAGGGGGCGTGCGGGTAGGGAGTGGGTCTTCAAACCACCAAATAATTTCCATCAACACTTCTTTGATCTACATAAAGGATTTTCCTAATTGTTGATGAAGTTCATTGCACGCTGCCACATCAAGACACACACACACCCACCTCCAGCCCTACCGAGCAGATTACATCTGCAAAGCCCCTTCTCTGTAGAGGCCGGGGCAACTGAGGGGCCAGGTCTGCAGGGCACAGTGGGGAGAAGGGCCCAGGAAGGGAAAGGAGACGGAGAAGATGCGAGGCGTGCCCCAAGCAGATGTCTGTCCCCAGGATTTGAACAGTTACCGTGTTTCCTCTGTGCCAGGTTTATTTCCCTTGTGTGAATGCTCATGATTGCCCTGTACATAAAAATTGTTTAATTCCCATATTAAAAGGAAGAAGTGAGACTCAGAATTGACTTGCCCAAGACTGCACAATGTGTGAGCAACATTTGAACCCAAGCCTTGGGCTTTCCATACCAGGCCTCAGAGAAATCTTTTTTTGTCCCAAGAAACCAAGAGGATGCTCTATCCCACATTCTCAGCACAAGTCAAGTCTATTATAAACATCGTAAGAGAAAGATGGAAGAAAAAAGATTGGATGAACAGGTTAAACGTGGATCCACACTTGATTCATTTCTTCAAAGACACAACAGCCACTGAAGCCCCTTGGTCACATCTCAGCATTCACCATCTCTGTAGTTGGAACTATGGAGTTTCCTCCATCCACTGGGACCATGGAGCATGCGAATGAATCAAGAAGATATATGCAGAATGCATGCCCACCCTTTCTTGCCATTTGCATATAGTATCTCAATGCCCCACGAGCACAGAAATCCAGTGGACCCAAGATGCTTGGGAGTTTAGCAAGACCTAAAGTGAATACGAGGTAAACACATTATACCTAAGATAGAGTAAGCAAGAGCACTGACAGTCCTGAGAGGTCACACTTTCCATTTGAAACAGGACTTACTTTGAACAAAGAAAAAGGGTGGTTGTGTTCCAAGAAACACTACCAACCAAGGGACCTTATCACAGCCTTTCTCACTCATGTACCAGCCAGCCACTCACACCAAACACCAGTCAATTTTATCCCCTTAACTGCACATACAAATATCAAGCTCTCCGAGTGGTCCTGCTGGATCCTCACTCTTTGACTTCAGTTAATGGGAGAAGCCCTCAACACAGAACTCTCCAAAGAACTCATCCTCAGAAATGCTCCTCAAGAATCCCACTCTCAAAGGAAAATGAAGTTTACACACAAACCTTTATGGCAAATACTTAACAACAAAATCTGGAAACAATCCGAATATCTTCAGTGACTAAATGGAAAAACAAACTGTATTACTTCCTTACCATGGAATACTACTCAGCAGTGAAAAGGAATGAACTGCTGATACAGGTCACACAGATGGTCTCAGATGTATTATGCCAAGTGAAAGAAGCCACACTCAAAAAAAAAAAGGTATGGAAATCTTCTAAGATGGGCTCCATCTGCAAAAACAGAGGTTCGGAGAGACTAAACACTCTCTAAAAAGAGGTCAGGGCTCAGCCTTCAAGGGGCCCAGCTGCAGAGCTAACAGCTGGCAAGAAAAGACAATATGCAAAAATCAGGGGAAGATTCAGGTAAAACAAGGCTTTACCTCTTCCACCCTGAGCAATCCCAGAGCAGAATCAGATGAGTAAATCAGGCAGCAGTTCACAACAGCTGTGCAAGACAGGTCTCTGCAACTGTTAACTCAACTATACTGATCCAGCTGACAAGCCCAGAACTAGAATTATACCTTGACCATAAACTGTAACTTATCACGGTCAGTAACTAACACCAAGAAAATCTGCTGGGCTAATAGATTTCATTTTCTATCTCAGGGTGACTGTAGCTATTTTTATTTGGGGTAATTTGAATTCAAAGGCAGCCACAGGAAACAGTGGAAGAAAAAGAGACCCTAATTACAATTCATTTTCTAAAATGTATCGGAAATTATGAGAAGTAATTCAACCATTTTGGCTAAAGTAAGGCTAAGCCAGACCTTGGATGCAGCCCCAGGTCCAATATACCTGCTGTCCTTAATCTGTTTTTTAAAAATCTCCTTTAAGGGCTTCCCTGGGGGCACAGTGATTAAGAATCCACCTGCCAGTGCAGGGGACCCGGGTTTGAGCCCTGGTCCAGGACAATCCCACGAGCAACTAAGCCCGTGCACCACAACTACTGAGCCTGCACTCTAGAGCCCGCAAGCCACAACTACTGAAACCCGCACGCCTAGAGCCCGTGCTCTGCCACAAGAGAAGCCACCGCAATGAGAAGCCCATGCACCTCAACGAAGAGTAGCCCCCCCTCGCCACAACTAGAGAAAGCCCGTGCACAGCAGCAAAAGACCCAACTCAGGCCCCCCCCCCAAAAAAATTTCCTTTAAGAAGGAAACTTTGTTCTTGGCATCATTAGAGGGTGCTAGTCCCTTGACCTGGCCTCAGCCCAGCACTTTCCAAGCACTGGGCCATCAAATGGAAATTGGCACTAATCGTGTTCTTTTTTTGAGCTGCAACTGTAGTCAATCCAGGATAGCTTATACCAAGCATCTTTTGTGTGTTGGTGCTGAGCTGGATGCAATGGGGGATGCAAGCCCTCAGGAACCTTATATACTTATTGCCTCATGCATGGAACACCTTTCTTCAAAGAGAAAATGAAGAAAGATAATATAAACCCAAGTGCTAAAATTTCACACAAAGGTAAGAATACTGAGTTTAAAACCAATGATTCTCAAGCTTTATTGCACCTCAGAATCACACAGGGTGCTGGTTAAAAATTCAACCTCTTGAGCCCCACTTATAGAATTTCTGTATCTGTTAAGTCTGAGTGGACCTCAAGAATCTGCTTTTTTTTTTTAAGATTTTTTTTTTTGATGTGGACCATTTCTAAAGTCTTTATTGAATATTGCTTCTGTTTTATGTTTTGGGTTTTTGGCCACGAGGCGTGTGGGATCTCAGCTCCCCAACCAGGGATTGAACCCATACCCCCTGCATTGGAAGGCAAAGTCTTAACAACTGGACCGCCAGGGAAGTCCCAAGAATCTGTATTTTTTTTTTGCGGTATGCGGGCCTCTCACTGTTGTGGCCTCTCCCGTTGCGGAGCACAGGCTCCGGATGCGCAGGCTCAGTGGCCATGGCTCACGGGCCCAGCCGCTCCGCGGCATGTGGGATCTTCCCGGACCGGGGCATGAACCCGTGTCCCCTGCATCGTTAGGTGGACTCTAAACCACTGCACCACCAGGGAAGCCCAAGAATCTGTATTTTTAACAAGCCTCCCATAGCTCCAGTAATTCTAATGCTAATGGTCCCAGACCACATGTTGTGGCCCTCAGCTAACTACTGCTTCTACAAGTGAGAGGATCACTGCCAAGAATGATCAGGAAAGGTCATGCAAAGAGGCCAAGCATCATTAGGGTAAGTTAGAAGTGTTTCTCTTACGAAACCAAATAAAGCAAAACAGAGGACCTGACAAAGGAAATCAAGCAAACACCCCCTCCTTTCTCACTTACACCCGTTTCAAACGTTGGAATCTCTGGTCTCATCGCTTTGATGAAGATGTCCTGTGATATGGGAAAGGTCAGTCTCTGGGCCTGCAGCTAAGAAAATATTTGCGTGAGGAACATAATGGCCAAGAGAGAGGCCAAGTAGGAGCCCCAAAGGGCAGGTCTGCGGTTAGCAGATGCCACTGTTGGTTTGCTGCTGAGCGGAGCTCCCCTTGGGTTTGGGCTTTGAATGAGGGAAGTCCCCAGGAGGCCCGGGTAATTGTGGGAACCACTGTGGAAGTTGTCCACGGGCTCTGGGAGAGGCAAAGAAGGTTAGACGGGTGCCGAAATGGCTCCCAAGGATGCCAGCAGTCGTCTTCTAAACCTTGAGGAACTCAGTGGATCTCACTCAGCCCTCTCTCTTGCCTTGAGGTCTCCCTGGCAACTCACCCATGAGTATTGGCAGGAAAATGGTTACCCTGTAGAAGTTGCCCTAGCAGATCTCCACACAAAGGGGAGAAAGGAGGAATCAAGGCAAAAATTCCGGTGATAGTTGAAACTAAAAGAAGAGGGAGCAACCTGGTAGTTTCTGTCCAGGCAAAGAAAATCTGAGCACATATGGTTTCACTTATGAATATTCACTGACATTTTGGTTTCAGGCTACGTGAATTGCCAATCAAAATAAGTAACAGTGATATGAATAAAATGCTTAAAACAATGTCTGTCATGAGGTGAGCCCCCATGAATCAGTGGGTCTCCACCTTGGATGCACATGGGAATTCTCTGGGAGCTTTAAAAGCACTGATGCCTGGATCGCACCTTGAGAGTATGATTTAATCACCCTGGGGTGTAGCTGGGTATCACGAGAAATGTTATTATCTCATTCAGCTCATACAACCCTGCAAGTTAAGTATCCTAGGCTCCATTTACAAGGGAGATACTAATATCTTAGGTTAAGAGATTCGTCCCAAATTATTCATTTACCATGTGAGTAACATATTATAAAGATGACTCAAACCTGAGTTTGTTCTCTGTATCTACGATTCTGTTTCTGTTTTGCTATGTTTGCTGATTTATTTTGTTTTTTAGATTCCACATATAAGTAAAATCATAAGGTATTTGTCTTCCTCTGACTTCTTACACTTAGGTCTCTTAAACTATCCTTATTTCTTTTAATTCTTCTTTTTCCTTTTTTTTCTGTTCAGCTAAGTAATTTCCACTAATAGTCTTCCAGTTTGCTGATCCATTCCTCTGTATCATCTACTCTACTCTTGCTTCCTTCTGGTGTATTTTTTATTTCAGTTTTTATATTATTCAGCTCTGTTTTCTTTCTCTTTATATTTTCTAACTTTTTGTTAAACTTCTGTTTATCTGTTCTTCTCCTGTGCTCATTGAGCATCTTCATGATGATTACCTTGAACTTTCTATCATGTATATTGCTTATCTCCTTTTCATTTAATTCTTTTTCTGAGATTTTTCTTGTTTCTTTGTTTGGAACATATTCCTCTGTCAACTCATTTTGCCTAATTCTCTATGTTTATGTCTATAATTAGGTAGGTCAGTTATATTTCCCGATCTTGGAGAAGTGGCCTTATGTAGGATACATCTTATTAGGGCCCAGCAGCACACTCCCCTCTGGTCACCAGATCTGTATGATCTAAGGGGTGCCCCCTATGTGGGCTGAGTGTGCCCTTCTGTTGTGGCATGGCCAACTACTATAGGTGTGCTGGTAAGCCTCATGTGGAGGCTGCAGGCCACTGGTAGGTGGGGTCAGGTCCTGGCATGGCTGGCTGCCTGGCCTGGAGGGCTCTTGGGACTATCTAGCTGGTGGGCAGGTAAGCCTCAGCAATAACAGGCTAGAGAGAGGACTCCAGTGCATTTTCCAGCACCAGTGCCCTCACGGTAGAATGAGCTCCCCAAATGGCTGCAGCCAGCATCTATGTCCCAGGGAGAGTCCCAGTTTCCTTCTGCCTCTCTAGGAGGCTCTCCAAGATCAGCAACTGTGTCTGACCCAGGCTCCTTCCGAATCAGTGCCCCTTCACTGTGTCTCAGAGCATGTGTAGTTTTGCACGCACCCTTTAAAAGTGGATCTCTGTTTCCGGCAGCCCTCTGGCTTTCCCATGCACAAGCCCCACTGGCCTTCAAAGCCAGACTTTGGAGGCTCATCTTCCCAGTGCAGGACCCCGGGTGAGGAGCCCAGTGTGGGACTGAGACCCCTCATTCCTTGGGGAGAACATCTGCAATTGTGATTATCCTCAAGTGTGTGGATTGCCCAGTCAGTTGCCCCGTAAACAGTTGTAATTTTGATGTGCCGGTGGGAGGAGGTGAGCTCAGGGTCTTCCTACTCTGCCATCTTGGCCACTCCCCCTGGATTCTTATACATCCCCAGGGAGCATCAGGAACTGAAATAATTAATAAGTGTCAACTCTGCCAGCTCGGATGAAGAGGAGATTTCAGTGGAAGAGTTGCTTTAGAGAAAAAAGTCTTAAATGCCACAGTTTTCAGACATCTCACTTCACAGCCTGTGATATGTACTGGCTATGTAGGTATTGAAGACCTAGAGATGAGCATGTTGGGCTTAAAATCAATTTTCACATTGTACAGAGATACGTTGCAGCAATTTTTTTCTCAAACATTTACTAGCCTTGTTCATGGACAATATTCTGGTATGAATGTGTACTTACGTGATTAACCTAATGTAGACACCCAGGGAGTGATAGCAAATGATGTGTGATCCATCCAGTATGGACAACTCCCATGAACACTACCCAAAGGGTCTCCTTTGGAGCTTCATAAGAAGAAATAAGGTTTTGTTGTAAATAACTGTGCCCACACAGCCAGAGGCACCATATGCCTCTGGTGATGGCTTCGAAAGTCCTCTGTTCTATACTAGTGTGTCTATCAATCACCCTCCTCCTTGGGCAAACATTAAGGTATCTTCTGTGCTCAGCTGTCTGAAAGCCTCTTCCACATTATTCCAATGTCATTCCCTCTGGAAGTTTTTTCCTGTCCTCTCAATCCTTCTACTCCAGCCTCTGGCCTAGCTGCAGCCCCTTGGATGAAAAGACACTTCCTGCATTCCTAGGTATATTAGGATTCATTTGGCTACAAGTAACATGAATTTAATTTGATTAAGTAAAAAAGGGGTTTGGGGGCTTCAAGGAATCCAGTGAGAGAGTAAACTAGAAGAAGGAAGGACAGAGATACAGTCTAAAGGATGTCTAAAGACTCAGACATCCTCATGACATCTCTCCATTCTGCTTCTCTCTGTATGTGTCAACCTTTTCTCTTTCCCTCCAACCAGTTTTCTGCATGTGATGCAATACATGGCAGCCAACAACACCCAGACTTTTCACCATATAGTTTCACCTACAAGAGATACAGTTTTATTAATTTTCTGGCCTTAACATGAAAGAACTTGCTGGCCCAACTTGGGTCATGTGTCTGCCACTGGTTCAATAAACTGTGCACGAAAGGATCCAGCCAGCTAATAAGATGACTCCTCCTGTGGGGGGCTGGGGGCTGAGAGGAGCAGTAATCAGAAGAAGAAGGTGCCAGGAGTATTGGGCACATAAAACAATAATTGTCCCCTACATAAGGGCTATGTAGTAACAGCATTTGGGATACATGTTAAGTAAATAGTAATTCACGCAGTACCCACAGCTGAAATACCCACAAACACACACACACACACACACACACACACACACACACACACACATACACACACACACAGAGAAAATAAAAGCAGCAAATTTCACCAATTAACTAAGTCTTTTGGTCACTTCCTTAAAACACCAACATCACTCAGGAATCTTCTCGGAAGACACGGGTGTCAGTGTCCATTTCTGCCGTGTTAAGGAAGTTGTAACTGTTACAGCAGGCAGGTAGCTAGATATGACCAAAGAAAGGGGGGCACAGGCCAGGGGGCAGGAAATCATGCATCTTGTAAACAGCGGGGGTCCATGGTCAGACAAAGAAAAGTAGGAACCTCCAGACTGACAGGAAACCTCACATTTTAGGTGGTGTGTGTCCTGGAGGCACACAAAGAAATGTGGGGAAAGACGGGAATTACAATGAAATTAGCCTGGCAGATAGGAAGTATCTATCGGGCACCGATGCCATGACGCTTCCAATAAAAGCTAAATGAGGACAAAAATCCCTTCTCCCCTTGGGAAGGTGGAGCTGGGGTGAAAGTCAGGGAATACAACCCCCAAAACCCTCCTCCCCCATGAATATTCTGCCCCTTCATTGGTATGCCCCTCATAACCAGCTTGCCAAAGAAACCCAGGCAGCTACTCACCTGTCTGCCCACTCTCCCTCTGAGAGTGTATTCTTGCTTAAATACATCCTCACTTTACTCTCTTGACCTCCCTGTCTCGTCTCTGAATTCTTTCTGCAATGAGGCAAGAACCCCAAATTCACTGGAATCATAACGGCCAACGCCAGGGGTCCCTTCAGCTCTAGTCTTCTATGTCCTTCAGGAAGTCTCCCCTGTGGAGAATTAGGCCAGACTCAGGTTACAATTTTAATTCCAAAATGGACACCCTCCTGCATCCTGCATGTGGGAACTTTAATAGAGGTGTGGGGCATTTCCAAGGTCTTCCTCCATCAGGGATTTACCTAGTGGGGAGGGAACAAACCTCTTCTAATTAAATGGCTCTTCAGGAAATTCATTTACATATGATCTGACTTTGTTAATAAAAACAGATTAAATTCTGTCTCTTCTAGGGCTGCAGTGCTTCACTGCGATCACAGCACCAGAGGAAGCGAGAGGAAATGAAATGTGATTCCAGCTCTCTACTGATGTGATGTCAATTCCAAGAACAGAGAAGGGAGGACTCTCAAGACAAAGATGGCAAAGGGGGTGGGCAGAAGTTCAAAGGTCGGGGATGGCACGTTCAAGTCCAGCTTTCTCAATGTCACAAAGTGGACAGGAGCTGACCATCACTCACCAGCTACTTCCTTGGTAATCATCCTATTCTCATTTATACCCGTTTCCTTGATGTGGAGATTACAGTAGGTAACTCTGGTTTTGTTCCAGAATTTCCTTTTCAAAATGATATTTAAAAAAAGCACCAGAATAACCAGAGCCATTTGAGCTGAACCCCAAATTCAAAAGTTCAAGTTCAAACTTGGGCAGTGGGTGGTCCTCTAGGAGTTTGAATGGTCTAGCCTTCACAACACCAAAGAACATCTGGCCAGATCCAGTGTGGTGTGTGCTTTATAGACACAAGTCTCCTTTTCTTTTCTCAACAACCCAAGGTGTTAACAAGGTGGGTTATTATTACAATGATCATCAGAGCAGTACATTGCCCCTAGAGTCAGACCTCCTGGTTTCACATCCTAGCTCCCCTGCTTTCCAGCTCTGTGACGTTAGGCAAGTTAGTGAGCATCTTTGTGCCTTGGTTTTCCCATTGATAAAATGAGGATGGACAGAACAGCACTTACCTCAAGTGTTGTTGGGAGAATTATTAAGTGAATAAATGTAAAGAGCTTGTAGCATGCTCTGACACTCAGTAAAGTGCCCCATAAATGTGAACCATTGTTAGCAGCTCCACATTACATATCAGGCACAAGAAAGGCTAAGAAATTTGCCCAAGGTCACTCAGTCAGTAAATAGCCAATGAGATTCAAATTAACCCACATCACACAGCCCCTGTGTACATCTGCTGCCTTTAACAAAAACTGACATTGCACAAAAGCTACATTTGTTTTTACTGTTGCTGTCGATCGTTAAGTACAAACCCAGAAATGGATTTGGTTTCGCGGGTGTTCCAATATTTTATTTGCATGCCAATTTTTTTGTTCATTAATGATTATCACGGCTGGGGATGTTTTCCAAGTGACCTGGGACTGATGTTCAAGTTTGAACTATGGAGAAATGTTTCTGTAAGAAAGTAGATATTGGGCGTAGATATCGGCTATCTTTATAGATTACAAAAGAGCAACTTTTCCAACGTTCAGTTTATGTATGAGAGGATAAATTCAGAAGGGCTTTGAGAATCCATTAAAAGGAAAAACAAAACAAAACAAAACAGATGCTCAACTCAGAGAAAAACAGGTCAAATAAATGTTCTGTCGAGCAAGTGATTGATGTCAGCACAAAGCGTGAGGCAGCAAAACAAAGCGAGGTTACTGCTTCCTCCAGCTCAGCTCCAAAGGAAAATAAAGGGAAATTGATACAGCCAAAGGAGGAAAGCTGTAGGACAGGGTCGGTCTTGGTTTCGCTGAATCTTAAATGAAGCAAATAAACAACTATCACCAAATTATATTTCCCTCCCAGGGAATTTTTCCCTTTTGTCTCTATTTCCTGGGAAGTGAAACAAGAAATAAGAATCTGAAATGCCCTCTAGGGGACATCTCTGTTTCATTTTTTTTTTTAAAAACCCACAGAAGGCATCTGCTTAAAATTGCTCTAACACAATACTGCTGGACTAAAATCTGGGTTGCAGGGTTCTATGGCTTCAGCTCACCTTCCAAAGCTGTCTGTATCTATGTGACTAACTGGTCATTGATCTCTCCATTGCATCACACTTGTCTCATGTCTCATTAAGCAGCTCCTGCCACCGCTGACTCAGAGTGCAAATCAGCACAGCAGGGCAGGGCTTCATGATAAATGCCACCTGGGTCTAGATTACACTTATTCTGAACTTAGTGGGCCTTAAATCAGAATTCAGGGCTCACCTTTCCCCCAAAGCATTGCCTTATTAACCTCATCTCATCCCCAATCCATATCATACATTAAGATCCGTACTTTCTTTCTCATCCTTCCATCCCATACACATCGAGGATGACAGTAAAACTGGGGTGAACAGTTCCACAAGCGGGCAGATACGGTCACGTCTCTTGTTTTTACAATTAATAATTTAATCCTCCACCTGTATTATTAGTAGGAAATGTGGTGTGTGCGTCTTCCTCCTTTAAGATGTTCTCCCTTGGAATTTACGTAGTCCAAAAGTGATCTTTCCAGTCTGTATCTAAAGGGAGATAGCTGGACCTGAGTCACCACTGGTATAGCTTCTTCTTGCCATGGGGTGTTACTGTTGGAAACCAGACACATGCAGTGCAGTGCTTGCCCATTGGTGCTAAGATTCCTTGCTGTGGTAGATGTTCCCACACAGGCTTCTATGGTTATTTGAGGGAAGAGAAATCCCTCCTTCGCTGCTAAACCTGCTCAAGGTTCCCATGCTTCGACTCCAAGGTTGCAGCTCTTACTGTTCAGTTCTGTCAATACCCACACAGAGAATCAACCAGCCCAAAGCGAGGTCAGGACTAAGCCAAGATTATTGTCCCACACCCACTGCAGTTACCTGGGGAAAATCATGAATACAGGAAGGGATAAAGCATTAGGGCCAAATGATACAGTCTACCACAGCATGAGAAAAAACTATCACACGTCGTCACGTGTAACCATGTAGAAAAGGGAACTCTAGATATCCACATGGGAATCTGTGTGTTTAATCAATCCAGCCCTGCCTGTGTATTAATATGAATTTGCATGAGACTTTAAATATTACAAATAAGACATTCATAACATTTTCTATTTTTCAATTTTTATATTCTACTTATTTCTAAAAATGATTTGAAACCATCCACAGGGGGTGGGGGGAATCCCAAACACAATAAAAATTAAAACAAGAACCAAGTAACAGTGCCAAGGAAGGGAATAATTGCTTGAAAAATCCTAGGCTAAGGAAGGTCCTACAACTGAGCTCCCAATTAGCTTCGAGCTGCCTGGCAGCCAAGGCAAAGAGAGAAATCCAATGGCTTATGTATTTACCATTGTCTCATAAAAGGACAAATGCCATTTCATCATGACAGACAAATATCTTCCTACCTCTAAGAATTGAGAGTATGAATGTGGTAATGATAATTTGGTCCATAAAAATAAAAAGCTGAAACATTTTAAAGGTAGATAGACCATGAGGATTTAGACAGTATGACCATATAATTTGTTACCTAAATCAGCACACTTTTAAAAATGAAATGAGTGCTATTAATAATGTTGTTGGGGCAATTATGTTCATTAGGTCTGTTCTATGCAAACTGGGATATATGTTTGTCTTAGCTCTAGGACTTGTGATAGTGCCTTAATTTGGAGTTAATGCAGTTGGGTTCAGCACAATACGCTATGTCTTTAAAGAGACATTCTCAAAAATTAGGCCTAAACCCCAAAGCAAATTCTATACTCCCCATAAAAATCTGCTCGGCACTTAACTCAGAAGATAGGGAAGTTTCATTTGCTCTTAAACAGTCGTCTTAAGAATATGGATAACACAACATTGTAAATCAACTATACTCTAATGAAAATTAATTTTAAAAAAAGAATATGGACATTTATCCAACATCATGACTAATTCAGATGACTTTGATAATTATCCAAAATCCTATAAATATCCCTCTCTATTTTGATTTAAAGTAGAAAATGACCAGGGCTTCTCAATGACCATTTCTTCTTAACAAAATGTGGACGAACTTTTCTCCGTGTTCAAAGTCCAACATTAGGACAACTGTCTTCAATTTCTCAACATAAATGACCTACTAATACAAACATTTCTGCAAGTTACATTATTGCTCACTCTGGAAAAGTAGAGATTGCCTTAAGATTTAAGAATTACATTAGAAATCCAGGCTGATTCTTCTGCCCCATGACAGCATACAAACCTCCCTAGATAAATTAAATTGTATCTAATTAAATTATATACATTAAATACTGCAAAAATAATGGATAGCATTTATTGGACACTTAGTATGTTCCAGGCACAGTGCCAAATACTTTACTTACATTTTCTCATTTAATTTCACTACAATCCTAGGAGGTATTATTATCTCCATTTTACAGATGAGGGCACTGGGGATCAAAGAAGTTAAGTGAGTTGCCTATTGTTATGTGGATGATAAATGGCAAGGTTAGCAGTCAAACTCAAGTCTGTCTAAATCCAGAGCTTAAACCCTGCAACACAACATTAGTTCCCAATCATCTTACATCCCTTCTAATCCAGTGGGAAATGGCTTAGGAAACGTGTTTAATGACAAAGGCTCATAAAGGGAAAAATAAAACATCCCACTAGACCATTTTCCTCTGTCTTCCAGAGAAAAAGGCTTCCAAAGGCCAACCCAAGAGGAGATCCCAGTATCACCTCCCCTACACGGGAGCTCTTGGTGACCCTGTTCCAAGAAGCAGGGACACTATCCAAGGTCAAGCCAAAGACCTTGTGCTTAGAAATATTTACTGTTTATGAGTTGGACCAAGAAACGCTTTGACAAGGTAATATGGTTAGAGAATTAAATTATAGAATACTGAAAAGGTCAAATTCTTGGGGAGAGGTTTGCTATGATAATTGGATAATGACATTTTACCTAAAACAAAAGAAGTCTGAAGATGAAAAGGTATATGTGGTAAGTTAACTGCAGAAAATGATCATCCACTCCTCTGTTGGTTATTAAAGATTGCAGTTTGCTTTTCATTTCTGGAGCACAGGATTACAAGGTTTTAAAATCTACAGTCTCAAAAGACCACCAACCCATTTATTCTGAAAAGATGACCCCAGAGGAGGGAGGGGCTGGAATTGATTTGTTGAGAGCTCTTTGAGATCAAGTCTGGCTTGTTCATTGCTATAAGTAGTTAATCCAAACTGGCAACAAGGTTATAGATTCTGTCGTACTGTTGACACAGATGCTACCAGAGCTTCTCCAGGTCCAAACTTTAAGATCGTTGTTGAGAAGAGATGAAGGAACCCGCGTGTGTACGTTCTCTTGTTCTTCGGATGGTGCCATTCAAAAGTTTATCTCTCACCAGAATGCTGCTTGCTGGGAGCTCACGGTCACTTTAATCCTCAGAATAAGAGTGAATATTACTCTTATCCAATTTAAAGGGTTCATAATATATAGGTAGGAGGAAAATGGAATCCCCAAGACACTATGACACACGATGTTATTTTCCCACTTGAAAAAAAATGTTGATTCATTGTTGATTGTTGTTCCATAATAAGCAGACCAGTTATGTGCTTAAAAAAAAAGAAAAGAGTGAATAATGGTGGCAAGGAAGTTGCCAGCCAATTCAGTTTTGAGCTGGTGGAGGATGGAGTGTGGAAAGGGAGGGCTGCTGTGCCCATGTACATAATTAATTTAAAACTCATAGATCTCTACTCTCCATCGTTTCATCCTTTTTCCAGGGGAGGCAAGCAAGCAAAGGGAAAGGAATAAGTATTATTCAGCTGGTCTTCCGGAGAACACATGACAAAAACCCAACTTAAACTAGGTTAGGCGAGAGGGGAAGAGGATTAATTTGCTCATGTGATCCAAATGGCAAGAACGGGCATAAAGCGGTCTTAAAGGCTCTGATCCTTTCAGAGCCCTCCAGCTCTTGTTTCTGCTTCTCTCCAGAAGTCAGTTTCATTTTCAACTACTTCACGCTAATTCCTTCCCAAGGCTGGAACAAAGGCTGCCAGTGAGTCTTGGCCCCAAGTTTTTCCAGCTTTAATAATGTGGTAGATGATTTGCAAATATTATTGCAGTGATTCCTTCCACTCCTATACACAAAAACCCCTGCAATATGATTTTGTCGTTCCCTCCATTAAGAGGTGAAGTATATTTCCTTTCGTCTTAAATCTAAGCTAGCCCTGTGATTTACTCTGTCCAAAATACAGTAGAAGTAATGTTGTTTGGTGTCCAACTTTTGGCATCAAGTGACCATGAGCTTCCATTTTTGTCCTCATAGAGTGCTCCCACTGCCATGAAAGGAAACCCAGGATGGAGAGATTGGCCCAGAAACTGGCCAACACCAAGCCCTTAAATATACGGTGGATCCATCATGGAGCCTTTAGCCCCATTCAAGCCACCAGCTGACTTTAGCAACATGAGAGAATGTATTTGAGACCAGCACAAGACCCACCCGGGTAACCCACTGAATCGTGAAAATATTGTCACTGTTATATCAAATCACTAAGTTTGGGGGTGGTTTGCTATGCAGCCATAGGTAATTGATAGAGGAGAAATGCCTATCTTTAGACCAATCCCTGTGCCCAGAGAAAAAGATTTATCTTCCAAGATGTCAGGTCCTTTTGGACCACATGTCAGAGTGAAAGATAAGGAAAAGCAATTCCCCCAAAAGAAGGATGATGCTTTTCCCAGGGCAGAGAGGTTGGTCTGGGAAGACAGATAAATGCCTA
This sequence comes from Phocoena sinus, assembly GCF_008692025.1. NCBI lineage: Eukaryota > Metazoa > Chordata > Mammalia > Artiodactyla > Phocoenidae > Phocoena > Phocoena sinus. The sequence goes on along the minus strand of NC_045778.1, from coordinate 66,484,482 downwards.
CTACTGCGCTATAGCACTTTACAGTTAGTAAATATCTTGGTTGAATTTCACAATTATCCAATGATGTGACAAGATCAAGTATTCAAATATTACTAATGAGGAAACCAAGGCTCAGAGAGGTTCCAAGTCTTTCTCAAGGTCAGAGAGCTGTTATATAGCAAAGCCAGAATTCAAATCTAACACTTCTGATCTATGTCTAGTACTCTTTCCTTAAAAGCAGTCCTGGGATAAGGAGGCAGTTATCCAGTCCAATAACAGCTATTCTATCCAAAGTGGAAGACGGGTGGCCAGTCGAGCCTCTTAGCCAATGTCCAAGGCACACGACCAGCATCACACTCTCCTCCATTCCAGGGCCTCCATGTGAATGCATGGAATCCATCGGCCCAATGAATTAATAGATCCAACCCCAGTGACGAACCTGAGGAATAAGCAAACAGGAGGAAGGAAGAATAATAAATCACAGGAATAGGGAGCCCCATTAGATTAAGGTACAAGACTGCTGCTGCATTTCCAAGGAAAATTATTTCAATTCAGACTGAAAATGGAAGCCCCTTCAGTGGGAGCCACAGAGGAAGAATCCTTTCCGTAGTATCACCTAGTGCTGGGCCCGCCCTCCAAGATGACCAGAAGTAGAGTGAACATCCACATGTCCAACATCTTCACTGCAACAAGCCCCTTCTATTTTTTTTCTCCATGAACACTAGGCTTTGAGAGTTTAGACTTCCAAATATACTGTTTATTATTATTATAATAATTATTATATATTATTATTATTATATATATTATATATATATATTATATATTATATATTATAATTATTATAATATAATAATACTGATTATTAATTAACAATTTATTTCCTGGGTTTTTCTATATCAAAGACATGTCTGACTGCAAATTAAACAACCTAATCAGCATGAGCTGTTACCACACTGAGCTGCTGTAATTTCAGCCAAAAGCAAAGAAAAATTTTAGTTTGCATACTTATCCACAGTTAGATTTCATGGGCTATTTCGGTTAAACTTCTTTTAAATATTGAGGAGAGTATAAAGAACTCTCATTAATTGAGGAGAGTATAAAGAACTCTCATTAATACCTTCTATGATTTATGAGGGTCCATGCCACTAAAAAGAAATAAGAAAAAGAAAAGCATAGTGAAAAGAAAAAGAGTCAACACTGTTTGATTGTCAATGAGTCATAAGTATTCAAAGAATTATATACATACATATATATGTCTATGTGTAGAGAGATTGAAGGTTTTACTTAACATTTCTCTCACTGCTTCAAAACTGTGGAAGAGAAGATTGTAGACTTATTCTTTATTGAAATGGCCACTCTGGCCACTTCTCAAGAGAATTTGAGATAGTTTTAAATAAAATAGTTCTATATAATAAATGGAAAAATAAAATTAAGATCATAAAATGTACATTTTAAAACTGGAAGACAGGAGGGGAGAAAAAAATTAATCAAAAACCATGGCTAATTTAATTACATTGATCAATCAATAAATTAACCTCTGAGCTTCCTTGCAGCCAAGGCAAAAGTTAAGAATAGGAAGTATATTTCTAGGGTACAGAGCATATCACCATATTAGGGAAAAAAAACTATCAAAAAGAGAGCCTTTTGGGGAATCCTCCTGCACTCTCAGTGGGAATGTAAATTGGTGTAGCCACTATGGAAAACAATACAGAGGCTCCTTAAAAAACTAAATATAGAGTTACCATATGATCCAGCAATTCCCACTCCTGGGCATTTATCCGGAGAAAACTCTAATTCAAAAAGATACATGAACCCCAGTATTCATAGCTGCACTATTTAAAGTAGCCAAGACGTGGAAGCAATCTAAATGTCCATTGACAGATAACATGGATAAAGATGTGGTACATATATACATGTAGTGGAATATCGCTCAGTCATAAAAAAAGAATGAAATCATGCCATTTGCAGCAACATGGATGGACCTAGAGATTATCATACTAAGTGAAGTCAATCACATAGAGAAAGACAAATATCATATGATATCACTTATATGTGGAATCTGAAAAAAAATACAATACAAATGAACCCATCTACAAAACAGAAACAGACTCACAGACATAGAAAACAAACCTATGGTTACCAAACGGGAAAAGTGTTGGGGGAGAGGGATAAATTAGAAGCTTGAGATTAACAGATACATACCACTTTATATAAAATAGATAAACAACCAGGTCCTACTGCATAGCACAGGGAACTAACCACAGTCATTTTCCACAGACCCAGAGGTCAACACAGAGACCTTCGCTCTACACACCTGCAAGGGAGGAACAGAGACTGGAGAGCTGAGGGCTGCTCTCACATTTCTCTCAGATCACCCAGAACATTACAAACAAAGTGAAAATAACTGAACAATATGGAGTCCATTTTTCTTAGCATCTCTATGCGAAACTGACTTTCGACAAACTACCCAAATTTGAAATCTAGTTTCTCAGTGCACCATTGGATATGGAAGCTTCAAAACATCAAAAACATGCCACATGATATCAAAGAATTGAGGAAAGATAGCATTCATTTTTTAGAAGAAAACAAAACTTGTGTTACTTCAACGTTTCCAAAATCAGATGCACCCTTTTACTTGCATTTAACTTGATGGTATGCTTTGTAACTGAGAGCACCTTGGAAGTGAAAAAAGACTGGATATCATTTCTCTTTAAATGCCAACATAAAGTCACCACATCTCTTTTCTTAAGAGAAAATATCCTTTGTTCTGAATCTTTCATCTTTCTAAACTTTTTGAAGCTAAAGTGCCCTTCCTTTTAAGAAATGTTGGTGATGGTACACAGTTGCTTTGTAGAAATATGTATATGTGTATATATTCTTTCTAACAAAATTTAAACTTGTCAACTCAATCAGCCCCAAACACTCTTTTGACTGGCCTGTGAAATCAAAACATCTGGGAACCACTGAAGTAGATGATCTCCCGTATCTATTCCAGACCTACTAGTATATTACGTTCTTTCTGCGATCAGATGATTTATTTGATGACTCCTCTCAATTTTTCAATTCATCTGCTTCACTAAAGCATTTCCCTTTTTTAACCAAAGTGGTTAATCTCAGAGGGCTCACCGTGATTTACAGTTTACTTACTAAATACAGTGACTCAGTAAACCTTCTCCAGAACCTCAGCACCCCCAGGACCACAGACGGTGTGACACGCCTCTTTCTGTTCCACTCACTCCCCATCTTGGCTACGTGGGAACATCCTAAGTGTCTTCACAACTTAATACCTCTTTCAAGCTCAGCCTGAGGCTTTGAGATGCCATAAATATATTGGTTCCAGTCTCAGTGAAGCTATTTACAAAACCTGTCATCTAAGACAAAGCGCTCAGCCTTTGTCTCTCTGTAGAACTGAGAGTAACATTAGACTCTACCTCATAAGAAAAGAAGGATTAACTAAGCAATTGTGGCCGAAATGCTTAGAAGAGTGCTTGGCACATAGTAAATTCTCAAACGTTCCACAGAAACTTCTGAGACTATTCCTGGTAAACTTCAAATACTCATGACTAATGAAGCCATTGACTATGTACTTCAAAGGAACCATAAATGCTCGTCGTTTGCCATTATCTCCTAGGAAGGCTGACTGACACCACTGGTCACAGCTCTGCATCTGCTCAACAAGCACAAAAACTTGATCAGGTGGCATCTGGTGAAAGTTCAACTTAAATGACTCCTTTGGAGGAAGGAGGAGAGAGATGATAGCTCTTAGCAGCCCATTCTTTCTTCAGCCCTAAATGGCATGCATTCATTTCTCCTTCCCATTCAATCACTCAATCAATCCACAAACAGGGAGTGAGTGCTTACCAAGCTCCAGGCACTGTGCTAGATCCTGAGGACATAAAGAATTAGATACGGCCACTATTCTAAAGAAAGAAGCATCGTCAAAGCCAACTCCTGCGGGAGGGCTTGGATGCCATAGGTTCATTCAAGTCCTGGTGGACAGACACCCAGAAGGAAAGGACAATTTCAGTAGAAACTTTCACAGTCTCTCCTTTAAGGAAACATGGAGATGGTGTCCTTTGCCAATTTTCCCTCCCTGCATCTCAGAAAGTGATACATTGTTGGAAGGAAGCCCTTCTCTCCTGGGGGAGCATTAATAACAGGGTAGCACAGGGCTGCCTCTTCTTGACAGTATCCATTACAGCTACAACTCTGTCAGTGTGCAAACTTTTCAGGTTTTATTTATTCTTCTTCCAGTCACATTGAGAGGACCAGATCACTTGCTATCCTGCTTCTTCCATAGGCTCTTTTTTTTTTTTGCAGATACAAGGCAAAGTGTATAAATCATTATGTAATAGCAGGTTCGTGCAGCTTGCAAAACTTGAAGAGGGAACAAAGGAACAAGGCTGCAGAGCGGCCGTTTAAAGCAGAAATTACGGCAACAAGGGAACCATTGACTAAGACAGCAAGAACACAGCAGCCTGGTGAAATGGCCACGAAAAGGTCATCGTTTCTCAAGCCAGATCTGGGCAACAGGAGCTGATCCCTTCTCTGCTGACTCTCGCAGCTCAGCATGTATTTCCAGCAGCCTCTAACGGACTTGCCATGGTTGATAGCCAAAAAAATATGGGAGCACCCACTTGTCTGCCATTTCAGCTTTGTGACAGCTCCGTGATCCTTAAAAACCTCATTTTGGAGATACGAGGTTTGCCTTTGCTGTTTCTTCTGCTATATACACAACCAGTGAGCAGAACATAATGCAGACACCAGCCCCACGGACTTCTCAGGCTCCTTCTAAGTTTCTGAACACATAGAAATTGCCACTTGTCATGGTCTTTCAGAGGAAAGAGAAGGCTAAGCCATATGTATTTGTTTTTTGGTTTGCAGCTCTCAGAGTGTTGAAAAAGAAGAAATATTGTACCATAGTTACAAAATTATAACATATTTTAAATGCTTATGTTTCACAAGTTGTCAACAGATCAAGGGGTATAATTTTAATATTATATGATGAATGTCTTCTTATAGTCTTACCAAAGTAGCTCAAGGATTACGTGTAGAAACATGTGGCAATGACATCAGAGTCTAACCCTGAGGCCCTGGACAAATGTAAGACCCTCCTGGCTTCCTCTGCAGAGTTGTTAGCCATGACTGGAAGGCGCCCTCCAGAGTCTGCACTATTAACTCACTTGAGACCTGTGTCTACCTCCTCACTCAGATGTCTTCACTTCTTTTTGTGCCTGGAGCCGAGCCCAGAGGAGGTACTCAACGAGACCATGGGGTGGGTGTCTCTGTGTCTTTGGGGAAAGACAGGAGTGGCTGTTACAGCTGCACTCAAATGACATCAAGTCTCTCTTGATTGGACTCATTGTTCCTCACGGTTTTATTTCTCAGATTTCCAAGAGGAACCAGAGGAAGGCAGACTGCAGAGCTGTTTCCTACAAGAAATGCATTTACATTGGGGCCTGACTCCCCCATGCAGAAGGTGGTGGGCAGAGAGAGGTTATGGGGCCAGAGTGAGAAGGAAGGAGCTGTAGCCAAGTACCCAGCACCGTGTACTGCCCCTCAGAGCATCCGAGCCTGTGAAGCCGACACCTTCACTGGAGAGGTGCAATCTGTTTGTGGCTGAATTTTTTATCGGAAACAGTGCACCAGGTGGAGTCTGCGTCCTGGGGCATAGACACTCCACAGCAGAGAGAAGCCTGCACAAGCAGGGTGTGGGGCTCTCTGATACCCAGGGGAAAGTGTTCAGACATCTCGGGATTCAAAGCACGTTTATCTAGATCTCTGAGAGGCAGAAGGCAGTAGCCAACATCTAGATTACCTGAATCGCACATTTCCTGGAGAAAACCTTCCTCTTTCCCTTTTCTTTTTCCACAATTTGTTCCCTTTCTTTTCATCTCCTCCACTTTCTCTCCTTGGCTCCCTCCCCCTACCAACTACCCTCCAATCCAGTGAATCTCGGACTGGCAAGGAGTGAGTGGGTTGGTCATCTCAGTAAGGGAAACCTGACAATCTCCATTTTCCTGGAGGTTGGCACAAGCCTGACCCAGCGGTGTGACAACAAAAGAACCAGCAAGGCCAGCATAGCAGGGAGGGAAGGTGGAAGAACCATGGGCTATCATCACCCCTAGGGGCCCTTTCCTATGTCCACTCACTGGCTTAAGGAAGCAGAACCTCCCAACATGAATATCCCAACCCCACACCTCTACTCACCTTGCCTTGCTATGGGGGTCATCTCATCCCACAGAGAGAGCCATGGTCCCCAGGCATCCCACTTGCCTCAGCTCTGCAACAGCAGCAAGGGAATCTCACACCAGCCTCTGCTCCAGCTGGACTGAAGGCTATGCGGCCAAATCTTACAGGTAAATCCTAACAGCTATCACTCTTGCATATATTCATCCATTTAGCAAATGTAGATTGAGCGTCTGCTCTGTGCTAAGTTCTAGGAGGGCATGCAGTAAAAGTTTGTTGAATTAATAAACGACTGAATAAGATACCATCCTCTCCTGATGAGTTACGGAATGTACAAGTGTTTTATAAATCTTATTCCATTTATTCTTCTTTGATTTCAATTGATCTTTACAAGAAACTTGTAAAAGGGGTATTATTATAAGCAAGAGAGCAAACCAAGCTTAGAGGACTTAAATTTTTTCATCATGCAACTAATGGTTTAACCAGGGTTCAGACCACTTCTTTTTTTCTTAAGGCAGAGCCTGGAGCAATGCTTGGCACAGAATAAAATCTTCTCAGTTAATATCGACCAAGTCATTTAAGTAGAGCCAACGTCACCACGTGCCTTTGTCAAGTCAAGTGTCTGCTCAAAGACAAACTATCTCATCAGATAAGTCAAGGACCAACCCCTGCTCTGAAAATCAGAAAGAGTGTATTTTTTTCCACAGGATTTCTAGACCTTACAGCAATAGGAACAAGCCCAGCCTATCCAGATCTCCTGCAGGGATGACTGCTTGTTATCAAGCCTAATATGCTGAGATGCTCCCATTTCATGTACCAAAGAATTCAAAAGAGGACAGTTTTATATCTGAGAACTTTAGACTTTCAATGGTGGTACTAAAAGTCATTACTCTTAAGAAAGATATTGAAGCCAAAGTAAAAAATAAAATAAAATAAAAATTAAAGATATACAACATGAAGGGTCATAAAAGCAAATGTCCCAGATTCCTGATAAGGAAGGTCTTGGGTTATTGTCCCCATGAACTTCCTTTATGTTATGGATCAAAGCTTTTTTCTGCACCGCTTAATGCCCCAGCAAAATCTTAAGGCCATGCTTCCTACCGTAAACTATCTTTCTCACCCTTACAGCGAAGGATTTTCTTCTAAGGCCACCATTCACCCAAAGACACATACTCCTCCCCAGCACCTCACTAAATCTGGAGTAGAAGGCAGCCTTGGGCATTTCCTTGTCTTTGTCCATAACTGGGAGACTCTATTCTCCTTTGATACTTGGCAAGTCCCTCTAGATGCCCAAATCTCTTCATCCATCCATGAGCCAAGCAAAAGGCTCGCCCTAGTTTCCTCCAAGGAATCCCTTTGGTCCAGACCTCTTCTCTCCAAGTACAACCCTTAGGCTCTTATACCACCTGACGTGTCTGGAAATTAAGAGCAAGAAATTAAATGATACAGCCTGTGCAAGTTATCTGTTGCTGCATAGTAAACGGCATCAAGGTTTAATGACATACAATAATAATCATATGATGCTCACAGATTCTATGAGTCAGGAATTTGAAAAGAGCACAGAAGGAAAAGTTATTTTCGCTCCATGGTGTTTGAGCCTTCAGCTTTGCTGGCTCCAATGGCCAGAGGAGTCTAGAACAGCTGGGGCTAGAACAGTTGAAACAGAAATCCTCCTCTATGATTGCTTCTTCATTCACATGTCTGTAACCTGAGTTGAGATGGTGAAAGGACCAGATAAGCTGGAACTCTTGACCAGAGTACCTACATGTGGCCTTGCCAGCCTACATGTGGCCTTGCCAGATATCTCAGGGTAGCTGGACGTTTTACATGGAAGCTGAGGGTTCCAAGAGCAAATGTTCCCAGCAGTACAAGGAGGAAACTGCATGGATGATTATGACCTGGACTCAGAAGCTATCTCTTCTGCTGTATTCTATTTGTCAAAGCTGTCATAAGCCTACTCAGATTCAGAGACATAGACATAGACGCTACCTCTCAATGAAAGGAGTGAGAAAATTTTCAGTTGTGTTTTAAAATCACTGCAGTTCTAGCTCTAACCACAAATTATTTACATTCTTCCCGCGTGCAAAATACACTCAGCCCCCTCGTAAGACCTCCTCAGAGTTTCATCCCATTACTGCATCATCCTCAAGCTCAAGGTGCTGAATGTTATCTTCTAAATCAGGGGCACATGCAAATGAGGCTCTTCAAGTTCAGTGCCTTGGCTATAGCTTCTCTTGACCTGAAAACCTGTTAACAAAAGAGCCTAGTTATATGCTCCATGCTCCCCCACCAACACACACATAATGGTGAAACAGGCATGAGGTCATGAATATAGACACTCTTGTTCAAAAAGGGGGAACACTAGAGACACACAGCCATCACTGATCAGTCCATGGCAATTCTGCAACCCAGCCAGGCACATGTCGCCAGTTCCTTTTCCAGGGCTTAGTCCTGCTCTTTGGGAGTGATTTCCCCGAGCTTTTGACTCTGCCCTCTGAGTCATCCTTCTTGTCCATCAAAGCTGCCATTGACTATAGCTGAGTAGTTTCTCCATCTGCCTCCTGCCTATAGAGTTGGGGAGGGAAGGGGCAAAGGTCTCTTTTCATTTTGTACTTTTTCATTTCCTTTCAATCCAATCTGGTATGATTCCGTTAAAAACTTTATGGGTCTCCTATGATCAATTTAAAATCTACTCCATTAGACAGAAGCTACATTCACACATATCTTCAAGAGAAACATTTCTCTTTCCTGGGCTCCCTATAAGGTCACTGTGGGATGAAGCCATTAATATTCTTAGGGTCTGTGAGACACATCCCTAAAGTCCTTAGCAGATTTTTGTCTATTTGAAAGTGTCTATGAGGCATCATGTTAAACCATTCTGAAGTCTTACCCAAAAAGGGAGGGTTTTACAGTCACATTCTTGACCTGAGACCACATTTTCCTGACAGTGGGCTGGATTTAAATTTTCCCCTGGGGTTCTTTGTTTGAGAACATTTCTCTGGGTGGAAAAACTGTCCAGAGTCTTTTATGTTTGCTACAAATTCCATTCAAAAACTAAACAGTTTATTCTTTAACTCATCTTTCTCCACCCGCATTTGATCTGATCAAAAGCATAACAAAGAAGCCAAGTGGCCCTTCCAACATTCTGCCTAGAATTCTCCTTAGTCATATCGAGTCCATTAAGTACGTTATCGATTCCCGTATTATCACAGGTCACAGTGTTGACCAGCTTTCTGCCATTACAAAACAAGGCCCCTTTTTGCTTCAGATTTCAGTAACATTGTGCATATTTTCCTTCCAGCCCTCACATCAGTCTCCACAAGTCTGTCAGGCTTCTGCTAACAAGTTCCTCAAGGCCCTTCCAGAGTCCACCCACCATCTAGTCCCAATGCTTCTCTTTTAGGTTTTGTTTTAGGTTTTGGTTACAGTGGCACCCCACTTCTAGGTACCACAGTATGTTCTAACTATCTATTGTCATATAACAAACTACCGAAAACTTAGTGCTATAAAACAACACTGATCTTTTATGTTCAAGGATGCTATGGGTCAGGAATTAGGAAATGGCACAGCAGTGGTGGCCCTTCTCTGGTCCACAGTGTCTGAGTCCTTAGCTGAGATGATTCATAGGACTACGGAGGCCTCAACAGCTGGAGGTTAGGAGGATTCAATTCCAAGAGAGCTTCTTCACTCTGATGACTGGAGCTTGGGCTCTAATGGTGGAAGGCAGGTTTGGCTGAGACTGACTATGAGAAAAGCTATTTCTAGCCTCTCTAGCATGACAGTCTCAGGGTTGGATTTTTTCCAGGGCAGCCCAGGACTCCAGGAACAAGTGTTCCCAGAAGCCTAAAGCCTTTCATGACCTAGACTGGGAAGTCACATAGCTGTACTTACAGTGGACTGTATTATCAAAGCAGGTGCAGGAGTGCCCAGATTTAAGAATAAGGGACACAGATCCCATCTCTCAATGAGAGAAGTTCTAAGAATTTGCGACCATGTTTTGAAAATTCCAACAGCATTTATTGCCAAATATGTGGTCAGCAATAAAAATGAAGAAGTTGGAATGAAGAGGTTACTTGACTAGTTTATGATAATTGCAAGGTCCATCATCATCCATCTGAAGAGATATGGGACCAAATCCAAGGAATCTGAAGGGCTGAAATAAATCTTCATCCCACAGAGGCAGAAATCAAACAGAAACCTTAAGAGGAAAAAAAATCATAAAGGGAAGATGGATTTTCAAAAAAAAATCAAGACTACCTCTTGCCAAAAGATGTGTAAAAGAGAGAGGGCAGAGAGGGTTATGGAGAAATGTAGGGCAGGAGGGAGGAAAGTCATGCGAGTATTCATATGCCATGAGTCTTCATCTTTAAAGAGAAAAAAATCACACAAAAATCGGTTTGGTTCTTTTTGTTTTGTGTTTTGTTTTGTTTCTGTATGCTTTTTGTTTTGTTTTGTGATTCTATGTAAGGAAGATGTCCTCCTATAATACCAGAATAACAAGTAAAAAAATATTTGCTAAGACTTAAGTAATTAATTGAGACCTTGGAAGAACCTTCTTATCAGGAAGGGTGATGGAGAGCAGTTGGGTCAGGCAGTGTGGTGCTGTACTAAAGATAGTGCGCTGGGAGTTGGGGAACCTGGGTCCTAATAGGGGCTGCATCCTGATATAGATGAAAACAACAGATGTGATTAGACTAAGGTGATCCCAGGAATCAGAGTTTCTCAATCTAAGGGCCCATGTAAAACCAATATTCCATGAGTATATAGAGCTATTCCACTACTAAAATCAGGCAGTCTTCCAGGTCACATATGATTAAGTTAAAGTATGATATTTTCTCAATTTAAAAGCTTTATCCCATAATTTTTTTAAGCCATGGGTATATTTTTTACTACTTTTCTCTACTCATAGATATCTGATTTATTAAACTCAATATATCACAAAGTAGTATATTTCATGATGTTCCAAAATGTACCATGAATTTCAGATACTTCACTCCTGGATCAAGCTTAAGAATGATCTTAGCTCTGATACGGTATATTTGAGAGTAAGATGTATTCTCATTCTTTTATTATTCCAGAACTGTGACCTGGCACAAACTGGTACTAGCAAGAGAATAGATGGAAATAATAGATGGAAAAGATATTCTTGGTGAAGGCAGGAGACTGGCTTGACCTCTCAGGGAGAATTTTAGATATCTGTTTTGGATAAAGTTATCTATTTAGTACTTCTGTCAGCATCCATCATCCCATATCTCATAATGAAGATAGAGAGATAGATAGATATAAATATCTCCATTTGGACGACTGTAATAAAACTACCATAGACAACATTTGCAAACATTTGTCTCTCACAGTTCTGGAGACTGAGAAGTCTAAAACAGCAGTCCCCAACCTTTTTGGCACCAGGGACCAGTTTCCTGGAAGACAATTTTTCCATGGATGGGGGTTGGCAGAGGATGGTTCAGGCAGTAACGTGAACAATGGGGAGCGATGGGGAGCGGCAGATGAAGTCTAGCTCGCTCGCCCGCCACTCACCTCCTGCTGTGCAGCCTGGTTCCTAACAGGCCACAGACTGGTACCAGTCCACGGCCCGGGGGTTGGGGACCCCCAGTCTAAAATCAAAGCTCTGGCAGATTAGATCTGATGAGGGCCCTCTTCCTGGTTCATAAATGGCTGTGTTCTTGGTATGTCCTTATATGGCAGAAGGGGGCAAGAAAGCTTTCTGGAGTCTCTATCATAAGGACACTAATCCCATTCATGAGGGCTTAACTCTCATGACCTCATCACCTCCTAAAGACCCCCATCTCCTAATACCCTCTCCTAATATCATCTCATTAGAAGTTAGGATTTCAACATATGAATTTGGGGGGGACACAAACTTTCAGTCCAAAACATATATGTAATTGCTAATATTATACTTTATACCAAAAATCCTTGTAAGTTTCCTACCTGCAGATAGACAGAATATTGGGAAACAATTCTCCATGAGTCTGTGGGTTTATCACATTTCTGAACATCTTGAGAAGACAAACATTGACTACCCTTGTCCTAGACTATCTTTTCAAGAATATTTGTATAGTGAACAGCCTTGGAAAATAGAGGTAGTTTCTGTCCCTCCATAGCAGAGGGTAGGTTTGCTTACTGTCCAGAATAATAAACATTTGGGTTGCCTAACTTAGGGATTCTGTTGCCATAACACACTCCACTGTGTGTGCAGTTGTCATCAGGCTCCCATCATGTGACACTGTGGGAATTGGGGCTCAGGAAACTGGTGAAAATGCTGATATTTGGGTTACTGTTATTACTATGAGTAATAAACCATCCTTTGTTTCTGACCCAGGAGTCTCATCTCTTCAGCCAGCCTCCATGAATCTATGGCAGGCTAACCTCTTATCTTGCAGATAGAGTGAAATTTCAGACCTTTCACATTTCTTGACACAGATTGCCAACCTATCAGAGTTTTCTGCCAAGGAAAAGTGCTTTGCTGAACGTTCATAGCTAAAATGCCCACTTTCTTTCAGTTCTCTATGTTTCTCTATAGGGCCTTAACTATGCAAACGTACTGAGCAATTCTTCCTCTTTAAGAACAGTAAGAGGTGTATGCAAAATGATGTTCACTGCAGCATTGTTTATCACTGTAAAAATTTAGAAACTGCTGAACTCCCTAATAATAAGATATTGATAAATTTGTGGTACAGCCCTATAATAAAGGTTGTGAATCAAACAAGAACTGTATCCACAGATGTGTGTCTGTTTATATGGTACAACATTCACAATGTGTCATGTGGAGGAAAAGCATTATGAAACAGAAGTGCTCCCATTGTAGTATCAAGAGACATGTCTTTTTTTTTTTTTTTTTTTTTGGTACACGGGCCTCTCACTGTTGTGGCCTCTCCCGTTGCGGAGCACAGGCTCCGGACGCGTGGGCTCAGCGACCATGGCTCACGGGCCCAGCCACTCCACGGCATGTGGGATCTTCCCGGACTGGGGCACGAACCCGTGTCCCCTGCATCGGCAGGCGGACTCTCAACCACTGCGCCACCAGGGAAGCCCAAGAGACGTGTCTTTACACAGAAAAAAACTCCAGAATGATATATACTAAGATATTAATGGCAGATATGCTGGATGGGGAAATTCAGAGCTTTTATCCTCCCTTTGGCTTACCCATGCTTTGTCAGTTTTCTGCAATGAACATGTATTTCTCATTGTTCACAGATGGAGAAAAATAACATGATCAACACCTCTCTTCCTTCAAGCCCTTTTTAAAAAGGTTTTCAAGCTCCAGAAGAAATGGTAGTATGACAAACGTGAGCAGTGGTAGTAGGGAGGCCGCTGTGGGTAACTGTTAAGAGCCCAGACCCTCTGCTGAAGTTGTGGGGGAGAGTGGTATCTGCAGTCTGGTCAGAAGCACAGACTCCACAGTCAGCTGGTTCTTTTCTACTTTGACTACTTATCCTCTAAGCAACCCTGCTGCTTTTGTGATAAGACCCATGTTCTATCTTGCCCTGGCTTTATTGGAATAACCCTTCAAGATTGCCAGGATTTTAATGTGCTTGAAAAGCAGATCCAGATATATACCAAGTAATAGCCCCGCTCTCCACCTTCCTTATCTTCAGCAGAAATAGCTGTACTATCATGACTCCAAAGCCAGCTCTCTGCCAGCTGGCTTCATTTACACATAAAGATTATTGTCAATATGTTTCTTTCTGACCCAAAATCTGAAATTCATTTCTACTCTGGTCAAGAGTCTTCAAATTGCCTTGTACTGTTACGATTAGTTCCCCATGGATGCAAAGATCTAGCTCTCCCAGGATAGCAGTATGTAGGGTGTTTGGAGGTATGGTTCCTGACACTGAAGTATAAGATATACTAAAGTTTTAGTACTAATACTTAGGTTTGAATTCTGTTATTTACTGCCTCTTTGTCCTTGGGTAAATCAGTAGACTACTTGACTTCCTCCTCTGTAAAATGGGCATTACGGCTCTGTCTACTTCATAAGTAAATGGGTTACTATAAACTCAGTGACCCAAAGACCAGAAAAATCCTAAATGTATCCTTAAGGACATTGCAGACCTTTTATTATAAGAACTAAGCATCTTCACTTCTGAAGGACCCATCCCGGCTTCACATCAAACCTATTAATTAAATCATAGCAACTTCCTATAATAAACATAAGTATACACGTGACTATAAATAAGTACTTGCCACAAAAATATCTTGAAGGTGAGTTTTACAATTTTGCCTTTGACATTTGGTTACAAGTCATTTACCATTGACTAAGGCGGCTTAATGATTACCATGCCTATTCAGGAATTCTTGTCAAGTGGATAAAAAATCTAGCCTACAAATTGTTCTCAAATGTCATGAAATTTTTATGAATACTAAATTTAATAATGAATAAGTTGGCATGTTATATTTGGTAAACAATTTTGATTTTGTAGTCGTCTCTTCCTATTTTGCAGCCAACACAGTTTGGGCTCCAAACTATGGTTTCAAACATTTCTTTCTGTCAGGCCCAGAAAAGCGTTTAGGCCCCAGACAGTGTGCCTAGAATGCCCAATAGATAAACAACTAGGTGCCCCAAGGATGCCCCCTTCCCAGAGTTATGGTAGAGTAGTGTTCCATCAGGGATGCTGGTTAAAATGTAGATTCTTTGGATGGACCTAGAGATTATCATACAACGCGAAGTAAGTCAGAGAGAGAAAGACAAATACCATAAGATATCACTTATATGTGGACTCTAAATATGACACAAATGAACATATCTACAAAACAGAAATAGGCTCACAGACATAGAGAATAGACTTGTGGTTGCCAAGGGGAGGAGGGGGTGGGGAAGGGAAGGATTGGGAGGTTGGGATCAGCAGATGCAAACTATTATATACAGGATGGTTAAACAACAAGATCCTACTGTAGAGCACGGGGAACTATATTCAATATCCTATGATAAACCATAATGGAAAAGAATATGAAAAAGAATGTATATATGTACAACCGAGTCACTTTGCTGTACAGCAGAAATTGACACAACATTGTGAATCAACAATTCTTCAATAAATTTTCTTTTTTAAATGTGGATTCTCGGGCCTCACTTGACTCTAGTGAACTAGAACTTTTGGAACATACATTTTTAATAATCTCTTCAGGGGATCATTTGCATACCAACATTTGGGAACCAATGACCTGGGCCCATGTACGGGGAAGGTAAGAATGGCCAACTTTGCCCCACAGTGACCTCTCTGCAGGCACTCAGCCAGCAGGGCAGAGCGACCTGCAAGTTAAGGAAAAACAGGCAGCAGCGTACGTGCCTCGATGGAAACCGAATTCCATTTTTATAGAACTAGCATAAGCGCTCTGTATGCGGCATTCAGCCCCCAAATGTTGAGTCAAGTTCCTTTTTTCAAATGGGAATGAATAATTTATAATCCCATTGTGTTAAATCCAAAATAATAAGCCTGTCTCTTGAAGCAGTGCCGAAGTCCACACCTTGAGGACATACTCATAAATCCTTAAGCACTTTGCTAACTACTAGTTGAAAAAAAATGTATGAAATGGCTTTTGAGAAACACTGAGCTGGGGTTCTGCAAAAGTGTGATCTGGCATGCATCTGCAACACAATTGCCCAGGACTTGTTAAAATACAGATTCCAGGGTCCCACTTAGGACTTTTCAAATCAAAATGTTAGCAACTGGGGCCCTGAAACCTGCGTGTTTAAGAAGGGCCGCGGGTGACTCTTCTGCTTCCGGATTGATTGATAGCTTTGCCTATGGGGCCCAGCTTTGTGCGGAACCCCGGGGACTGATTTCTACCCTGAGTCAGCTCTGTCCTTTGGGTGGAGCTGTGGCCTCCGCCAAGAGGTCAAGCCTATTCCTGGGGTCACAAGCATAACCCCTCCCTTCCCAGAAAATACTAAAGGTGTAAAAACTGTCAACTGATCTCCCAGATACCAGAAAAATGCCCAAGTATCCTCTAGAGAATCCCTCCCTGATCCCAGGAGCCATTTCCCAGGTGTTTCCAAAGACAGAGGCCACCTCATGGACTGCGTGCTGCCTGGAAGAGGGGAGGCCCAGAACGGGGGAGGGGAAGCACTATGTCTCAGCTCTCTCACTTCTGACCCATTCACTTCAATTGGACAGCCTAGATTTTGGTCCCCAATTGAGTCAACTTCACCTCATTTGTCTGGATGACCTCACAACAAGTGAAGCAATTTTCACCTCCATCAGTCAAGACAGTGACTCCTGAGGTGTGACTGGCCACAAAACCACCACGAGGACTTATGCCCTCTCAGGAGGGAGCTTAATGGACCCAGAGAAGTGATTTAGTTTTATAGAGTAGTTGCCACACTTACAGGTCTGGTACCACGGGAGCAAAAAGCAATTGGTTCTTGCAGGAAGAGTGTTCTTACCACGCGTTCTAGGAGACACTCCTTGGACCACTTAGAATTACCTTCACTCTTAAGGGAAACACCATTTGGCACAGAGATGTTGGTGGGGATAGGCAAGGTCTAGAGGGAGGAGATAGAAAAGCCAGCCTGACACACTGTTATCAGCAACGAGAATGAAGTCTCTTCTGTGAGTCATTTGCTGGGGCTGAGTCCTAATTAAAAGAGAGAGAAGGCAATTCTTTTAAAAAGTTCCTCCTAAAGAGGAAAGAAATCAAAGGGCTCTTTAAAATGGAGCTGCTTCTCCACAGCCCATTTGCAAATACAGAAAACTGACCACTCCACCCCGAGGCCAGAAAAGCAACCAGCGGGACTGGGCCAAGCAGCTTTTTGATAGAGACATGGATACAGAGGACTGTTCCTCTATTATCAAAAAAAAGTGCCAGTACAGTGGTAAAGAGCCAGGAGCCCCTGGCTCAGCGGTGAGGAGGGATAGGGGCCTGGCACAAGCAGGAGAGCTCAGGTCCTGCCTGACAAGGGGGACGGCTCCTCCAGGGTGCAGGTGGCCCACTGGCATATGGGAACATGGACCGGGCTTTGCCAGATCTTCCCTTCTCAGATGATGCTGTAAATAAAATATTGGGTTGGCCAATACGTTCATTTGGGTTTTTCCACAACATCTTATGGAAAACTCCGAACGAACTTATTGGCCAGCCCTCTAAATGTAGAGGCTGCCACTTCTGCCCTAAAGACTAGGGTGACATAGGAGACTCCAAGTTCTCTGCAGACCTCAGGGACTGAAGGAACAAAAGAGCTGTCACCACTGGACTGAGGACTGACCCGTCTGAGGTACCAAGGCCAGTGTTGTATTTGAACCACCTGATGACATGGAGGATTAGTGCTCAAGCAATTAATATAAGCAAAGTGCCCAGCCTCCTGCAGTGAATGCCCTAAGTGGGACTTCCTGAGCCCTTTCACCTCCAACCAGGTGAGCTGGAATTACCCAGAAAAATGCCCGAAGTGTCTGTCTTCCCTTTTCCTTGTCTTAGTGAAATCTTAATCACCCAAAGACCCAGCTCAAATGTCACCTCCCCCTGGGACGCCCTGCCTGATGCTTTCAGCGGAATCTAATCCCTTCTACCCTCCCTCCTCTGTGTCCCACAATAGTCCAGATAGATTCACCAGCTAGAGAGCAAGGCGACACATGCTACAACATATTCGGAAAACCATGAGGGCTGGGGTCAGAGGTCTGATGGAGATCGCCATCATGCAGCAATTATCATGGGCTTGGTATTTCACAGCCATCGCCTTATTTTTTATCTCATGTGCTCTGAGATAGGTAGGCATTACTCTCTACATTTTACAGAGAAGAAAGTGAGACTCTGGGAGCTTAGATAACCTGTCCAACGTCATGTAGCTGG
Source organism: Phocoena sinus (assembly GCF_008692025.1). Taxonomy (NCBI): domain Eukaryota; kingdom Metazoa; phylum Chordata; class Mammalia; order Artiodactyla; family Phocoenidae; genus Phocoena; species Phocoena sinus. The sequence continues at coordinate 66,466,512 of NC_045778.1, read as the reverse complement.
AATGGGAGAGCTGAACTTGACTCCAGTCCTGGATCACCCAGAGCCTGTGTTTTTCACACCCCAGGGCCCAACCTAGCACATAAACATTTGTAATTCAAGAAACAACAAAAAGAGTCTGTAAGATTCTTTAAGAGTCTAAACAAGTAGAATTGTCTAGAAAATGAAATGTGAAGTTCTGTAGAGGTTGGAGTATGTATGTGTGCCCTATGATGGAACCCTAAATAAACAAACATACTGGCATGATACAAGTACCATGATATTTTGTTAATGAGCAAAAGGAAAGTACAGAGCAGCAGGTACAGAGTGCTACCTTTTGTGCAATAATCTGTAGGTTTAAGCTCAGGTTCCCCCAAAAGCAGACCCCAACAAGAATTTGGAAGCCAGTAGTTTATTGGAAGGAAATTCCAGGAAGCCCCATAAGGAGTGGGGAAGTAAGTCAGGGAAGGGAATAAAACTAATAAAGGGTATTATTCACGAACAGGTTTCCACTGGGCAACTGAGGCAGGATCCCTCTAGGGACCTCTGGGAGGCTGTGTGAACATGTGGCAGAGCCCAGGAGAAAGCTTTGAGCTTCTTTTCAAAGAGTGGAAGAGGGGAAGGAAGAGAAGGGGAAAGGAGAAGGCAAGAAGGAAAAGGAGGCAAAACAGGAAAAGGGAGGCGATGGCCAGAGGAAGAGGAGGAAGTAGGGACCATCCTGGCTACCTAGCCACACAGAGCCTAGTAACCATCCCAAATCAAATGCTAATTTTAGAAAATCCATGACTTGGACTGGCTGAGGCTATACTTCCTTCTGAAGGAGAAGCTCCCTGCAGCTGACACAAATGCTTGTGTATCTCATTGAAGGAAAGCTCGTGTCAGTTTTTAATGCATGGTAGCTGCTCAGTCTTTCTTGCCATTGTCAGCTCTGAAATTTCTGAGACCGAGACTCCAGTGGCCATCATGGAGGAAGGTTCAAGTTCCCACAGCCAGTTAGTGACAAAATCAAGGTCAAAAGGCACAAGACACCACTGACAGCCGCTAAGATTCATCCTAGCAGCTTACATACTAATATCCTTCCGGGCCTCTTTTCTTAGCTACTCAGAAGAGCCCGCTTAAAAAGCAACACCACCAAGTCAGGATAATGCCAAAGATAACTTTGCCTAAATGGTGCTTGTACTTGTTTATTTCAGGGTCTGTACCAATGCAGTATCATAAGCCATTGCTCATCTTTTCCTCCACTTGGGCTTATCCTTTCTCTCTTACGTGGCCAGATAGTCAAACAAACTGGTTATTTCCTTCCTTCTTTTGCAACCTCTCAGTTCATGAAAATGTGAACTCCCCATATCTGCTTGGTTACTTTGCTCTATCCTCTGGGGGATCCCAGGCAATACGGTTATGATGTCACGAGCAAGAACAATACTAGGGAGTAAAAACTAGAGGCTACAGGGATGATGGGGGAGCTTTAGCACCCCCATAGGTTGTCTCCATGAGGATGCACTCAGCATCCTGCCTGCTTTCAACCAGCCTGCTCCCTCTCCTACTGAATCCCACACACCTACCCCTGGCACCATCCTGTCTCCATTCACATACTGAGCAAATGGAGATTTTTGAAATGTGTGGACTGCTGGATTCCTAGAGCTAGAAGTTCCCTCCGGGGCCTGTCCATCACCTCTTCCATCTTACAGATCAAAAGATGCACACTCAGGAACTACCCTACCTGGCATGGATATAAGCCAGAGCCTGATACACAGCATTAGGCGAGATAAGGTATGATGCCAAGAGAGTGTGCCACGTCTGGAAATTCACAGAATTCCCAAACCTCAACCTTTAGGAAAAATTCTAGACCTAAAACTCTTTTCCAAAAAAATCCATTTAGATTAAAAATTAACTATTTTGGATGACTATAGTTGTAATCGTTTGTCTTTCATGCCTTGCAAAGCTCTGAGACTTCTACCCCCAAGACTCTAGAGGCTAGATACGAGGAAGGAATTATTCTAGCTCCCACAGCAAGACGGGAACAGAATCAAGACCAAAAGGCGCCTGGGTAAAGAGGACGCTAAATTGGCTTTTAAGCTTTACCTTGCTTCCCCAGCAATCTGGCTCCCTACAGGGCCAGCCTGGTCAGGAGAGGGAGAAGTTTCATGACAGTCTTACTATTTTATTTTACTTTATTTTATTTTAGGCCGCACCATGCGGTTTTCGGGATCTTAGTTCCCTGACCAGGGACTGAACCCGTGCCCCCTGCAGTGGAAGCGCGTGAGTCCTCATCACTGGACAACCAGGGAATTCCCATGACAGCTTTACTTTAAACAGTTAACTGCATATACTACTGTGCTTAATCAGTGATGCAAGACTCCAGAGAGTGGAGCTACATCTTACTTGTCGCTGTATCCCCAGGGCCCCACTCTGTGTCTGGCATACAGTAGACACTCAGTAAGTAGGGCGGATTGAGTGGAATCCACCTGAATCAAGGAGGGAAACTAGTTGAGGTCCTGCTGGGTACCAGACACCAAGCAATGTGATTTATGAGTTATTTCATCCAGCCCTTGTATCCCCTCTAAGATAAGCCTCCTTCCCCTTTTGCAGATGAGAAAACAGAGATTCAATAGAATTGGTAAGTGGCAGAGGCAAGACTCAAACCCAGATCTGAGTGACAGCAAAGAGAATTCTTCCAAATATTCACTGCCATTTTAAAACGCTCTGATAATTTGGAGCATTACACCCTACAAGGTGCTCTGAGTTGCAAAAGTATTTGGGGCACTATGTAATTTGGAATATTAAATAATTAGAAGTTGTGGTGGTTCATCAAAATGTGAGGGTATGTGGACCACAGAAATGATGGTGAGAGTGTTTTGCTGGCTCTCGTTTAGGTGATGGATAGGCAGTTCATGCAGGACCCAGAATGGGAGAGAGCCTTCATGTACACTTACACTTTGAATAAGGGTCCAAGCACTATGCCCCTCCACGTGAATGATGGTTCAGGAGAGAAACACAACAACGCAATTTGCCTCTGTAACTAATTCCTCTTGTCTGTAGCACTGAAAGAGCAATACTTTAGCAGCCAGTGAGTTGGATAATTGGAAATAAGGGCAACTCTGAATAGGCTGAGGAAAGCTGGTTTTTGACAACCTTAGTGCTATTTTTTTATAATCAGTGTCTATGTGCAAAGAATAAAATAAATAAATACAGAAAGGGAAATAAGCAAGCCTTCTTCAGCCACCAACACAGGCAAATCTTTCTTTTTAATGCTATCTTGAAACTCTATTAAATAAGAGTGAAACTCAAATTCTTGGCTTTGGCTAGAATCTTGGAAGTAGGTTATTGAACTAACACTTCTGCAGATTGAGCAAAATTTTTCCAGAATCAATATTCTTCCCAATATAGACAGAGAGGCGAGCAGGCCAGGACTTCTCTGTAAGGATTTTTGTCTTCTGCTAAGCAACATCCAAGTTCCTCTTTGTTTTTGTAGTCACTTGCTGACGGGAAATGCTGGCAGACCTGTGAGCCCAGAGACCCAAAAGACTATGTATCCCGCTCCCCCCCACACACACACCTGCCAGACTCTGCCCCCTCTCCACATTACCCTCATATTTTTGCAATATCAACCATCTCACACCCCAAATCAAGCCAACATCCAACCCACAGTTTAAAAAGCATATCCCCAAGCCCCACAATAAGAATCTGCATTTATACCCAAGGCAATCTCTCATTCTTTGTCTCATCAACTCATTTCTGATTTCTGTGGCCACAGATTTTAAGTGAAAGAGCTATGGGACAAATTACAGACTGGAGTCCTTGATGAAGGAAAACCAGTCCTGGGGCAGGGGTCTTTTACCCATCAGAGATTTTACCAATAATACAACAATTCAGGCATAAAATTTGGTACTGCATATAATATAGAGAGACATATGGAGAATATTCTATTCACTGAAATCTTTCAGGGGCAAACACTGCATTTCTGCTGAAGAAACACCTTGTGAACCTGCTTGATGGTCAAGGGTAAGGCTCCCAGAGCAAGTTCAAGACACAAAGGTGACCAAGAAATTACTCTGCATAAAAAAAAGCAGGAAACCTGGGCTTCCCTGGTAGCGCAGTGGTTGAGAGTCCGCCTGCCGATGTAGGGGACACGGGTTCGAGCCCCGGTCCAGGAGGATCCCACATGCCGCGGAGCGGCTGGGCCCGTGAGCCAGGGCCGCTGAGCCCGCGCGTCTGGAGCCTGTGCTCTGCAACGGGAGAGGCCACAACAGTGAGAGGCCCGCGTACCGCAAAAAAAACAAAAAAAAACAAGAAACCTGAACTTCCTGAGGAGGAAATCCTGAAGAGGGAGAGAGGAGAGAAGTTGATGTGCCTTGACACAAAAGAAGGAGGGAAAAAAGGAAAAACCCCAGGTGACAGGGTGACCATAGAGCGGCTTTGAGGCAGGAAGTGTCTAATGGGGAATTTTCAACACTGACTTGCCAATTATTCTTAATGAAACATCAGTATTATAACATAGCTTCCTGCTCAGAGACCTTCAGTGGCTTCCTATTGCATCCAGGATACAAGTCAAAGCCTCATCCTACTATCCAAGGCCCTCCCCCTCCAGGCTGGCTCCAACTGTACCCCAGCTCCTGAGCCAGTACCCATCCATGAGGACACTATGGGCTGATGGATCAAGACACAGTGATGCGGACCTGGTCCAGATGCCCCTACCTTGAGCAACCACTGGGTACCTTACTCTGCTCCAGGGTCAAGTGCAAGGGTCATGGCAACTGACCTTGGAAGGCCCTTTCTTCTCCACACTCCAGGAGGGTACCCAACTCTCCCAGGCCCTCCACTCCCACCAGCCTCTACTCTTCTCACTCTCCTTCCTTATCACTAAATCACACTATTGCTCACTCAAATGACCTTTTCCTTCTTGCCCTGCCCCTCTTTGAGAGCTACCCATCCTTCAGATCCCACCAGGAGTCGCACCAACTCAAAAACCCCCAAATGCCACAGCACACAGGCATCACGCCTTTCTGAGAGCTGCTGTGGCCGCCACCACCTGGAATGTTGTTTTTTGTTCTCCCACTGCTTTGCATCGTCACTCAACCCTTCCCTGTGGCAATGTCCTGCTCATCTGGATCCTAAACTCTCTGGAGGCAAAAACAATTTAATTTTATTGTTACCAACAAAAGTCAGTATCACCAACAAACTTTTGTACAGTTCTAAGTGCCAAATAAATAGTACGTAACCAATGAACATTTGTTCATTGAATGATGTCAGTTAACTGGCCTCTCTCTGCCAGGCTCAGGGTTTTTGGCTGAGATCCAAAGGCTCCCTTTAACTTAGAACTTTCCCTTTAACCTTCACCAGCTGGAGAAAAACTTTGTTGCTTTTTCACGGAGCCTGTTGATCCCAGATCTGGGACAGTGAGGGAAACTGTATCAGCCCCAGGCAGGTATTTATATGTGTGCAAGCAAAGCAAAGGAGTGGATGTTCATTGGCAAACTACTTAATAAGGGTAGTAGTTAAGGGTAAATGCTCATTAAGGGTAAATGGATTCCTACAATGCCTAGCATCTGATGCCTCACCTACATTGAGGGTCACAAGAAACAGTGATGGGGTGCCTTCCTCCCCCCTCTTCATTTGGGGAAGCCATGTTCTGCCCCTAGAATGTGAGCTCTTTGGGAACAGAACCCCAGTCGGTCTGCCTCATTCACCACCGTGTCCCTACACACAGATTAGCCCTTGATGTGTGGGGGGAAGGCCTGCAATAATGAACAAATACGAGCACACTGAGAACCCTGGAGGATGTCCACAGCCTTCTTGCTGACAGCCACTGCCGCATGGTGGCTCTCACGGGGCTTCTCCTGAGTAGCAGTGGGGGGATGGGAGACGGGCTGCTCTTAGGCAGAGCCCCACCACACTGTTCTTATCCCTTTAGATCGGGAGCTCCTTGAGGTCTGGGACTGCTTCTTCCTCATCGTTGAGGCCTCAGTGTCAGCACTGGCCCAGAGAAGGCGTCCAGTGGAAGATGTTAATTGGATGAATGAGGGCTCTAGGACCTGACACACGGGGCCATTCTTTCAATGGCGTTAAACCATGTGGGAAAACATCCCATCCATCTGTCAGGCCTCACTGCTCTGGTGGAGGAGGCGTTCTATAACCAGGCCCAGGGACATAATTATCTTTGGCTCTAGAAGATATTCAGTTCATCACTCTTGGCCATCACGGGAACTGGACTGAGTTGGGCTGAGATGCAACAAGACAGATTAAATTCCACAAAGCTGCCTTATTTTTTTTAAGCTTCTCCCTTCCTCTTTCTCTCTCTCCCCACTCTGTGTCATAGTACTGTAATACTTAAGCTCGCCACATTGGGGTAAACAGGGACTGCTTTCACGTATACCTCTTTGGCATTTCTGCTGGGAAGCAGTCTCAAAAGAGATGTCTCGGGCTTCCCTGGTGGCGCAGTGGTTGAGAGTCCACCTGCCGATACAGGGGACACGGGTTCGTGCCCTGGTCTGGGAAGATCCCACATGCCGCGGAGCGGCTGGGCCCGTGAGCCATGGCCGCTGAGCCTGCGTGTCCGGAGCCTGTGCTCCGCAACGGGAGAGGCCACAACAGTGAGAGGCCCGTGTACCGCAAAAAAAAAAAAGAGATGTCTCTCCAGCTCACCTCCTCTCTCCCCTTCTTCCTTAATCTGCTACCTGTTCGCGTGCAAAACCTAAACAAGGCTGACTTATTTATTCATTTACTTATCCACTTATTATTTAGGATTGGAGGCTCAGGTGTCATTAATAAACAGAAACGGCAAGTTTGATTTGTATGTCTGTCTGTCCTAAACGTAGCAACGAGTGTTTGCAAAAAGACCAATGCTTTGTTCAGTACAGATGTGGATTTGTCCCTATTGTATGCTTTTACAAAATAAGTGGATAGTTTTAAAGTCAAAAGGAAAAGTTCACTGGGTTACCTCCTCAATGAACCTCAGCCACCCAGGATGGGAGCAGTGTGCGGATGGATTCCATAGGACATAGTCCAGATGGTTCCTGAACCCGAAGAACATGTCAGGTGAGCCCCTCGATGTACTAGGTGGTGTGTTGGAACACACACACACACACACACACACACACACACACACACTATTTCATTTCAGTCCACAACAGATCAGGGTGTGATCTGTAACTCCTTGTGTACAGGTGTGAAAGCTGAGGCCAGGGGCTCACAAATCCTAAGAGGCTAATATTTAAACGCTAATGAACTGGCTCACATCCCAGTCTCTTTCCTCCTTACCTTGGAGACCTGAGATGAAGGGGAGGTCATTGCTGAGTATGTGGAAGTCAAGACAGGACAAGGCCTGTAAAGTAAAGAACACAAACAAGTCCATCATTTGAGGAAATCTCATTTCCGGTACAGCTGGTCCACATGGAGGAAGATGGAATTTTTTCAACATGAAAAATCTGTAGGAACACTCAGACTGTGACCTGTGAACCACTTGGGGAGCTAGTTAAAATGACATTTAACCAGCTGTTCTGCAACCTGATTCCCCTCTGCCATGGAGCCTGATGAAGTCACAGGTTCCGGGGATTTGGACAACTTTGGGCCGTGATCTGCCTTGGCAGCAGGAGGGGGAAGGGTAGGAGGAGACCACACCTGGGGGAGGTGAGTGAAGGCTGGCTGTCAGGAAGCCCTGCCCAGATGGGAAGGAGGCAGTGTGGAGGTGGCCCAGGCCCCATTTAACAAGCTCTACCTGGGGCCCTGGGCTGTGGAGGAGGACAGAGAGGAGTGCATGGGGCCAGGGAGGGGCTGGAGGCAGGGAGGAGGGGTCAGGAAATGCGAGGTGTGGGAGGTGGAGGGAAGGAGGGAGGGAGCCGGTGGGGCCTAAGTTCGGATGGAGGGAGGGAAAGAGGAGCCAGCTGGATGCTGCTGGGAGGCTGAGTGGACGTCCCCATAACGGAAGAGCTGGCCCCAAGTCCACCTGCAGCCATAGGCCCCGTGGTCACATTTCGGATGTCCTTATGTCCCCGTCCCCGAGTTCCCCAACCCCCAGGGACGAGGGTTCCAAACGCAGGGGGAGAGCGGCCACCTGGAGCATTCACCCCAATCAGCCCTCTGAAGCACTCTACCCCGCCTTGTTGGCCTCCAGCCGGTATGGGGGGTGCGGGCGGACAAGGCACTCCACTGAGTGGACCTCTGACCAAGAGAAGCAGATAGGGATGGGGGAGGGTAAGGGACTGACCCTCCTGGGCTGTAGTCACCTCAGGGCTAGCACCAGGGTAGGTGGGTCTGCAGGTGTGGGCGTACCTTGGGGATCCACTTCCACCCAGGGTGGGAGGGCCGGACACTTCAGTGGGGGACTTGATTGTCTGCTGACCAACATGCCCAGAGATCACAGGCGTGGGCGCTGCGGGCACGACGCAATGGAGCCCTGGGGTGAGAGTCTTGTCTGCTCCAGCCCTGGGGTCCAGTGACTCCAATGATGGACAGCGGCCAGAGCTCAGCCAGGCAGTCAGGTCATCCTCACATCCAGTCCTCTGACCACTGGGCTCCATGGTCACATTCAGGATGTCCTCATGTCTCCGTCCCCTGACCACTGGACCCTGAGGCCACACCCAGGATGTCCTCACATCCCCATCCTCTGACCTCTGGCCCCCGAAGTCACACTCAGGACATCCTCACCTCCAGTCCACTGACTACTGGACCCCAGGGTCACACTCAGAATGTCTTCATATCCCATCATCTGACCACTGGATGCCATGGTCACAGTAAAGACCTCACATCCCCTGTAAGGGTCTGGTCCCCTCAGGCTATGGACCCCAAGTCCGGCAGTGCTGTCCCCACAGACGGGCTCCCTCTGGAGCTCGAGGCTTGCTGCCCTGCTGGGGTTTGGGCCCGTCAGCTCTGGGAGGTGGCTCCTCCCACACCCTCACAGGAGTGGGTGTTTAACGTCCAATCAGGGCTCAGAGTATTTGAGTGCGAGCCCGAGGCTCCCGCGCGAAGAGACGCGAGAGGGGGTCGGAGGAGCCGCCGGGGACTCTGCTGGATTCCGAGGTCGCGGTGAGGACCCCCTGCCTGTCTGAGTTCAGAGTCTCCGGGTGGGGTGGGGGTCGAGGTTGGTCCACGCTCCCCCAGGCCTCAGCTCCTCCTTCCTTGCAAGGCCTCAGCGGCTGGAGGGGCAGCAGGAGGGGCTGGAGGGCCGGGGCTGCGGGGGAAGCGTCCACTCGCAGACTCTCGTGTCCGCCACACAGAGGGTGGGAGCCCCGCTGGGTCAGAGCCCTGAGCCCTCAGAAGCCCCTGGGCTGCAGCTCCCGGAGCTGTAACAAGCCCACCGTCTCCCGTGCCGCTGGCCGAGTAGGCAGGTCAGGTTGGGGTTGGGGAAGAACTTGTTGACTAAGGTCTCCTGTCCTGTCCTTAGGCTGTGGCGATAGGGCCATCAGGGCGAGTCGGTATACGTGAGCATTTGGGGGGCCGGTGAGAATTAAGGAGACCCAGTGAGCATTTGGGGAGCCCAGCTAGCATTTGGGGGGCTTGGAGAGTGTTTGGCGAGCCCAGTGAGCCCTCGTGGGGGCCTAGTGAGTGTTCAGGGCCTGGTGAGCACTTAGCCCAGCAAGCATTTGAGGAGCCCTCTGAGCGTTCAGGGCGGGGGGAGGAGGAGAACAGGAATGTCGGGTGGGTTTGCCGGCTGTGTGCACGTCCATCCGTTCATTCACCTGAGAACTATGTCCTGAGTGTCTACTGTGTGTGTCGCCACCTGCAGATGTGCATGGGGACAGAAGAAGCCTGCCTGCGTAGTCACAGGTTGGTGGCTCAGGTGTCTCACCTGGCCAAGGTGGGTGAGTGGGACTGGAGCCTTAACTTATCCTAAACCTGTGTGTTTTGTGAAGCCCTCTCCTGGTGCTCACCTGAGCCCCGTGTTGACTGAGAAGGCAAAGGGTGGAGTGGATCCAGCTGAGGAACTGCTCAGTGGGGAAGGCTTCAGGGTGCACAGGTGCACGCAGCTTACTCCCAAGGGTGCTGTCCCAGGGCTCGAGGTTGGAGCTGCACCTGGGGAGCGGGGCTCACCTGGGCGGTTCTGGGTTTGCCCTAGTGCTGAGCACACCTGAATCTACTTGGAAACCAGAAAGCGGGGTCTGCTGTCAAGGGCGAGGACGAGTGACCCACACCTGTGCACCTGGGAGGAGGCGAGTGCCTGGCAAGTACAGGATTGGTGTCCACGGTGGTGGGACGATTTTCCCCTCACCATGGATGAACCCACCACCATCTCAGATGAGGGCAAATGGGAGGATGAGGGACTTGTTACAAAGTGATCCGGATTCTGCTGAAACAGAGGTATGGGGACAGGAGTGGACAGGACACTCTTAGTGTCATGTGACTTGTGTTTGGGGCACAGGTCTCCTCTGTGATGGGAATGCAGATGCACACCCACAGGTGTCCCCACAATGGTAACACAGACACACCAACAGGTGCCCTACATGATGGGGACACACATCCACAGGGGCCTCTATACCACTCACACCTGGGTCCTGCAATAAGTGTTTCGCTCTATGTCACCTTTGCAATGACTTTTATTTCAAAAGAATTATTGCAAGGAGGAAGGGGAACTATTACAAGGGGATGAGAGTATACTACTAGGGGGAGGGACTACTACGATAGAGGGGGGACCATGACAGTAGAGGGGGACTATTACAGGAGAGGAAGACTTACTCTAGAGGGTGGACTGTTGCTATAGAGGGGGGACTATGACAACAGAGGAGTATTATTACTCTATGGGGGACTGTTACTGTAGTGATGAGATATAACAGTTGAGGAGGACTGTTACTATAAAGGGGTACTGTTACTTTGGAGAGAGGATATAAAAACAGAGGAGGACTGTTGCTCTAGAGGAGGGACTATGACAATAGGAATAACTCCCGACAAAGTCTGCAAGCATCTGGAGAGTTGGAGCAAAGGAGGTTTCTCCATGGAGACAAGTAAACACAAGTATAAAGAGGCCCAGGCATGGGGTTGGCGAGAGAGGTGGCCTGACGGCACATGGATCAGAGGCCCCGACTCAGGAGGTGCCCTGAGCGGGGCTTCCACCCAGGGGACAGGCAGTGGCCACAGTTCGGGCTGGGGAGGAGGGGAACGCGTGGGTAACCAGCCCTTCTTCTGACTGATCCCGGGAAGGAGCGGGTCAGCTCCTGGCTGATGAGCTTGGGGAGGGACTGGGTCCGTGTGGCCTGGTCAGGAAACAGGGGCTCCTGAATCTCAGCTGAGTCTTTGTGGGGAAGGGTCTTCACAGGAAGTCGTTGCCCAGACACAGAGGTTGAGGGGGTTTGGACCCTCGGTCACCTTTAACATTGTCGAGAGGGCCTTTGTCCCTCTCACAGGTGGGCAAGCCAAGGCACAGAGGCTCAAGAGCAAGTTCAGGGTCCAGGCAGGGAGACAGGTAAAGACCCAGGGTCTGCAGTGGAGGGAGGCTTCTGAACCACCAAGTCCTCAGCATGTTTGGGAGACACAGCTCTGCTCACCAATCACAGTTTCTGTCTCCTTGGAAATGGGTGATTGCCGTTAAAGCAGGACCCCCTTCAGTGTTGGGGTAAGGGATGCTCAGTGCCCAGTAAGCAAGGTTCCAGTGTCTTAACCCCACCCCCCCCCAACGACCCTCGGCCTGTGAGGAGAAGGAGGGAACACCCAGACCCTGGGCTGTGACAGGAGGGAGGGGACATTCCACAAACACAGGAGGGAAAACACCATTTACTCTGGAACCAGCGTGAAAGCACAGTGGGGCGTGCATCACAGGCGGCATCATGGGTGGCCCGCTGCGAGGCTACAGAGACGGAAGAGTCTCACCCTTCTCCGCCCATGTTCCTGGATAAAAAGTCACTGATTTTTTTCATGAAAAAGATGGTTCTGTGTTTGGAGCCAGGCCTCTACTCCCAGGAGCCAGGAGATAGGCATTTCCTTCTCCATCACATTTCAGAGATATGCCCAGACCTGCAGGAAACATTCTGAGCTGTGATAGTGTCAGAGGCGTGTTCAGCCTTTAAAAGATGTTCATACACTTCAAAGAGACAGAGAAGGAATCCCCACATTTTCTAAAGCAAATGTCTTAAGAAAGGGGAAGGGGAGGAGTCTTCCCTTATTCTCAAGGGGGAACTAAGACACGAGGTTTGAATTTAGATTTGCTCTTACACTGCCCAGTGTTGAGTCCCAGGTGGGCTGTGTAGGAACTGAGTTCCCCAGCCTGCTTTGTGAATTCGTCTGCACTGTGGATGGGTGTTTTCTGTTCTGTCTCAATGTAGATGAGGCCCCAGGAATTATTTTACTTTGTCGAGGATTAAAATTGCAAAGCAACATGCTAGTAATGGAGCAGTGACCACCACCACTCCCACTTCTGGAACAGCTACGGCAGATTGACTAGGTGTGTGCCCCTGAGGACGCTGAACAGATCGGGGGGCCTAGGGGAGGTACGAGGTAGGTACAGGGAAGGGGGAATCTCTCCATTTTCAGGTTCACGTTTTAGCTGGATTTTCTTGGAGGAACACTGAATCTTGTAGGTAGAAGTGTCTGTGTGCCTGTAAGGTACAGGGGTGACCTTAAATGTAGGGACTCCTGTGACTGTATCTAGGGGTGACGTTCATTCACTCAACAGACTCGTGGTTGGGGTCAAGGGCCTGCGATGCAAGTGTCAGGCGAGCTCCCTATTGGGAGTGACTCTGGAATTTCTCTGGCAAAGGGGCTGCTGGGGGGAGGGGTGTCCCTGTGGACCCCCTGCTGGGTCACTGCCCTTTCCTTCCTTCATTTGTTCATTCCTTCATTCACTCAGGCCTGAGTGAGGCTGAGGTCTCTTAAGGTGATCCTCCCTCCCACAGTGATGGTGCCCAGATGCAGACGTGCTAGAGCACAGCATCGTTGTCTGGTTCTCTTGTGAGAAGCGCGCCTGGCTTCACCACAGCCGTAACTGTGGACCTGCCGGTTAGACACGCTGTGTTCCTCCTCCTCCGTCTCGTAGGAGCTCTGCCTGCTGCCCTCACTGACGTCCAAGTGCGCAGAATGGCTGTGTTTATCCAATTCGGCAAGTCATGGAATTGAGGTGAAAGTCTAGAAAATCCATACCCCTGGACACTTATGTCTTGGGTGCAAGTCCAGCTGATGTTTCAGGGTCCAAGTTCCATCAGGGGTGGTGACAGGGTCAAGGGCAGGGACATGCTGGCCAGTGGTCAGGACCTGGCTCTCCAGGGAAAAGAACCAGCATGTGTGCACAGTTTAAAAGCTAATGTGAAGGACAGTGATACACAGATAACAAAGGTGATAATATGCTGATATCATGTAATAACATAACACACAATCCTCTATTGTCAACGGGCTCCCCCAAAAGGTGCGTATATGGGCATATATGTTTATTAGCTAAACTGATACACAGGCTGTATAGTACACAATTCACCAAATATACTAGTAGACAGGACTCTGGTGTAGATTCCAGAGAACCTGGGGCCTCACGGATGCTTTTGTGGATGTTTGCTCAGCTCCCATTTCCCAGCCATGCGTGGTCCCCCAGTTGACAGATGAGAGTGGTCCTGACGTCACAAACATTCCTTGGTATTTTCTTGTAATTAAGGAATAAGACTATGAACCCAGTTGAGCTGAACCTCATTTTTTCCTCCGTGATGTCAACAGCCTCTACTGAGTCGCATCCTGGGTTTCAGACGTGGAAGAATATTCTCTCAGTCATTACAATGCGGTTTTGTTTTACCATTTTTGTTTTATTAGGGATGCATGTTTAAATTAATCTGCTATTTGCCTAAACACCACAGACACACACCTGTGCATCTGGTCTGCACATGTCACACTTTCCCCATCACTTTCTAAGTCTAGACCATCAACAAAACAATCAACCAAGACTGTGGCATTTGCCATTTCTGTGGTGTAGATATTCCCACGGTGGCCAGTTTCAAGTTTCCAATGTGATGTTCCTGAGAGCGGAGTTGGGAAGAACCCCAGCGAACGTTTCCACCACACACACTATGGGTGGGAGGGAGTAAGAACCCGAGCAGAGACAGTAGTAGATGCATTACGTAGCCAGCAAAGTCTGCAGTGATAGTGGTGAGTTTTTAGAATTTGCTGCCTTTATTCTTCATATAGTGTATTCAATTGTAAGGTAAGTTAATTTCTAACACTATCTGTGTTTAACAACCCGCTCACGCCATTCTTGAAGATTGCAATATGGCTTTCACGATGGGTGGCAACCACTTCCAGTGCCCTCTCCCCTTCCGGGTTCAGTGCCTGGAACCCAGAAGTTAAACTAAGAAAAAAAAAAAATACTGAGAAAAGACAGACTAACAATGAAAGATCACATGCCGTATGTCCATGTGGAAGTTTATGAAGACATGTTACTCAAGGGGGCAGTGAGAATTGAGGACTTAAATACCATCTTGGACTGGACAAAGGAAGGGGGTTTGGGGAGAGTAAGTTATGGAGAGGCAGCCAGGAAAGCCCGCTGAGCAAGGGTGTTCAGTGGCGTTTGTGATGCAGACTCAAGTCGGTGCTGTGTCCATTGACGAGAATTGTTAAGATGCCTCCTCTTTCAGCTATGGAAGAAGGAGAGGTCGCTACAAGTGGGCATTTCCTTTATAAAGTGAATTTCCTCTACAGAGAAAAGCTTGTGCGCCCTGTTCTTTTTCTTTTCTTTTTTTTAAACATCTTTATTGGATGTGCCTTGTTCTTAAAGCTTTTCCTGCATCTGCTGGTTTTCAGTGGCCTTCCGCTCAGAATAATCCTTATGCCAAATGGGCACATTTTGGGTTGATGAGTTCTGGTTTCCTTCATTTGAAACTCAGTGGTTTTCCCTTAGAAAGCAAAATGGGGAATCTCTGTGAGATCCCAGGAGTCACCTGAGCCCCTTGGTTTGGAATCATTGAGACCTGGCCCAACTGGAATAGGATCTAGGAGGATCAGTACTCCATTTGGCTGTGAAGGGGGTGTGACAGGGTGGGTGGTTGGGAGGGGTGCAGACCCACCCCTGTTCTCCTAATAAGGACAGCACAAAGGTGTGTGTCCCTGTGTCAGAGCTGACCACACTCCCACATGGGGGCCCTATGGTGCAGTCATCCCAAACTGCAGAGTCCTGAGGTTGGGGTTTGGTGGTCTGAGCCCTGGCCTGAGACCTGTGTGCGGGAATGTGTGGGTCATCGTGGCTGGATGGCACCAGGATGCAGTCACTCCCATGTGTACTGCATGGCAGAGTCTAGCTCCAGCCACCTGGACACCTGCTGTCTGAGTGTCACATGCCCCCAGTGGTCTGTGGTTCCATGCTCACTCCTAGGGGGTGGGCATTTATGAGACAGGGCGTGAGCTGAGAGAGCCACAGGACAGGCGGTGAGGGAAGATGGAGGCGGGGTGCTAGTTGAGTCTCTTTCATAGATGGGGAGAGGTATGGGGTCTCTGCTGCTGCTGGGGCAGAGCAGGAACTAGCGGGGGGTTGGCTGTTGGTGTGCTCAGTGCCGTGTAGGGGTGGAAAAACTTTTCCTCTACCCGCTTATGTTCTGTACCAGAGATCAGCAAATTAAACTGACAAACAGATTAACAGGAGCAAAAGGTTTATTATGTCTGTGTACAGAACCATTCACAAAAAAGAAGTGGAGACCCAAAGAGACAGACTTAAAGACTTATGCGCCATTTTAACCAAGTGTGATAAGTTAGTAGAGAAGTGACAAGACAAAGGAAAACAGGTTTCAGCTTCTAATGGCAGTAAGTTATGGGACGGTAAGTAAATGGGAAATAATGGAAGACAAAGATGATTTAGTGAGGTTTGTTCCTCAGACTGAAGTCAGAACCTTCTCAGATGATAAGATTCCTTCTTCCCTTCCTGGTACAGGAGAGGGAGGGGCACATCCTCACAAAGGGATAAGGCAGATGGGGAAGGGCAGAGTTTTTCTTTTCACTGCTTCTCAATTGCCTTTGGCTCAAAATGACCCTTATGCCAAAGTGGTGTGTTTGGGGTGGCAAATTCTGATCCTCCTCAGCTATATACAGAGAGTTTCTAACAGCTGGAGATGGTCCTGGTGCATGGGCCTCCCCCAGACTAGAGGGAACTCTTCCCCCTCAGAGGAGAGGGTCCAAAATGTCGGGGTGATGACCAACACACTTCATGGTTATCGTGAACCTCAGTTCTGAGCTCCTCACATGCTTCGGCTCACGGAATCCACCCTCCAGCCCTGTGAGATGGGCACTATTACCAATCCCATTTTATAGGTGAGAAATCCAGGCATGGATGCTGGGGTGACTGGTGGATGCAAACCCAGCTCTTCACCACTTCTCCATAGAGAATGGTGTCTCAGTTTCCTGGGGCTGCCATAACAGACACCGCAGACCGGGTGGTTAAACAACAGACATTTATTGTCTCACGGGTTTTGGAGGCTAGAGCTCTGAGTTCAAGGTGTGGGCAGAGTTGTTTCTCCTGAGGTCTCCCTCCTTGGCGTGTAGACAGACATCTTCTCTTCCTCCTGTGTCCTCTTTCAATTAGAACCTGAGCCAGACGGTGATCAAAGCAGCAAAAACAGATTTTATTCAGGAGCTATTGCAATGGGGGAAAAGAAGCCCCTGTATAGAACCGGACTCCATCCTGAATTCCCCAAGGGCAAGGGGTTTACAATTGATGAGCAGAATGAAGGGGTCACGACGGACACTTGCTAAGAGTAGACATCAGGGGTCAGCGGGGATTCTGACTAAACTGACCTACCAGAATCCTTGCGATCAGGCATTACCTAGGGGAGGTGGGGGATGAGGAACCGATCAGATATCTGGGCTGACCAGATATCGAGGGAGGGTCCTCTGCAGAGGAGGAAAGAGCATCTTTTCCTCTGCCCCTTCTCCGGCTGGGGCCCCATGCACAAGACTGGCCAAGGACAGATCAACAAGAGAAAGACACATACAAGTTCATTAGGATGATGTTGGTTCACAGAAGAGTTCATGGTGTCACACATACGCATGGGGACAACCAGTGATGATCACCCCAAGGGTGAATAGAACTTGGGCTGGTCACCCATCTTGGGCTGTTCAAAGAAAGAGGTTTGGGCTTCTTTTCGCGGGAGTAAGTTACAGAAAGGCAGCCAGGAAACCATGGTGAACAAGGGTGTTTAGTGAGGTTTGTTCAGTGGGCGTCTCCTCCGTAAATGTGAATTTCCTTTGTAGGAGGAAAGCTTGTGCCCTGATCTAGAGCTTTTCTTACATCTGCTGCTTCTCAATAGCCTTTAGACCAAAGGTACCCACATGGCAAAGAAGCCCATTCTGGGGTGGTGTGTTCTGGTGCCGTCATTCCTCCACGGCCTCAGCTGTGCAGGCCCAGCAAGGATGGGACCTGGGTGAGAGATGCTTGAGGAGAGTCTTGGTCACCTCGTGTGGTCCTGGGTGTGCACCTTGTGTCTCTGTGTCCTGATATCCTCTTCTGATAAGGATACCAGTCCTATGGGATGTTATTTCAGAGTGAAGGGGGATTGTGTACCCCCCATTGAAAGAGACATCCACATCTTGACCCCAGGGCCTCAGGACGTGACCTCATTTGGAAGTAGGACCTGGTTTTGTAAGCAGGTAATACAAGGGCATTATGGTGGCCCTAATCCTGTGTGACTGTGTCCTTATAAGATGAGGGGAGACACACGGAGGAGAAGCCACATGAAGACGGAGACAGAGGTGGGAGGGATGCAACCACAAGTCCAGGGACTCTTGGAGCCCCCAGAAGCTGGAAGAGGCAGGAAGGACCCTCCCCTGGAACCTCAGTCCTTTCCAAGTAGACAGTCGCCATGAGTGGGCCTGAAAAAAAGGTGGCGCCATGACCCCTGACCCTTCTGTGTTCTCCGCATGGTGCCCTGGGGACAGCTCTTGCAGGACGCTGACCAGCGAGGTGTTTGCACATGAGACCATAGGGCGCTGGCCCCCTAAACATGCAGGCCCACCTTACCCTTCCTCCTGGGATCTGGTCACATGGAGTGTCTGTGCACCAGGTAGGGCTGGGCTTTCGGCCTCTGCACAGGACCTCTGGGTGTTGGTTAAAAGTGCAGGTTATGCCCCAAGAATAATGGAAGGTAAACTTCTCATCAGCCCTATGCAGTGTGGGCAGGGAGTCATAACTAATTATAGAGTTCAAAGCAGAGGGAGTGAATATTACTCAGCCATGAAAAGGAGTGAAGCACTGACACTATAACATGGATGAACCTCAAAAACATGATGCCCAGCGAGAGAAGCCGGACACAAAAGGACAATTAGTGTGTTGCTCCATTTATATGAAACATACAGAACAATCAAATCCATAGAGACAAAGTGGATTAGTTATGTCGGGGCTGTGGGAAATGCGGGGTGACCTCTAAGGGGTGGGCGTTTGGAGGAGACAGTGGAAATGTTCTAAAATGGATTGTGTCGATGGTTGCACAACCCTGTGAATATGTAAAACACCGCTGAGCTTTATACTTAAAATGGATGAATTGCGTGGTATGGGAATTAAATCTCAACGAAGTTATCAAAGGTGAAAACCTGGAGGCCTCCAGTTTTGTGGGGTCAGACAGAACCTGTGTGTCTGAAAGCCCCGTTACGTCCAACCAGGCAGTCTGGGGGCACCTCATGAAATTCTCCCCATGGCATCAGACACGTGGGCCCTGGCATGGTTAGACCTCAGCCAGTGAGGCTGGATTCTGTGGCCCCGCCGTCCTCTCTTAGAAACGGTGGCGTCAGTTCCGTAGCAGGAGGTGGGTCAGCTTGAAGCCCACTTCTTTCATCTGCACATTTCTTCTTTCTCTCCCAGCAACGGTGACAGCCGAACTGTGCCAGAGCAACGAAAGCAAGGGTGTCATGCACAGAATGACCGAGAGGTTTGACCGGGAGGGGTGGGCTCCTCGGAGGCCGTGACCCAGGACTGAGGTCCCAGAGCCTCCTTCTGAGCGTCATGGCCCCAATGCCCCACTCACAGGAGTTGCCATCAGGCTTGATGGTTGAAGAAGCCACGGCATCGGGATTTCACTGGTAGAAATCATCCTCCTTTGCTTCCCTGGGAGAAGCAGGCCTCCATTTACTTTGTTGGGGAGGCCCCCGTTCTTTATAAACAAAACTGATAAACTTTAATATTAAGAATTATGTTATATACATGTAAGGAATTCCCTGGTGGTCCAGTGGTTAGGACTTGCGCTTTCACTGCTGAGGGCACAGGTTCAATCCCTGGTCGGGGAACTAAGATTCCATAAGCCATGCGGTGTAGCCAAAGGAAAAAAAGAAAAAGAATTTTGTTATATATACAAGTAAAGCATAATCATAAAGATCAAGGGATAGAACATGACGAGTGGGCACCCAGGAGTACCCTTCCCTTGTCAAGCCTCCTCCCCACGCTGAGGCAGCTGTTCTCCCAATCCTGTGACAGTAATCTTGTCCTCAGAGTTTACCCCCAGGCACACATCCGTAAATAAGGCAGCCCAGCTTTGCCTAGTTTCCAGCTCCGTACACAGGTTTACTGTGCATGTTGCTTTGTGGCTCGTGGTGGCTCAACATTGTATCCATGAGATTCTTTCATCTTGTGGATATAGTTTTTTAAAATAATTGTTATAGTTTTTAATAACTTTAAATTAAAACATAATTGCTGAGGAATATTCCTTCGTATGAGCGTGCACGGTTCATTTCTGTATCCAGTTGTGATGGCCTTCAGGTTGGTTTGGGCTCTGGCTCCTGTGGCTGTGTAGTCCATGTCTGTGTGTCCTGGTGCGGTGCTCGGGGGTGTGTATTTCACTGGGCGCAGCACTGGGGGTCCCTGTGTGCACGGATTTCACTGTCTGAGGCCGGATTGTTTCAGAAGTGGGGGCGTCCTCGCCGTGTATTAGGCTTTGCATTGCTCCACGTCCTGCTGGCAGTTGATAGTGTCTGTCACGTTTGCCGGTCTGGTGCGTGTATGCGTAGTTTTTTCTTATGGTTTTAATTCCCTGGGTTATTAGTAAAGTTGTGCATCTTGCTGCATTCATGGACTATTTCCTGTTGTTTTTTTTAAAAGTTTTTAAAATTGTGGTCAGGGGGCTTCCCTGGTGGCGCAGTGGTTGGGGGTCCGCCTGCCGATGCGGGGGACGCAGGTTCGTGCCCTGGTCCGGGAAGATCCCACATGCCGCGGAGCGGCTGGGCCCGTGAGCCATGGCCGCTGAGCCTGCGCGTCCGGAGCCGGTGCTCCACAACGGGAGAGGCCACAACGGTGAGAGGCCCGCTTACCACAAAAAAAAAAAAAAAATTGTGGTCAAATACACATAACATAAAATTTACCATCTTAACCATTTAAGTGCATATTTCAAGGTCATGAAGTAATTCATACTGTGTGTAACCATGACCACCATCCACCTCCAAACTTTTTCATCTTGCAAAACTGACACTGTTCCCATTAAACACACTAACTCCCCATTCCCCTCCCTCACCCTTTGGAACCCACCATCCTACTTTCTGTCTCTGTGGATCCGACTGCTCTAGGGGCCCTGTATGAGTGGAATCAAACATTTGTTCTTTTGTGTCCGGCTTACATCACTGAGCATAATGCCCTCAAGGTTCATCCCTACTGCAGCCTGTGTCAGAACTGCCGTCCTTTTTAGGCTGAAGAATATTCCATTGTATGGATGGACCATGGTTTGCTTCTCCATTCATCCATCAGTAGACACAAGTAATATGTACATTAATTTCTCACATCATAAATATTTGTGGAATAACTTCAGAAAGTCCTATGAATCAGAAGTTATTTACCATTAACTTTTTCTTAAACTTTTTATTTTGAAAAACATCAAAGCTAAGAAAAAGGGAAAAATACATATGAGCTTCACTCGTTTTCGGGAATTAATGCTTTATAGTATTTAGTTTATTCCCTGTGTGTGTGCTATGCCTGTGCATGTGTGTATACATGTGCTGTGCGTGTGCAGGGGCATCTGTGCGTTTGCACACTCGTTAGTGTGTGCATATGTGTGCTATGTATGTGTGCGCACGTGTGTTCATGTGCTCGTGTATGCATATATTTGTACTGTGCACACGCATACGTTAGTGTGTGTGCCTGTGCACGCATGTGTGTACACCTGTGTGTGTTTGCCAGAACCACTTGCAAGTTGATTACGGCTGAATTGGGCCCCAAATACATCAGCATGCATCTGCTCAGACGATCCTGTGTAGCCATGTAAAGGTCATGGATATTGGGCATTTAAATGAATAGAGCAGAATGTCCTAACACAGAATCTGTCTTCTGCTTGCTGTAACTCTCAGTAATGTCCTTCACACCTTCATTAAGTCCCATTCAGGGTCCACCTGAGGCCCCCATTACATTCAGTCATCTGCCCCAGGTCCCCTTTAAGCTACAAGTCACAGTTAGAGAACCCGGCCAGGGCCAGGGTGCACCCCTCCTGTTGCCCTGACCTCCAGGACCTGAAGTTAGCTCCTGTGTTCCCATTGCTCAGTGTGGCCCCAACTTGGATGGGGCTAGCGCCTCTTTCCTCGGAGGGTCCTGACGCCCAGACAGGAGGGTTTATCCATTCGTTCTCCACTTGGATGGCCTCTGTGCCCCAACCTCTTCCCCCTGTTCTTCCTTCAGAGACAGCGAGGTACACACTCTGGGCATCATCCCTGGTGCACGAAGCCACCTGACCAGGAGCCGTCAGCCCTCCCTGCTGCAGGGAAGCAGGACCTGAGTGTGGTGCTCTCGGCTGCCTGAATGTGCTCCACCTGAAATCAGGTGGCAGGGTGGACCGTCCTGCCTGGGCTTCCAGTGCGGCCTCCTCCTGATAGGAGCCCGGGGCACTGGAATCAGGCCGCTGCTGGTCTGTCCTTGCAGGAGACTGGGCCGCACTACAAGAAGTTCCTGGCTTACTCCAGGATCCTGGCCATCACGTGGCCAGAGAAATTGGTATCGTTTTTGTTTCACACGTTGAAATGTTTGATGACAGAAAGATTTTGTTCAGTTTCCTGATGTGGGTGAAGTGTGGAATCTGACGTTTTCCAAGATACGTACATCCTGGTTCCCGCAAGAGGGTGAGCCCCTGTCCAGAAATGAGAGACCCCATGTGTGTGACCTGTGCCTGCTGGGAGAGCAGCCCTAAGCTAGTTTAAAGCTGGCCAAGTTCTGTCTACACAGTAGATTTAGATCTTCCTGTGTTCTGTCTATACTGAATATGCTTAGATCTGACCATGTGCTGTCTGTAGTGAGAACATTTAGACCTGACTGTGTTCTGTGTGCACTAGGACATGGAGACCTGGCTAGAGACCAGGCCTGGCTTCAGTCCTGGGAGCTTCAGGGCAGACGTGGAGATCTGGGTAGACACCAGGCCTGGCCTCAGTGCTGGGAGCTTCAGGGCAGACGTGGAGACCTGGGTAGAGACAAGGCCTGGCCTCAGTCCTAGGAGCCCCAGGGGGCATGTGGAGCTCTAGGTAGACACCAGGCCTGGCCTCAGTCCTGGGAGCTTCAGGGCGGACGTGGAGACTTGGGTAGAGACAAGGCCTGGCCTCAGTTCTGGGAGCCTCGGGGGATGTGGAGCTCTAGGTAGACACCAGGCCTGGCCTCAGTTCTGGGAAGTTTCGTGCCTGTGTCTGAATATCAGTGCTTAGATGTCTGGGGTCTGGAGCTGAGGCAGGCTTGTCTGGGTAACAGCCTCTGCTCTGAGTGTGGTTCATGGCCCTCCCCGGGGTCAGTGCTGTGGTAGGGGCCTTGGTCCTTACCCCTGTGAGGTTCACCTTACCTGGGGCTCATGGAGACTCCTCAGGTGGGCTCTGTGGTAATTATTCCGGTTCACCAGCACACACAGGGTGAGGAGAGAGGCAGGGTTACCTGGTGAGTTGATTGCTGGGCACGTGGATCGTGGCTTAAGGCCGATGGGCAGCATATGAGATGTGCCCCTGTGATCACCTTCCAGCCAACCATCTCTGCTCAGCAGAGTCTGGACCTGCCCCTCCTCTTTCAGTGCTGCTGTCTCGTGAGTTTTCTCAACACCTCAGAGAGAGAGAGGCAAGGGCCGAGCCTGTCTGAACCAAGGTAGTGTGTTCAACTTTAGCATGAAAGTTTTAAAAACAATGAAAATCGCATGGAACCCAAATGAAAAGAGGAGGGGACTGACTTCTCTGGGACTGGCGTCGGGGGAGGAGATGGACCCTACTCTTCTTTCTACAGTCCCAGGAGGGCCCGGGGACCCAGCTCCTTCCCACGTTGGGGGCTCAGCCAGCACAGCCATGGTGTCCTGACCAAGGGGACGTGTGACCCCAAGGTGTGGGGTCCGAGGAGGTGGGGTCACTCTGGTGAGTGTGGACGTGTGACCCCAGGTGCAGGGTCTGGGGAGGTGAGGTCACCCTGGAGATTGTGGTTGTGTATCCCCAGGTGCAGGGTCGGGATTGTGTGGGTCTCACCCCATCTGTATGGGTCAGTCTCGAGTGCAGGGGGAGACCCCATATCTGCTCTTTGCCTGCAGTGTGTCTCGTCCCTTCTGAGATTTCTAACAACTTCATTGAGAGTGTTGCCCTGATTAACCTATGGACCCTTTTCTTAATCTTGTCACATTCATATGGAGAAGGGTTCCTTCGAGTGGCTTGCTGCTCCATGTTCTGCTGCGTGGCAACCCTCAGTGGCATCATATTATCACAGCGTATCATATATCATATCCAAACCATGGGAATCACCGCTGTCTGGGTTCCCCTGGACACAGCTCAGATAGCACAGACTAGGTCCCTAAGAATGGTCCCCCCACATGCCATGTGAGGGTACAGTGATGGCCCCAGAGGTGCAGGACGGTGCTTGGGCCTCACACATTTGTATAAAGGGGAGTTGAATTGGAATCTCAATTAACAAGACATCACTTTAAAAATTTATTTTAAGTGAAACAAAACACACATCACACACCCCTTACCATCGTCACCATTTTAAGTGCACATTTCCAAGGCATCAGGTACATTCACCTTGTGGAGCCATCACCACCATCCCTAGAACTTTTCATCTTGTAAAACCAAATTTCCACAACGATGAAAGTCTCACTGCCCACCCGCTCCTGCAGCCCCAGCCCCGCCGTCCACTTCGGTCCATGAGTTGTCGACTCTAGGGCCCCCATTTGAGTGGCATCCTGCAGTGTTTGCTGATGGGTCAGTTTGGAAGAGCTGACTTTCAGTCTGAAGGTCTGCCTGTTTGCATCTGAAGAATCTGCATTTAGGGACAGGGTGTCCGGGGCACAGATGAGCTGTGACCTGACCAGTCGCCTGTGGGGCCCTCTGGCCCCGTCCCTTGAGCTGTGCCTCATCTGTGTCATGGCTGTCCCCGCTGGCACCCCTGGGATGCTGGTGTCTGAGATTCCTCTGGTGCCCTGCTCCCCTGCCCTCTTCCTGCCTGTTGGGGAGGGGGCTGCTTGCTGGGGGGGGTCTCTGCTTCTGCGGCAGGAAGGACCCTACAGGGCAGACCCACAGTGTGGGGCATGATCCCAAGAGCATGAGGCCCTCATAGGACACAGCGTCAGGGCCATGACTAGTGCTCGGACCACCTCATCACCGACACAGAATGTTCCCAAGATCCCGCTCAGGAGGGTGTGGTGGGTGGCCTGGGACCCCAGAGGCCCCATTCCTATCCTGGAGCTTGGAGAGGGCATCCACCATGGGCTCTGAACTCACCCCACATCTCAGCCGTCTCCCTCTGTCCTGTCTTTGAACACAGGAAAACTTCTACTGACTATTGTCCACAGCATAGGCCTGGTCCTGTCGAGATCAGAGTCCTTTAATTTAGGCACCCTGGGATAGCAGCTGTTTTTAGGCCTAAAGAAGCTATAGCTCATGAGTGTAAAACATTTTCAGTTGAAACTAATATTCGATGACTAGCTCTATACTAGTCGGTTGTTGACTTCTATTAGTCATAATTCTCCAGGTTTCAGATCTGATGTGGGAATTGTAGAGGAGTCAAAATTAAAATCTTCATAACCTGTGTATTCATAGCTTCAGAATCATTTGATGGCCCATAGTTTTTACGGTTAGGGAAGGGTTACTGATTTCATGTATCATGAAAAGGATTCGTAGTGATGATAGGGCAATTATATGATGGCTGATAAATGGTTCAAATGGTCTTGTGCATCTGGTGAACCTGTATGGGTCAGTTTAGTTGTCAATATTAGTTAAGTTCTATTTTAAAAATGGATATTAATGTGTGATCATGAAAATGTAAAAGTTCTTCCATGACAGGTAACGTTGCATCTTGAGAGCCTAGTTGAAATGGATGTGCCATAGTGATATACAAGATTTTTGCCTATGATTTAACTTTGATGAAGTTACATAACTTATTTTTATCTCATTTATTGAGAAAGACATAATTGTCATGGTGTGGGCTTGAAACTGGTTGAAAAGAATTCGATTCCTTCCTTCCTTATTTTAAACTTACATAAGTAGGATCTTCAAACATAGGATATGCTGGACAGCATCCATGTAACCATTCTAGGTTAGTAGTTGTTACTCTACTGAGACTTCTCATTTGAATGCAAGAGCTTCTCAAATTATAAAGATTATTAGCAGTACTGCTATTAATGAGATGCATGAGCCTATAGATGAAAGATTTCATGTTGTGTGTGCGTCAGTGTAGTTGGAGTAATGTAGTGACATCCTGAAAGGCCAAGAAAGTGCTGCGGGAAGATCATATTTACTACTACAAATATAACGATGAAGGGAATTTTTGCTCATGTTGAGTTAAGTGTATAACCTGAGAATAGTGGAAATCAGTGCATGAAGCCTCCTATAATAGTGAACACTGCTGCTTTTTTTTTTTGCGCTCACACTCATTGTGGTGCCACCAGACGCTCCCTCAGCACACAGAACAATGCCAGCGAGTTCGTGGACCTGTACATGCTGCGGAGATGCTCCGCAGGCAACCGCATCATCGGCGCCAGGGACCATGCGTCCATCCAGATGAACGTGGCCGAGGTTGACAAGGTGACAGGCAGGTTCAATGGCCAGTTTAAAACCTACGCTATCTGCAGGGCCATTCGCAGGATGGGTGAGTGAGATGACTCCATTCTCTGACTGGCCAAGGCAGACGGCATCGTCTCAAAAGAACTTCTGCCTAGAGAGGAACCTGGATGTGGAATGTTTGTCATAAATAAATAGTGACACCCCCCCAAAAAATAGTGAACACTGCTCCCATTGACATTACATAATGGAAGTGTGCTACTTCATAGTATATACCATGGAGGACAATGTCCAGGGATGAATTAGCTAAGACCATTCCTGTTACACAACCTACTGTAAAAAGAAAAAGCCTAAAGCTCATAATAGACTGGGAGATCATGTAATATTACCTCCATGAAGAGTTGCTAATCAGCTACTTTTACTCCTGTCGGGATAGAAATAATTACTTTAGCTGATGTAAAGTATGTTCATGAGTTGACATCTGTCCCTACTGTAAACATATGATGGGTCCACAAGATAAGTCCTAAAAAGCCAGTGGACAGGACTCACACTATTCCCATATAGGCGAAAGGCTCTTTTTGTCCTAAATAGTATGTAATATGTGAGATTATTCCAAACCCTGGTAGGCTACAAATAACAGACTTCAGGGTGACCAAAGAATCAAAATAGGTGTTGGTATAGGATTGGGTCTCCTCCTGCAGGGCCAAAGAAAGTAGTGTTTATATTTCTTTCTGTTAACAATATGGTAACATTTCGGCTGCTAGAACTGAGAGTGATAATGATAGTAATATGGCTAGAATTAGGGCAGCTCAAACAAATAATGGTGTTTGGTATTGAGATATGTCTGCTGGTTTTAGAGTAAAGATTATAGTTGTTGACTGAAAAAAACGCACAAAGTGAGAGTTTTGTGTTAAGTTTTATTTTGGGGCAAAATGAGGACTATAGCCGGGGAGACAGCACTGCAGACAGGTCTGAGAAACTGCTCCAGAGAGGTAGGGGGTAGGTCAGTATATATGTGATTTTGGTGCAGGGGGAATACATGCAATCAAGCACATATTTTTTTGCAGAAGGATTCTGCTAGTCACGAGGAGCAAAGTCACCCATGAAGGATTTTAGTGCTTTTCTAAATACGAGGAGATGCAAGAATTGGGCTCATAAAATCTTCTCCTGAAAATATCTATCTGAAGACCTGTTCTGCCAGTTGTTCCCAGGGCATAGAGTGCCTCATTCCTGATCTTCACCCGGAAATCCTTTCAGGTATTAAAGGTCAGCAGCTGCTGCGGCTCATAATTTAATCCTTGTAGAGGTAGATGGCAAGTGCCAATTTTTAGTTGTCATAGTGATAAAATTAATAGCACCAAAAATTGAAGAGACATCTGCTAAACGTAAGGAGAAAATGCTTAGGCCAACAGAGGCTCCTGTGTGGGCCAGATTGCTGGCTAGAAGTGGATATACACTTCAACCAGTACCAGAACCAGCTTCTGTTGATAATAGGAGTAGGAGTAAGAATGATGGGGGAAGTAGTCAAAAGTTTATCTTACTTTTCAGGGAAATGTTATATCAGGTGCCCCAGTTATTAGTGGGACAAGTCAATTTCTGAACCCTCCGATCATAACGGGTACAACTCTACAGAAAATTATTACAAATGCAGGGGCTACATTACAGATTTGGTCATCTCCAAGTAGCACTCCAGGTTAGCATAGCTCAACATGGATTAATAGACTTAAGGTGTTGCCTACTATTCCAGCTCAAGCACCAGATAGTAAATATAAAGTGCCGATATCTTTGTGCTTTGTTGAAAATGATCAGCAGTTTATGAACATAAGTAAAATGACTGAGTTAGCATTAGACTATAAAGCTAAAGAAAGAGATTGAGCCCCCTTTTTGCCAAGCCCTGTGTTCAGTCAGCAAATTGAATTGCAGATTCAGAGAAGCAGCTTGAATTCTGCCTGTGCTTCTCCTATTTTTTTTTTTTTTTTTTTTTTTTTGGGAAGGCGGGAGAAGTATTCAATAGATTGAAGCCAGTTGACTACAGTATTTCCTGTTAACTAAGATTTCATGGGGTGGAAGCCCATCAATCTAGTGAGGATTTAGCTTAATTAAAATGTTTTATTTGCATTCAACTGATGTAGGATAGAGACTTGCAATACTTATTTTCAGGAATTAAGTAAATTATACTTGCTTACGGTTTTGAAAGCTCTCGGTCTAAACTAACCTAAATTCCTAGCCCAGCACTGATAGAAATGTGTGTTACAGGTAGTAATAGTGTAGCTATTACAATTAGTAATGATAGGAAGGTTATCTGTTTTGTATGTTGGAATTGTCATTTTATTTTTAAGTTTATTGAAGGGAATATAGTTGGTGCTGTGGAGTATATTAGCTGCATCTAGAAATATATGTTAAGTAGTGCTCGGATGGCTGTTAGTGTTGGTAGAATGTTATTGTTTTTTATCTCCTAGTAATTATTCGTTTGGGTAAAAATCTTGATAGTGGTGGGAGACCTAATGATCCTTTAATGGTGAGGATAAGGATTGTGATGGAAACTGTTTTCTTTCATGTGTGTGATAATGATAGTTTCTGGTACATGAGCTGGCCATAAATGGTAAGAAGATAATGTTATTATGATATAAATTAGCATGTTTAGAATTTCTGTGGTTGAATTATACATTATAATAGCAGTTATTCATCCTAAATGGGCCATTGATGAATGAACGGGCTATAATTTTTGTAGTTGAGTTTGGTTGAGTCCCCCTCAGCCTCCAATTATGATTCATGATATAGCTATGATTAATAGTATGTTTAGGGTTATGGATGGTGAGACTTGGTATAAAACTGATAGGGGTGCAAGTTGGTCATGTTACTAGCATCAGGCCCGCTGTTCATGGAATGCCCTGTGTTACTTCAGGCACTCAGAAGTGAAATGGGGAAAGCCCTAATTTTGTGACAAGGGCTATTATTATGATGGTCGATGCTTTGGATTAAAGATTTTTGTAATGTTCATTGACCATAGTATATTGGATTAATAATTTAGCCATTATAGTAGTATTGGTGCAGTGGGTTGTTTTAGAAAATATTTGTTGGATGTTTCTATAGCTTATGGGTTAATTTTTTTATTAGAATGGGGATAACATTAACCAGTGTGAGCTTGTTACTTCAACTATGGTTCCTGAGATGACGGCCAGTAGAATGAAAGTAAAAACAATAGGGCTTATTAGTACTGGAAGGATATAAACCAACATTCTTGGAGTCTGGGACTGATAGCTTACTTAGCAGACCTTACTATAAAATGTACTATAAGGTGGTAGTATGAAGCAAGTAAAATTCTTTCTTTTTTAACATCTTTATTGGAGTATAATTGCTTTACAATGGTGTGTTACTTTCTGCTTTATAACAAAGTGAATCAGTTATACATATGTTCCCATATCTCTTCACTCTTACATCTCACTCACTCCCACCCTCCCTATCCCACCCCTCTAGGGGGTCACAAAGCACCAAGCTGATCTCCCTGTGCTATGCGGCTGCTTCCCACTAGCTATCTGTTTTACGATTGGTAGTGTATATATGTCCCTGCCACTCTCTCATTTTGTCATAGCTTACCCTTCACCCACCTTCCTTGAGGATCTTTGCTGTCCTCAAGTGCGTTCTCTAGTAGGTTTGTGTCTTTATTCCCGTCTTGCCCCTAGGTTCTTCATAACCTTTTTTTTTTCTTAGATTCAATATATATGTGTTAGCATACAGTATTTGTTTTCCTCTTTCTGACTTACTTCACTCATATGACAGACTCTAGGTCCATCCACCTCACGACAAATAACTCAATTTCATTTCTTTTTATGGCTGAGTAATATTCCATTGTATATATGTGCCACATCTTCTTTATCCATTCATCTGTTGATGGACACTTAGGTTGCTTCCATGTCCTGGCTATTGTAAATAGAGCTGCAATGAACATTGTGATACATGACCCTTTTTGAATTATGGTTTTCTCAGGGTATATGCCCAGTAGTGGGATTGCTGGGTCGTATGCTAGTTCTATTTTTAGTTTTTTAAGGAACCTCCATACCGTTCTCCATAGTGGCTGTATCTATTCACATTCCCACCAACAGTGCAAGAGGGTTCCCTCTTCGTCACACCCTCTCCAGCATTTATTGTTTGTAGATTTTTTGATGATGGCCATTCTGACCACTGTGAGATGATATCTCATTATAGTTTTGATTTGCATTTTTCTAAAGTATAATGATGTTGAGCATTCTTTCATGTGTTTGTTGGCAATCTGTATATCTTCTTTGAAGAAATGTCTATTTAGGTCTTCTGCCCATTTTTGGATTGGGTTGTTTTTTGATATTGAGCTGCATGAGCTGCTTGTAAATTTTGGAGATTAATCCTTTGTCAGTTGCTTCATTTGCAAATATTTTCTCCCATACTGAGGGTTGTCTTTTGGTCTTGTTTGTGGTTTCCTTTGCTGTGCAAAAGCTTTGAAGTTTCATTAGGTCCCATTTGTTTATTTTTGTTTTTATTTCCATTTCTCTAGGAGGTGGGTCAAAAAGGATCTTGCTGTGATTTATGTCATAGAGTGTTCTGCCTATGTTTTCCTCTAAGAGTTTGATAGTGTCTGGCCTTACATTTAGGTCTTTAATCCATTTTGAGTTTATTTTTGTGTATGGTGTTAGGGAGTGTTCATGGAGTGTTCTAATTTCATATTTTTACATGTACCTGTCCAGTTTTCCCAGCACCACTTATTGAAGAGGCTGTCTTTTCTCCATTGTATATTCTTGCCTCCTTTATCAAAGATAAGGTGACCATATGTGTGTGAGTTTATCTCTGGGCTTTCTATCCTGTTCCAGTGATCTATCTTTCTGTTTTTGTGCCAGTAGCATACTGTCTTGATTACTGTAGCTTTATAGTATAGTCTGAAGTCAGGGAGCCTGATTCCTCCAGCTCTGTTTTTCTTTCTCAAGACTGCTTTGGCTATTTGGGGTCGTTTGTGTTTCCATACAGATTGTGAAATTTTTTGTTCTACTTCTGTGAAAAATGCCAGTGGTAGTTTGATAGGGATTGCATTGAATCTGTAGATTGCTTTGGGTAGTAGAGTCATTTTCACAATGTTGACTTTAACAATCCAAGAACATGGTATATCTCTCCATCTATTTGTATCATCTTTAATTTCTTTCATCAGTGTCTTATAATTTTCTACATACAGATCTTTTGTGTCCTTCGGTAGGTTTATTCCTAGATATTTTATTCTTTTTGTTGCAGTGGTAAATGGGAGTGTTTTCTTAATTTCACTTTCAGATTTTTCATCATTAGTGTATAGGAATGCCAGAGATTTCTGTGCATTAATTTTGTATCCTGCTACTTTACCAAATTCATTGATTAGCTCTAGTAGTTTTCTGGTTGCATCTTTAGGATTCTCTATGTATAGTATCATGTCATCTGCAAACCGTGATAGCTTTACTTCTTCTTTTCTGATTTGGATTTCTTTTTCTTCTCTGATTGCTTTGGCTAAAACTTCCAAAACTATGTTGAATAATAGTGGTGAGAGTGGGCAACCTTGTCTTGTTCCTGATCTTAGTGGCAATGGTTTCAGCTTTTCACCATTGAGGACGATGTTGGCTGTGGGTTTGTCATATATGGCCTTTATTTTATTGAGGAAAGTTCCCTCTATGCCTACTTTTTGCAGTGTTTCTATCATAAATGGGTGTTGAATTTTGTCAAAAGCTTTCTCATCGATTGAGATGATCATATGGTTTTTCTCCCTCAGTTCGTTAATATGGTGTATCACATTGATTGATTTGCATATATTGAAGAATCCTTGCATTCCCGGGATAAATACCACTTGATCATGGTGTATGATCCTTTTAATGTGCTGTTGGATTCTGTTTGCTAGTATTTTGTTGAGGGTTTTTGCATCTATGTTCATCAGTGATATTGGCCTGTAGTTTTCTTTCTTTGTGACATCTTTGTCTGGTTTTGGTATCAGGGTGATGGTGGCCTCGTAGAATGTGTTTGGGAGTGTTCCTCTCTCTGCTATATTTTGGAGGAATTTGAGAAGGAAAGGTGTTAGCTCTTCTCTAAATGTTTGATAGAATTCGCCTGTGAAGCCATCTGGTCCTAGGCTTTTGTTTGTTGGAAGATTTTTTTTTTTTAACATCTTTATTGGGGTATAATTGCTTTACAATGGTGTGTTAGTTTCTGCTTTATAACAAAGTGAATCAGCCATACATATACATATGTTCCCATATGTCTTCCCTCTTGCGTCTCCCTCCCTCCCACTCTCCCTATCCCACACCTCCAGGCTGTCACAAAGCACCGAGCTAATATCCCATGTGCCATGCGGCTGCTTCCCACTAGCTATCTACCTTACTATGCTTGTTAGTGTGCATATGTCCATGACTCACTCTCGCCCTGTCAAAGCTCACCCTTCCCCCTCCCCATATCCTCAAGTCCATTCTCCAGTAGGTCTGCGTCTTTATTCCTGTCTTACCCCTAGGTTCTTCATGACATTATTTTTTTCTTAAATTCCATATATATGTGTTAGCATACGGTATTTGTCTTTTTCTTTCTGACTTACTTCACTCTGTATGACAGACTCTAGGTCTATCCATCTCATTACTAATAGCTCAATTTCTTTTCTTTTTAAGGCTGAGTAATATTCCATTGTATATATGTGCCACATCTTCTTTATCCATTCATCCAACGATGGGCACTTAGGTTGTTTCCATCTCCGGGCTATTGTAAATAGAGCTGCAATGAACATTTTGGTACATGGCTCTTTTTGAATTTTGGTTTTCTCAGGGTATATGCCCAGTAGTGGGATTGCTGGGTCATATGGTAATTCTATTTGTAGTTTTTTAAGGAAGCTCCATACTGTTCTCCATAGTGGCTGAACCAATTCACATTCCCACCAGCAGTGCAAGAGTGTTCCCTTTTCTCCACACCCTCTCCAGCATTTATTGTTTCTAGATTTTTTGATGATGGCCATTCTGACTGGTGTGAGATGATATCTCATTGTAGTTTTGATTTGCATTTCTCTAATGATTAAAGATGTTGAGCATTCTTTCATGTGTTTGTTGGCATTCTGTATATCTTCTTTGGAGAAATGTCTATTTAGGTCTTCTGCCCATTTTTGGATAGGGTTGTTTGTGTTTTTGTTATTGAGCTGCATGAGCTGCTTGTAAATTTTGGAGATTAATCCTCTGTCAGTTGCTTCATTTGCAAATATTTTCTCCCATTCAGAGGGTTGTCTTTTGGTCTTGTTTATGGTTTCCTTTCCTGTGCAAAAGCTTTGAAGTTTCATTAGGTCCCATTTGTTTATTTTTGTTTTTATTTCCATTACTCTAGGAGGTGGGTCAGAAAGGATCTTGCTGTGATTTATGTCATAGAGTGTTCTGCCTATGTTTTCCTCTAAGAGTTTGATAGTTTCTGGCCTTACATTTAGGTCTTTAATCCATTTTGAGCTTATTTTTGTGTATGGTGTTAGGGAGTGATCTAATCTCATACTTTTACATGTACCTGTCCAGTTTTCCCAGCACCATTTATTGAAGAGGCTGTCCTTTCTCCACTCTACATTCCTGCCACCTTTATCAAAGATAAGGTGTCTATATGTGCGTGGGTTTATCTCTGGGCTTTCTATCCTGTTCCATTGACCTTTCTGTTTTTGTGCCAGTACCATACTGTCTTGATTACTGTAGCTTTGTAGTATAGTCTGAAGTCAGGGAGCCTGATTCCTCCAGCTCCTTTTTTTGTTCTCAAGATTGCTTTGGCTATTCGGGGTCTTTTGTGTTTCCATACAAATTGTGAAATTTTTTGTTCTAGTTCTGTGAAAAATGCCAGTGGTAGTTTGAGAGGGATTGCATTGAATCTGTAGATTGCTTTGGGTAGTAGAGTCATTTTCACAATGTTGATTCTTCCCATCCAAGAACATGGTATATCTCTCCATCTATTTGTATCATCTTTAATTTCTTTCATCAGTGTCTTATAATTTTCTGCATACAGGTCTTTTGTCTCCTTAGGTTTATTCCTAGATATTTTATTCTTTTTGTTGCAATGGTAAATGGGAGTGTTTTCCTGATTTCACTTTCAGATTTTTCATCATTAGTATATAGGAATGCCAGAGATTTCTGTGCATTAATTTTGTATCCTGCTACTTTACCAAATTCATTGATTAGCTCTAGTAGTTTTCTGGTAGCATCTTTAGGATTCTCTATGTATAGTATCATGTCATCTGCAAACAGTGACAGCTTTACTTCTTCTTTTCCAATTTGGATTCCTTTTATTTCCTTTTCTTCTCTGATTGCTGTGGCTAAAACTTCCAAAACTATGTTGAATAAGAGTGGTGAGAGTGGGCAACCTTGTCTTGTTCCTGATCTTAGTGGAAATGCTTTCAGTTTTTCACCATTGAGGATGATGTTTGCTGTGGGCTTCTCATATATAGCCTTTATTATGTTGAGGAAAGTTCCCTCTATGCCTACTTTCTGCAGGGTTTTTATCATAAATGGGTGTTGAATTTTGTCGAAAGCTTTCTCTGCATCTATTGAGATGATCATATGGTTTTTCTCCTTCAATTTGTTAATATGGTTTATCACATTGATAGATTTGCATATATTGAAGAATACTTGCATTCCTGGAATAAACCCCACTTGATCATGGTGGATGATTCTTTTAATGTGCTGTTGGATTCTGTTTGCTAGTATTTTGTTGAGGATTTTTGCATCTATGTTCATCAGTGATATTGGCCTGTAGTTTTCTTTCTTTGTGACATCCTTGTCTGGTTTTGGTATCAAGGTGGTGGTGGCCTCGTAGAAGGAATTTGGGAGTGTTCCTCCCTCTGCTATATTTTGGAAGAGTTTGAGAAGGATAGGTGTTAGCTCTTCTCTAAACGTTTGATAGAATTTGCCTGTGAAGCCATCTGGTCCTGGGCTTTGGTTTGTTGGAAGATTTTTAATCACAGTTTCAATTTCAGTGCTTGTGATTGGTCTGTTCATATTTTCTATTTCTTCCTGGTTCAGTCTCGGAAGGTTGTTCATTTCTAAGAATTTGTCCATTTCTTCCAGGTTGTCCATTTTATTGGCATAAAGTTCCTTCTAGTAATCTCTCATGATCCTTTGTGTTTCTGCAGTGTCAGTTGTTACTTCTCCTTTTTCATTTCTAATTCTATTGATTTGAGTCTTCTCCCTTTTTTTCTTGATGAGTCTGGCTAATGGTTTATCAATTTTATCTTCTCAAAGAACCAGCTTTTAGTTTTATTGATCTTTGCTATCGTTTCCTTCATTTCTTTTTCATTTATTTCTGATCTTATATTTATGATTTCTTTCCTTCTGCTAACTTTGGGCATTTTTTGTTCTTTCTCTAATTGCTTTAGATGTAAGGTTGGTTTGTTTATTTGAGATGTTTCTTGTTTCTTAAGGTAGGATTGTATTGCTATAAACTTCCCTCTTAGAACTGCTTTTGCTGCATCCCATAGGTTTTGGTCATTGTGTTTTCATTGTCATTTGTTTCTAGGTAATTTTTTTTGTGTGTGTGGTACGCGGGCCTCTCACTGTTGTGGCCTCTCGCGTTGTGGAGCACTGGCTCCAGACACACAGGCTCAGCTGCCATGGCTCACGGGCCCAGCTGCTCCACAGCATGTTGGATCTTCCCGGACTGTGGCACGAACCCGTGTCCCCTGCATCGGCAGGCGGACTAAACCACTGCGCCACCAGGGAAGCCCATGTTTCTAGGTAATTTTTGATTTCCTCTTTGATTTTTTCAGTGATCTCTTGGTTATTAAGTAGTGTATTGTTTAGCCTCCACGTGTTTGTATTTTTTACAGATTTTTTCCTGTAATTGCTATCTAATCTCATAGCGTTGTGGGTGGGAAAGATACTTGATATGATTTCAATTTTCTTAAATTTACCAAGGCTTGATTTGTGACCCAAGATATGATCTATCCTGGAGAATATTCCATGAGCACTTGAGAAGAATGTATATTCTGTTGTTTTTGGATTGAATGTCCTATAAATATCAATTAAGTCCATCTTGTTTAATGTATCATTTAAAGCTTGTGTTTCCTTATTTATTTTCATTTTGGATGATCTCTCCATTGGGGAAAGTGGGGTGTTAAAGTCCTCTACTATGATTGTGTTACTGTCGATTTCCCCTTTTATGGCTGTTATTTGACTTATGTATTGAGGTGCTCCTATGTTGGCTGCATAAATATTTACAATTGTTACATCTTCTTTTTGGAACGATCCCTTGATCATTATGTAGTGTCATTCTTTGTCTCTTGTAATAGTCTTTATTTTAAAGTCTATTTTGTCTGATATGAGAATTGCTACTCCAGCTTTCTTTTGATTTCCATTTGCATGGAATATGTTTTTCCATCCCCTCACTTTCAGTCTGTATGTGTCCCTAGGTCTGAAGTGGGTCTCTTGTAGACAGCATATATATGGGTCTTGTTTTTGTATCCATTCAGCCAGTGTATGTCTTTTGGTTGGAGCATTTAATCAATTTACATTTAAGGTAATTATTGGTATGTATGTTCCTATTACCATTTTCTTAATTGTTTTGGGTTTGTTATTATAGGTCTTTCCCTCCTCTTGTGTTTCCTACCTAGAGAAGTTCCTTTAGCATTTGTTTTAAAGCTGGTTTGGTGGTGCTGAATTCTCTTACCTTTTGCTTGTCTGTAAAGGTTCTAATTTCTCCATCAAATCTGAAGGAGATCCTTGCTGGGTAGAGTAATCTTGCTTATAGGTTTTTCTCATTCATCACTTTGAATATGTCCTGCCACTCCCTTCTGGCTTGCAGAGTTTCTGCTTAAAGATCAGCTGTTAACCTTATGGGGATCCCCTTGTGTGTTATTTGTTGTTTTTCCCTTGCTGCTTTTAATATGTTTTCTTTGTATTTAATTTTTGACAGTTTGATTAATATGTGTCTTGGCGTGTTTCTCCTTGGATTTATCCTGTATGGGACTCTCTGTGCTTCCTGGACTTGATTGACTATTTCCTTTCCCATATTAGGGAAGTTTTCAACTATAATCTCTTCAAATATTTTCTCACTCCCTTTCTTTTTCTCTTCTTCTTCTGGGACCCCTATAATTCGAATGTTGGTGCTTTTAATGTCCCAGAGGTCTCTGAGACTTTCCTCAGTTCTTCTCATTCTTTTTTCTTTATTCTGCTCTGCAGTATTTATTTCCACCATTTTATCTTCCAGGTCACTTATCTGTTCTTCTGCCTCAGTTATTCTGCTATTGATCACTTCTAATGAACTTTTAATTTCATTTATTGTGTTGTTCATCATTGTTTGGTTGCTCTTTAGTTCTTCTAGATCCTTGTTAAACGTTTCTTGTATTTTCTCTATTTACAAGATTTTGGATCATCTTTACTATCATTATTCTGAGTTCTTTTTCAGGTAGAGTGCCTATTTCCTCTTCATTTGTTAGCTCTGGTGGGCTTTTACCTTGCTCCTTCGTCTGCTGTGTGTTTTTCTGTCTTCTCATTTTGCTTAACTTACTGTGTTTGGGGTCTCCTGTTCGCAGGCTGCAGGTTTGTAGTTCCAGTTGTTTTTGGTGTCTGTCCCCAGTGGCTAAAGTTGGTTCAGTGGGTTGTGTGGGCTTCCTGGTGGAGGGGACTAGTACCTGTGTTCTGGTGGATGAGGCTGGATCTTGTCTTTCTGGTGGACACGTCCACGTCTGGTGGTGTTTTTTGGGGTGTCTGTGGACTTATTATGATTTTAGGCAGCCTTTCTGCTAATGGGTGGGGTTGTGCTCCTGTCTTGCTAGTTGTTTGGCATAGGGTGTCCAGCACTGTAGCTTGCTGGTCATTGAGTGGAGCTGGGTCTTGGCGTTGAGATGGAGATCTCTGGGAGATTTTCACCATTTGATATTACGTGGAGCTGGGAGGTCTCTTGTGGACCAGTGTGCTGAAGTTGGCTCTCCCACCTCAGAGGCACAGCACTGACTCCTGGCTGCAGCACCAAGAGCCTTTCATCCACACGGCTTAGAATAAAAGGGAGAAAAAGTAGAAAGAAAGAAAGCAAGAAAGAGGATAAAATGAAATAAAATAAAGTAAAATAAAATATAGTTATTAAAATAAAGAATAATTATTATGAAAAATATTTTTAAAGTAAAACAAAAAATGGACGGACAGATCCCTAGGATAAATGGTAAAGGCAAAGCTATAGACACAAAATCACACACAGAAGCATACACATACACACTAACAAAAAGAAAAAGGGGGGGGAAATATATATCTTTGTTCCCAACGTCCATCTCCTCAATTTGGGATGATTCGTTGTCTATTCAGGTATTCCACAGGTGCAGGGTACATCAAGTTGACTGTGGAGATTAAATCTCCTGCTCCTGAGCCTACTGGGAGAAATTTCCCTTTCTCTTCTGTATTCGCACAGCTCTGGGTTCAGCTTTGGATTTGGACCTGCCTCTGCGTGTAGGTCCCCAGAGGGCGTCTTTTTTTCGCTCAGACAGGACGGGGTTAAAGGAGTAGCTGATTTGGGGGCTCTGGCTCACTCAGGCCGGTGGAAGGGAGGGGTACGGAGTGCGAGGCGAGCCTGCAGCGGCAGAGGCCAGCATGTTGTTGCATCAGCCTGAGGCGTGCCGTGCGTTCTCCCGGGGAAGTTGTCCCTGGATTACGGGACCCTGGCAGTGGCGGGCTGCACAGGCTCCCGGGAGGGGAGGTGTGGATAGTGACCTGTGCTCGCACACAGGCTTCTTGGTGGTGGCAGCAGCAGCCTTAGCGTCATCTCTGGAGCTCCTTTAAGCGGCACTCTTAATCCCCTCCTCGTGCACCAGGAAACAAAGAGGCAAGAAAAAGTCTCTTGCCTCTTCGACAGCGCCAGACTTTTTACCTGCCGGCTAGCCATGGTGCACTAACCCCCTTCAGGCTGTGTTCACACTGCCAACCCCAGTCCTCTCCCTGTTATCCAAACTCCGAAGCCCGAGCCTCAGGTCCCAGCCCCGCCCACCCCGGTGGGTGAGCAGACTAGCCTCTTGGGCTGGTGAGTGCCGGTCGGCACCGATCCTCCGTGCGGGAATCTCTCCGCTTTGCCCTCCGCACCCCTGTTGCTTTGCTCTCCTCTGTGGCTCCGAAGCCTCCCCCCTCCTCCACCCACCATCATCGCCCCCGAAGGGGCTTCCTAGTGTGTGGAAACCTTTCCTCCTTCACAGCTCCCTCCCACTGGTGCAGGTCCCGTCCCTATTCTTTGTCTCTGTTTTTCCTTTTTGCTTTTGCTCTACCCAGGTATGTGAGGAGTTTCTTGCCTTTTGGGAGGTCTGAGGTCTTCTGCCCGTGTTCAGTGGGTGTTCTATAGGAGCAGTTCCACCTGTAGATGTATTTCTGATGTCTGTGGGGAGGAAGGTGATCTCCGTGTCTTACTCTTCTGACATCTTGAAGCTCCCCCGAAAGTAAAATTCTTTTTTTTTTCAACATCTTTATTGGGGTATAATTGCTTTCCAATGGTGTGTTAGTTTCTGCTTTATAACAAAGTGAATCAGTTATACATATACATATGTTCCCATGCCTCTTCCCTCTTGTGTCTCCCTCCCTTCCACCCTCCCTATCCCACCCCTCCAGGCGGTCACAAAGCACCGAGCTGATCTCCCTGTGCTATGCGGCTGCTTCCCACTAGCTATCTACCTTACGTTTGGTAGTGTATATATATGTCCATGCCTCTCTTGCTTTGTCACAGCTCACCCTTCCCCCTCCCCCTATCCTCAAGTCCATTCTCTAGTAGGTCTGTGTCTTTATTCCTGTCTTACCCCTAGGTTCTTCATGACATTTTTCTTCTTAAATTCCATATATATGTGTTAGCATATGGTATTTGTCTTTCTCTTTCTGACTTACTTCACTCTGTATGACAGGCTCTAGGTCCATCCACCTCATTACAAATAGCTCAATTTCATTTCTTTTTATGGCTGAGTAATATTCCATTGCATATATGTGCCACATCTTCTTTATCCATTCATCCGATGATGGGCACTTAGGTTGTTTCCGTCTCTGGGGCTATTGTAAATAGAGCTGCAATGAACATTTTGGTACATGACTCTTTTTGAATTATGGTTTTCTCAGGTTATATGCCCAGTAGTGGGATTGCTGGGCCATATGGTAGTTCTATTTGTAGTTTTTTAAGGAACCTCCATACTGTTCTCCATAGTGGCTGAACCAATTCACATTCCCACCAGCAGTGCAAGAGTGTTCCCTTTTCTCCACACCCTCTCCAGCATTTATTGTTTCTAGATTTTTTTTTTTTTTTTTTTTATCAATCAAAGTCCATAGTTTATTTTTTTTTATTTTTTTTTTTTTAAACATCTTTATTGGGGTATAATTGCTTTACAATGGTGTGTTAGTTTCTGATTTACAACAAAGTGAATCAGCTATACATATACATATGTTCCCATATGTCTTCCCTCTTGCGTCTCCCTCCCTCCCACTCTCCCCATCCCACCCTTCCAGGCTGTCACAAAGCACCGAGCTAATATCCCTGTGCCTTGCGGCTGCTTCCCCCCAGCTATCTACCTTACTACGTTTGTTAGTGTGTATATGTCCATGACTCTCTCTCGCCCTGTCAAAACTCACCCTTCCCCCTCCCCATATCCTTAAGTCCGTTCTCCAGTAGGTCTGCGTCTTTATTCCTATCTTACCCCAAGGTTTTTCATGACATTTTTTTCCCTTAAATTCCATATATATGTGTTAGCATACGGTATTTGTCTTTTTCTTTCTGACTTACTTCACTCTGTATGACAGATTCTAGGTCTATCCATCTCATTACAAATAGCTCAATTTCATTTCTTTTTAAGGCTGAGTAATATTCCATTGTGTATATGTGCCACATCTTCTTTATCCATTCATCCGATGATGGGCGCTTAGGTTGTTTCCATGTCCTGGCTATTGTAAATAGAGCTGCAATGAACATTTTGGTACATGACTCTCTTTGAATTTTGGTTTTCTCAGGGTATATGCCAAGTAGTGGGATTGCTGGGTCATATGGTAATTCTATTTGTAGTTTTTTAAGGAACCTCCATACTGTTCTCCACAGTGGCTGAACCAATTCACATTCCCACCAGCAGTGCAAGAGTGTCCCCTTTTCTCCACACCCTCTCCAGCATTTATTGTTTCTTGATTTTTTGATGATGGCCATTCTGACTGGTGTGAGATGATATCTCATTGTAGTTTTGATTTGCATTTCTCTAATGATTAATGATGTTGAGCATTCTTTCATGTGTTTGTTGGCATTCTGTATATCTTCTTTGGAGAAATGTCTATTTAGGTCTTCTGCCCATTTTTGGATGGGGTTGTTTGTTTTTTTGTTATTGAGCTGCATGAGCTGCTTGTAAATTTTGGAGATTAATCCTTTGTCAGTTGCTTCATTTGCAAATGTTTTCTCCCATTCTGAGGGTTGTCTTTTGGTCTTGGTTATGGTTTCCTTTGCTGTGCAAAAGCTTTGAAGTTTCATTAGGTCCCATTTGTTTATTTTTGTTTTTATTTCCATTACTCTAGGAGGTGGGTCAGAAAGGATCTTGCTGTGATTTATGTCATAGAGTGTTCTTCCTATGTTTTCTTCTAAGAGTTTGATAGTTTCTGGCCTTACATTTAGGTCTTTAATCCATTTTGAGCTTATTTTTGTGTATGGTGTTAGGGAGTGATCTAATCTCATACTTTTACATGTACCTGTCCAGTTTTCCCAGCACCATTTATTGAAGAGGCTGTCCTTTCTCCACTGTACATTCCTGCCTCCTTTATCAAAGATAAGGTGTCCATATGTGCGTGGGTTTATCTCTGGGCTTTCTATCCTGTTCCACTGATCTATCTTTCTGTTTTTGTGCCAGTACCATACTGTCTTGATTACTGTTGCTTTGTAATATAGTC
Source organism: Phocoena sinus (assembly GCF_008692025.1). Classification (NCBI taxonomy): domain Eukaryota; kingdom Metazoa; phylum Chordata; class Mammalia; order Artiodactyla; family Phocoenidae; genus Phocoena; species Phocoena sinus. The sequence goes on along the minus strand of NC_045778.1, from coordinate 66,424,828 downwards.
TGAAGTCAGGGAGCCTTATTCCTCCAGCTCCTTTCTTCGTTCTAAAGATTGCTTTGGCTATTCGGGGTCTTTTGTGTTTCCATACAAATTGCGAAATTTTTTGTTCTAGTTCTGTGAAAAATGCCAGTGGTAGTTTGATAGGGATTGCATTGAATCTGTAGATTGCTTTGGGTAGTAGAGTCATTTTCACAATGTTGATTCTTCCCATCCAAGAACATGGTATATCTCTCCATCTATTTGTATCATCTTTAATTTCTTTCATCAGTGTCTTATAATTTTCTGCATACAGGTCTTTCGTATCCTTAGGTAGGTTTATTCCTAGATATTTTATTCTTTTTGTTGCAATGGTAAATGGGAGTGTTTTCTTGATTTCACTTTCAGATTTTTCATCATTAGTATATAGGAATGCCAGAGATTTCTGTGCATTAATTTTGTATCCTGCTACTTTACCAAATTCATTGATTAGCTCTAGTAGTTTTCTGGTAGCATCTTTAGGATTCTCTAGGTATAGTATCATGTCATCTGCAAACAGTGACAGCTTTACTTCTTCTTTTCCGATTTGGATTCCTTTTATTTCCTTTTCTTCTCTGATTGCTGTGGCTAAAACTTCCAAAACTATGTTGAATAAGAGTGGTGAGAGTGGGCAACCTTGTCTTGTTCCTGATCTTAGTGGAAATGCTTTCAGTTTTTCACCATTGAGGATGATGTTTGCTGTGGGCTTGTCATATATGGCTTTTATTATGTTTAGGAAAGTTCCCTCTATGCCTACTTTCTGGAGGGTTTTTATCATAAATGTGTGTTGAATTTTGTCGAAAGCTTTCTCTGCATCTATTGAGATGATCATATGGTTTTTCTCCTTCAATTTGTTAATATAGTTTATCACATTGATAGATTTGCGTATATTGAAGAATCCTTGCATTCCTGGAATAAACCCCACTTGATCATGGTGTATGATCCTTTTAATGTGCTGTTGGATTCTGTTTGCTAGTATTTTGTTGAGGATTTTTGCATCTATGTTCATCAGTGATATTGGCCTGTAGTTTTCTTTCTTTGTGACATCCTTGTCTGGTTTTGGTATCAAGGTGATGGTGGCTTCGTAGAAGGAATTTGGGAGTGTTCCTCCCTCTGCTATATTTTGGAAGAGTTTGAGAAGGATAGGTGTTAGCTCTTCTCTAAACGTTTGATAGAATTCACCTGTGAAGCCATCTGGTCCTGGGCTTTTGTTTGTTGGAAGGTTTTTAATCACAGTTTCAATTTCAGTGCTTGTGATTGGTCTGTTCATATTTTCTATTTCTTCCTGATTCAGTCTTGGCAGGTTGTGCATTTCTAAGAATTTGTCCATTTCTTCCAGATTGTCCATTTTATTGGCATAGAGTTGCTTGTAGTAATCTCTCATGATTTTTTTTATTTCTGCAGTGTCAGTTGTTACTTCTCCTTTTTCATTTCTAATTCTATTGATTTGAGTCTTCTCCCTTTTTTTCTTGATGAGTCTGGCTAGTGGTTTATCTATTTTGTTTATCTTCTCAAAGAACCAGCTCTTAGTTTTATTGATCTTTGCTATTGTTTCCTTCATTTCTTTTTCATTTATTTCTGATCTGATTTTTATGATTTCTTTCCTTCTGCTAGCTTTGGGGTTTTTTTGTTCTTCTTTCTCTAATTGCTTGAGGTGCAAGGTTAGGTTGTTTATTCGAGATGTTTCCTGCTTCTTAAGGTGGGCTTGTATTGCTATAAACTTCCCCCTTAGAACTGCTTTTGCTGCATCCCATAGGTTTTGGGTCGTTGTGTCTCCATTGTCATTTGTTTCTAGGTATTTTTTTATTTCCTCTTTGATTTCTTCAGTGATCACTTCATTATTAAGTAGTGTATTGTTTAGCCTCCATGTGTTTGTATTTTTTACAGATCTTTTCCTGTAATTGATATCTAGTCTCATGGCGTTGTGGTCGGAAAAGATACTTCATACAATTTCAGTTTTCTTAAATTTACCAAGGCTTGATTTGTGACCCAAGATATGATCTATCCTGGAGAATGTTCCATGAGCACTTGAGAAAAATGTGTATTCTGTTGTTTTTGGATGGAGTGTCCTATAAATATCAATTAAGTCCATCTTGTTTAATGTATCATTTAAAGCTTGTGTTTCCTTATTTATTTTCATTTTGGATGATCTGTCCATGGGTGAAAGTGGGGTGTTAAAGTCCCCTACTATGAATGTGTTACTGTTGATCTCCCCTTTTATGGTTGTTAGTATTTGCCTTATGTATTGAGGTGCTCCTATGTTGGGTGCATAAATATTTACAATTGTTATATCTTCTTCTTGGATCGATCCCTTGATCATTATGTAGTGTCCTTCTTTGTCCCTTTTAATAGTCCTTATTTTAAAGTCTATTTTGTCTGATATGAGAATTGCTACTCCAGCTTTCTTTTGGTTTCCATTTGCATGGAATATCTTTTTCCATCCCCTTACTTTCAGTCTGTATGTGTCTCTAGTTCTGAAGTGGGTCTCTTGTAGACAGCATATATAAGGGTCTTGTTTTTGTATCCATTCAGCCAATCTGTGTCTTTTGGTGGGAGCATTTAGTCCATTTACATTTAAGGTAATTATTGATATGTATGTTCCTATTTCCATTTTATATATTGCTTTGGGTTCGCTACTATAGGTCATTTCCTTCTCTTGTGTTTCGTGTCTAGAGAAGTTCCTTTAGCATTTGTTGTAAGGCTGGTTTGGTGGTGCTGAACTCTCTCAGCTTTTGCTTGTCTGTAAAGGTTTTAATTTCTCCATCAAATGTGAATGAGATCCTTGCTGGGTAGAGTAGTCTTGGTTTCAGGCTATTCTCCTTCATCACTTTCAGTATGTCCTGCCACTCCCTTCTGGCTTGTAGGGTTTCTGCTGAGAGATCAGCTGTTAACCTCATGGGGATTCCCTTGTGTGTTATTTGTTGTTTTTCCCTTGCTGCTTTTAATATGCTTTCTTTGTATTTAATTTTTGACAGTTTGATTAATATGTGTCTTGGCGTGTTTCTCCTTGTATTTATCCTGTATGGGACCCTCTGTGCTTCCTGGACTTGATTAACTATTTCCTTTCCCATATTAGGGAAGTTTTCAACTATAATCTCTTCAAATATTTTCTCAGTCCCTTTCTTTCTTTCTTCTTCTTCTGGAACCCCTATAATTCGAATGTTGGTGCGTTTCATGTTGTCCCAGAGGTCTCTGAGACTGTCCTCAGTTCTTTTCATTCTTTTTTCTTTATTCTGCTCTGCAGTAGTTATTTCCACTACTTTATCTTCCAGGTCACTTATCCGTTCTTCTGCCTCAGTTATTCTGCTATTGATCCTATCTAGAGTGATTTTAATTTCATTTATTGCATTGTTCATCGTTGCTTGTTTCATCTTTAGTTCTTGTAGGTCCTTGTTAACTGTTTCTTGCATTTTGTCCATTCTACTTCCAAGATTTCGGATCATCCTTACTATCATTATTCTGAATTCTTTTTCAGGTAGACTGGCTATTTCCTCTTCATTTGTTAGGTCTGGTGGGTTTTTATCTTGCTCCTTCATCTGCTGTGTGTTTTTCTGTCTTCTCATTTTGCTTATCTTACTGCGTTTGGGGTCTCCTTTTTGCAGGCTGCAGGTTCGTAGTTCCCTTTGTTTTTGATGTCTGTCTCCAGTGGCTAAGGTTGTTTCAGTGGGTTGTGTAGGCTTCCTGGTGGAGGGGACTAGTGCCTGTGTTGTGCTGGATGAGGCTGGATCTTGTCTCTCTAGTGGGCAGGTTCACGTCTGGTGGTGTGTTTTGGGGTGTCTGTGGCCTTATTATGATTTTAGGCAGCCTCTCTGCTAATGGGTGGGGTTGTGTTCCTGTTTTGCTAGTTGTTTGGCATAGGTTGTCCAGCACTGTGGCTTGCTGGTCATTGAGTGAAGCTGGGTGCTGGTGTTAAGATGGAGGTCTCTGGGAGATTTCCGCTGTTTAATATTATGTGGAGCTGGGAGGTCTCTTGTTGACCAGTGACCTGAAGTTGGCTCTCCTACCTCAGAGGCAGAGCCCTGACTCCTGGCTGGAGCACCAAGAGCCTTTCATCCACACGGCTCAGAATAAAAGGGAGAAAAAGTAGAGAGAATTAGTAGAAGTATGAGGAAAGAAAGAAGGAAAGGAGGAAAGGAAGGAAGGAAGAAAGAAGCAAAGAAGGAAAGAAAGGAGGGAGGGAGGGAGGGAGGGAGGAAGGAAGGAAGGAGGGAAAGAAGGAAAAAAAGACAGAAAGAAAGATGATACAGTAAAAATAAAATAAAGTATAATATAGTTATTGAATTAAAAAATATTTAGAAAAAAAAAAAAAGGGACGGATAGAACCTTAGGACAAATGTTGGAAGCAAAGCTATACAGAGAAAATCTTACACAGAAGCATACACATACACCTTCACAAAAAGAGGTAAAGGGGGAAAAATCATAAATCCTGCTCCCTGAGACCACCTCCTCAATTTGGGGTGATTCGTTGTCTAAAGGAGGGAGGGAAGGAAGGAAAGAAAGAAAGAACGAAGGTAAAGTATAATAAAGTTATTACAATTAAACTTAATTATTAAGAAAAAGAATTTTTAAAAAAAAGTCATGGACGGATAGAGCCCTAGGACAAATGGTGGAAGCTAGAGTATACAGACTAGATGTCACACAGGAGCATACACGTACACCTTCACAAAAAGAGGAAAAGGGAAAAAAATCATAGATTTCGCTCCTAAATTCCACCTCTTCAATTTGGGGTCATTCCTTGTCTATTCAGGTATTCCACAGATGCAGGGTATATCAAGTTGATTGTGGAGCTTTAATCCGCTGCTTCTGTGGCTGCTGGGAAAGATTTCCCTTTCTCTTCTTTGTTTTCACAGCTCACAGGAGCTCAGCTTTGGATTTGGCCCTGCCTCTGCGTGTAGGTCGCTGGAGGGCGTCTGTTTTTTCGCTCAGCCAGGACGGGGTTAAAGGAGCCGCTGATTCGGGGCCTCCGGCTCACTCAGGCCGGGGGTTGGGGGATGGGGGTAGGAGGGGCACTACGTGCGGGGCGGGCCTGCAGCTGCAGAGGCAGCGTGACGTTGCGGCAGAGGCCGGCGTGACGTTGCACCAGCCTGAGACCCGCCGTGCGTACTCCCGGGGAAGTTGTCCCTGGATCCCGGGAACCTGGCAGTGGCGGGCTGCACAGGCTCCGCGGAAGAGGGGTGTGGAGAGTGACCTGTGCTCGCACACAGGCCCCTTGGTGGCGGCAGCAGCAGCCTTAGCGTCTCCCGCCCGTCTCTGGGGTCCGCGGTTTTAGCCGCGGCTCGCGCCCGTCTCTGGGGTTTGCGCTTTCAGCCGCGGCTTGCGCCCGTCTCGGGGGCTCGCGCCCTCAGCCGCGGCTCGCGCCCGTCTCTGGGGTTTGCGCTTTCAGCCGCGGCTCGCGCCCGTCTCGGGGGCTCGCGCCCTCAGCCGCGGCTCGCGCCCGTCTCTGGAGTTCCTTTAAGCAGCGCTCTTAAACCCCTCTCCTCGCGCACCAGGAGACAAAGAGGGAAGAAAAAGTCTCTTGCCTCTTCGGCTGGTGCAGGCTTTTCCCCGAACTCCCTCCCGGCTAGTCGTGGTGCACTAACCCCTTCAGGCTATGTTCAAGCCGCCAACCCCAGTCCTCTCCCTGAGCTCCGTCCAAAACCAAAACCCGAGCCTCAGCTCGCAGCCCCGCCCGCCCCGGTGGGTGAGCAGCAAGCCTCTCGGGTTGGTGAGTGCTGGTCGGCACCGATCGTCTGTGCAGGAATCTCCCCGCTTTGCCCTCCGCACCCGTCGCTGTGCACTACTCCGCGGTCCCGAAACTCCCCCCTCTGCCTCCCGCAGTCTCCGCCCGCGGAGGGGCTTCCTAGTGTGTGGAAACTTTTCCTCCTTCACAGCTCCCTCCCACTGGTGCAGGTGCCGTCCTTATTCTTTTGTCTCTGTTTTTTCTTTTGCCCTACCCAGTTACGTGGGGAGTTTCTTGCCTTTTGGGAGGTCTGAGGTCTTCTGCCAGCCTTCAGTAGGAGTTCTGTAGGAGTTGTTCCACGTGTGGATGTATTTCTGGTGTATCCGTGGGGAGGAAGGCGATCTCCGCGTCTTACTCTTCCGCCATCTTCAAGGTCCCCCCCCCTAGATTTTTTGATGATGGCCATTCTGACTGGTGTGAGATGATATCTCATTGTAGTTTTGATTTGCATTTCTCTAATGATTAAAGATGTTGAGCATTCTTTCATGTGTTTGTTGGCAGTCTGTATATCTTCTTTGGAGAAATGTCTATTTAGGTCTTCTGCCCATTTTTGGATTGGGTTGTTTGTTTTTTTGTTATTGAGCCGCATGAGCTGCTTGTAAATTTTGGAAATTAATCCTTTGTCAGTTGCTTCATTTGCAAATATTTTCTCCCATTCTGAGGGTTGTCTTTTGGTCTTGTTTATGGTTTCCTTTGCTGTGCAAAAGGAACACTTCCTAATTCATTCTACAAGGCCACCATCACCTTGATACCCAAACGAGACAAGGATGTCACAAAGAAAGAAAACGACAGGCCAATATCACTGATGAACATAGATGCAAAAATTCTCAACAACATACTAGCAAACGGAATCCAACAGCACATTAAAAGGATCATCCACCATGATCAAGTGGGGTTTATTCCAGGAATGCAAGGATTCTTCAATATATGCAAATCAATCATTGTGATAAACCATATTAACAAATTGAAGGAGAAAAACCATATGATCATCTCAATAGATGCAGAGAAAGCTTTTGACAAAATTCAACACCCATGTATGATAAAAAGCCTGCAGAAAGTAGGCATAGAGGGAACTTTCCTCAACATAATAAAGGGCATATATGACAAGCCCACAGCCAACATCATCCTCAGTGGTGAAAAACTGAACGTAAAATTCTTAAGGGTAGGTTCAATTCCTATGATTCTAGGAATAGGAGGGTTTAAACCTCTATTATTTACTGTATCTAAGTAACTCTTTTGTAAGACATGTTTCTTATGTTTGTGGTGGGATGCCTCGTGTGATGAAAGGTAGAGAAACCTCTCATATAGATAGGGCTAGTATTAGTGGTAAAAAAAAAAAAAATTTGTGAGGTAAGTTGATCATATCAAAATTGTGGATAGGATATTTGAACTCATAGAAAGGAGATTGTTAGGAGTGGGTTTTTTGGTTTAATTATTTTTATTTAAAAATTTTTATTTTGTATTGGAGTGTAGTTGATTTACAGTGTTATGTTTCAGGTGTACAGCAAAGTGATTCAGTTATACATATACCTATTCTTTTTCAGATTCTTTTCCCATATAGGTTATTATGGAGTATTGACTAGAGTTCCCTGTGCTATACAGTAGGTCCTTGTTGGCTATCTATGTTATATAAAGTAATGGCTATATGTGAATCTCAAACTCCTAATTTATCCTCCCCCTCTTCCTCTTTGGTAACTGTAAGTTTGTTTTCTATGTCTGTGAGTCTGTTTGTTTTGTAAATAAGTTCATTTGTATCATTTTTTAAGATTCTACATATATGTGATATGATATTTATCTTTCTCTGACTTCACTTTGTATGATCATCTCTGGGTTCATCCATGTTGCTGCAAATGGCATTATTTCATTCTTTTTAATGGCTGAGTAATATTCCATTGTGTATATATACCACATCTTCTTTATCCATTCATCTGTCAGTGGACATTTAGGTTGATTCCATATCTTGGCTATTGTAAATGGTGCTGCAGTGAAGATTGGGGTGCATGTATCTTTTCGAATTATGGTTTTCTCCAGATATATGCCAAGGAATGGGATTGCAGGATCATATGGTAGCTCTATTTTTAGTTTTTTAAGGAACTTCCATACTGTTTTCCATAGTGGCTGTACCAATTTACATTCCCACCAACAGTGTAGGATGGTTCCCTTTTCTCCACACCTTCTCCAGCATTTACTGTTTGTAGACTTTTTGATGATGGCCATTCTGACTGGGTGTTAGGTGATACCTCATTGTAGTTTTGACTTGCATTTCTCTAATAATTAGCGATGCTAAGAATTTTTTCACATGCTCTTGGTCATCTGTATGTCTTCTTTGGAGAAATGTCTGTTTAGGTCTTCTGCCCATTTTTTGATTTGGTTGTTTGTTTTTTTTATATTGAGCTGCATGAGCTGTTTGTATATTTTGGAGATTAACCCCTCGTTGGCAAATATTTTCTCCCATTCTGTGGGTTGTCTTTTCATTTTGTTTATGGTTTCCTTTGCTGTGCAAAAGCTTTTAAGTTTATTGTCAAAATGACTATACTACCCAAGGCTATCTACAGATTCAGTGCAATCCCTATCAAATTACCAATGGCATTTTTTGCAGAGCTAGAGCAAAAAATTCTTAAAATTTGTCTGGAAATACAAACAACCCCAAATAGCAAAAACAATCTTGAGAAAGAAAAACAAAACTGCAGGAATCAGGCTCTCTGACTTCAAACTGTACTATAAAGCTACAGTAATCAAAACAGGAGTGTTTTAATGATGACATTGGCTGTATATAATTCTGGCATGTAGGGATTGTGAAATGCTCCTAAAAATAGATGGTTGTGAAAATACTTACTATAATGATATTGACATATTCTGCTAGAAAGAATAGGGTGAATGGGCCTGTTACATTTTCTACACTGAGGCTGAATACAAGTTTTAATTCTCCTTCTGTTAAATCCAGTGGGGCTCCACGGGTTTTTGCTACAGTGGAGATAAAACAGTTTCTGGCTAGGGGTCAGGATGTGAAAAATAGTCATAGGTGTTCTTGTGTAATAATTACTGTTGAAAGTATCAATGATCCATTTATCTGTAGGAATAATAACAGAATAATTGCTAATGTTACTTCATATGAGATTGTCTGTACTACTGCCCATAGAGCTCCGATTAATGCATATTTTGAATCTGAAGCTCATTCAGAGCAGAGAATGGAATAAACGGCTAGGCTTGATATAGCTAGTATAAATAGTACGCCTAGGTTCATATTAATTAGTGGATAAGGTGTGTTAAGAGGAATTCATAATGTGACAGCCAGGGTTAAGGCTAGCATTGGTGCAATAGTAAACATAAATTGATGAGATTGATGGTTGTAGTGGTTCTTTAATAAATAATTTGACTGCATCAGCAATGGGTTGTAATAATCCATAGAGGCTGATGATATTTGGCCCTTTCTGGATTTGCAGATAGCCTAGGATTTTCCATTCAGTTAAAGTGAGGAATGCTATGGTGAGTGAAACTGGGTAATTAGTGAAAGAACGTTGATTATAAACATATTCTTAGGAAGACGACTTGAACCACTGTGGATAAAGGTTTAAGTTTTATGCAGTTACCATGTTCTGTCACCCTAACAGACACTGTTCTACAGTAGGGTATGTATAATTTAATTGAATGTAGATTATATAATCAGTTTGAAGACATTTTGTAAAGTAGGCCTTATTTCTCTTGTCCTCTCATACTGGGAGAAATCTATAATAGATAGAAATCAACTGGGATTACTCCAGTCTGAGCTCAGATCACGTAGGACTTTAATTGTTGAACAAACAAACCATTAATAGCAGTTATACCATTGGGATGTCCTGATCCAGCATCAAGTTTGTAAACCCTATTATCAATATGAACTCTAGAATAGGAACTTGTTCTGTTGATCAGTGTTTTAGGTCAATAGGTGTAAAGCATTTGACTAGTTGGTCTAAGTTTTAATCACTCAAAGGTTGTTCTACTCTCCAAGGTCACCCCCACCAAAATTGTTAATCCATTAAAAGTTATGTTATCCCTTAAAGTTCAGTTATTATTTTTTGAATTAATTAACTAAAGCTCCATAGGGTCTTCTCATCTTATGTTATTCCCACCTTTTCAGGGCAAGGTCAATTTCACTGATTAAAAGAAACAGGAAAACCCTCGTGTGACCAATCACACAAGTCCTTATTTAGAGAAAAAATGATTATGCTACCTTTGCACACTCAGAATACCCTATTAAACAGGTGTCATTGGGCAGGCAGTGCCTCTAATACTAGAAGTGCTACAAGTAATGTTTTTAATAAACAGGCAGGGTTTGTGATTGCCTAGTTCCTTTTACTTTTGTTAATCTCTCCTTAAATGTGTGCCTGTGTTGGGTTAACAAACGTTTTAATAAATAATGAGGTATTTGTTTAGGTTTATTTATTATTTATTTAGCATGCAGGCTCAATAGCTGCGGCATGCAGGCTCTCTAGTTGTGGTACGCAGGCTCCGTAGTTGCCCCACGGCATGTGGGATCTTAGTTCCCTGACCAGGGATTGGACCTGCATCCCTTGCATTGGAAGGTAGATTCTTAACCACTGGACCACCAGGGAAGTCCCGTGTTTAGGTTCATCTTAATGTTAACTATCAGTAGGTTATCCGTCTGATGTAAGCTCATGCAAGGAGAACCATTTCTTGTTACTCATATTGACAGTATTATTGTACTTCTATTAATTAATAGATTAGACCAGTATTAAATTAGGAGTTGGGTTGTTTACTGTTAGTATTAAGATGAATGTGCGGTTGACCTTGAATGCTTTCTTGATTGGTGGCTGCCTTTAAGCCAACTATGGTATTGTTAATGCTTACTCACTAGGGAAATTTGTATCCTGTAACTAAAAGCTGTACCTTTTTTGCATAACTTTTACAATTATGTTAAAAGTTATGTTTTTAAAGTAATATTTCAAGTTGAACTAAAATTCTTTTCTGGACAACCAGCTATCACCAGGCTTGTTAGTTTTGTCACCTCTACTCATACATCTTCCTACTCTTTTGCCATATAGATGAGTTTATTCCTGTAAACTGTCCATAAATAACTCATCTGATTTCAGAGTATTTAACTTAAGTTCTCTATGTTAAAGTTTTCTAGTTAAACCATTATGCAAAAGCTAAAAGAGGTAAACTTTGCTTTTTGGTACTTTCAGTGATTTTTTTCATCATTCCCTTATGGTACCTTATCTATAGCCCCTGATTTAAATTTCTATCTCCTATACTTTATTGTTTTTAATTTTGATTGAAAAATAATTTACAATGTTGTATTAGTTTCAGGTGTACAGGAAAGTGATTCAATTATACATATATGTATATATAAATAAATATATATATTATTTTTTTACTTTCCCTTCCATTATAGGTTATTGAGTATAGTTCCCTGTGCTATATAGTAGGTCCTTGTTGGTTATCTATTTTATATATAGTGGTGTGTATATTTTAATCCCAAACTCCTAATTTATCCCTCCCCCCACCCTTTGGTAACCATAAATTTGGTTTCTATGTCTCTGAGTGTATTTCTGTTTTGTAAATAAGTTCATTTGTATCTTTTAAGATTCCACATAAGTGATATCATATATGTCTTTGTCTTATGTAACTTAATATGATAACCTCTAGGTCCATCCATGTTGATGCAAATGGCATTATTTCATTCTTTTTTATGGCTGAGTAATATTCCATTGTATTTATATACCACATCTTCTTTACCCATTCATCTGTCAGTGGACATTTAGGTTGTTTCCATGTCTTGGCTATTGTAGATAGTGCTGCTGTGAACATTGGGGTGAATGTGTCTTTTTGAATCATGGTTTTCTCCAGAGTGGGATTGCAGCATCATATGGTGGCTCTAATTTTAGTTTCTAAGGAACCCCCTGTTCTCTGTAGTGGTTGTACCAACTTACATTCTCACCAGCATTGTAGGAGGGTTCCCTTTTCTCCACACCATCTGCAGCATTTGTTACTTCTAGACTTTTGATGATGGCCATTCAGACTGGTGTGAGGTGATACCTCATTGTAGTTTCGATTTGCATTTCTCTAATAATTGGCAATGCTGAGCATCTTTTCATGTGCCTTTTGGCCATGTGTATGTCTTCTTTGGAGAAATGGCTTTTTAGATCTTCTGCCCATTTTTTGATTGGGTTGTTTGTTTTTTTGATACTGAGCTGTATGAGCTGTTTGTATATTTTGGAGATTACCTTGTCAGTCTCATCATTTGCAAATATTTTCTCCCATTCTGTACATTGTATTTTGTTTTGTTTATGGTTTCCTTTTCTGTGCAAAAGCTTTTAAGTTTAATTAGGTCCCATTTGCTTGTTTTCATTTTTATTTCCATTACTGTAGGAGACAGGTCCAAAAAGATATTCTGTGATTTACATCAAAGAGTGTGCTGCCAATGTTTTCCTCTAGGAGTTTTATAGTATCCAGTCTTACATTTAGGTCTTTAATCCATTTTGAGTTTATTTTTGTGTATGGTGTTAGGAAATGTTCTAATTTCATTCTTTTACATGTAGCTGTTCAGTTTTCCCAGCACCACTTATTGAAGAGACTGTCTTTTCTCCATTGTATATTCTTGCCTCCTTTGTCATGGATTAATTGACCATAGGTGCGTGGGTTTATTTCTGGGCTTTCTATCCTGTTTCATTGATCTGTATGTCTCTTTTTGTGCCAGTACCATAATGTTTTGATGACTGTAGCTCTGTAGTACAGTCTAAAGTCAGGGAGCCTGATTCCTGCAGCTCCGTTTTTCTTTCTCAAGATTGCTTTGGTCTTCAATTTATGAATGTGGTGTATCACACTGACTGAATTGCAGATATATGAATGTGGTGTATCACACTGACTGAATTGCAGATATTGAAAAATCGTTGCATCCCTGGGATAAATTCCACTTCATCTTGGTGTATGATCTTTTTAATATATTGTTGGCTTCAGTTTGCTAGTATGTTGTTGAGGATTTTTGTGTCTATGTTCATCAGTGATATTGGCCTGTAATTTTCTGTTTTTGTGGTTATCTTTGTCTGGTTTTGGTATCAGGGTGATGGTGGCCTCATAGAATGAGGTTGGAAGTGTTCCTTTCTCTGTGGATTTTTTTTGAATAGTTTCAAAAGGATAGGTGTTATCTCTTCTGTAAATGTTTGATAGAATTCACCTGTGAAACCATCTAGTCCTGGACTTTTGTTTGTTGGGAATTTTTAAATCACAGATTCAATTTCAGTATTTGTATTTGGTCTGTGCATATTTTCTATTTCTTCCTGGTTCAGTCTTGGGAGATTGTACCTAAGAATTTGTCCATTTCTTCTAGGTTGTCCATTTTATTGGCATATAGTTGCTTGTAGTAGTCTCTTACAGTCCTTTGTATTTCTGTGGTATTGGGGGTAAATTCTCCTTTTTCATTTCTGATTTTATTGATTTGGACCCTCTCCCTTTTATTCTTGATGAGTCTGACTAAAGGTTTACCAATTTTGTTTATCTTTTCAAAGAACCAGCTTTTACTTTCATTGATCTTTTCTATTGTTTTTGCTAATGTCCCAAGCAAGATGTCAGTCTTCAGATGCGTGCTCTTGTGATGTTTGCCACCAGCCTTTATGTCCCAAGAGAAAGCCACAGCTGCCTCCTGCCTCCCCAGGAGACCCTCCAATACCAGCCGGCTGGTCTGGCCCAGGCTCCTATGAAGTCACTGTTTTTGCCCCATGTCCTGGTGTGCACATGACCTTGTGTGCATCCCCCAAGAGTGGAGTCTGTTTCCCCCACTCCTGTGGAGCTCCTGCGATCAAGCATCATTGGCCTTCAAAGCCAAGTGCTCTGGGGGCTCCTCCTCCTGATGCCAGACCCCCCAGGCTGGGGAGCCTGACGTGGGGCTCAGTTCTTTCCCATGGGAGAACTGCTGCAATATAACTATTCTCAAGTTTGTGGGTCCCCCACCTGGGGATGTATGGGATTTGATCATATAAGTGAGTGTGCCCCTCCTCCCATCTTGTTGTGATTTCTTGTCTTTGTACGTAGAATTCCCTTTTGGTAGGTTGCAGTCTCTGTTACTGATGGCTGTTCAGCAGTTAGCCGTGATTCTGGTGTTCGTGCAGGAGGAGGTGAGCTCCAGGTCTTCTGCTCCACCATCCTGTCTTTATCTCCTATACTTTAGATGTTGGATGAATGTTTTACTTACTTATGATAGTTGAGTTTGGTAGGATGGTTTTAGCACCAAGTGTTCATGCGGTATGAAATCTCCTGGGCGTAAACTAGGTGCTTTTCTTTAAGCTACACTTTGATTCATCACACTTTCCAGGATGCTCACCTTGTTACGACTTACCTCCTCTTATATGTTTGAATATTCGTAGGGACTGGAATCTAATGTGACTTGGACTAATGTGTTATGTAAGATCAAGAGACTGATGTACATGATTATACACATGGGATAGATAATACCTGATATGTATAATTGTGAATTAATTATGTATGATAAAGCATAGTATATACTTACATATGTGGAAGGGTACATAATGTACAAAGTACATAGTAATGTTAGTTTTTAATGATGTCATTTTTTAATACTTAAAACCAGCTGTGTCCACCTCAGATCGACTGAATTAAGACCTCTGGGAACCTGGAAAACTGCATTTGTTTACAAGTTTTTCCCACCCCCCGGGGATTCTGATGTCCCCTCAAATTTGAGAACCTCTGTCCTAGAAGCAAAGGATGTGGTCCAGTGTCCTGGAGAGACAACAAACTCTGAGGGAGGGCAGAGGGGGAGGGACCACCACATACCTGGCTCCTGCAGAAGGTACCTGAGAGATTGGCCCAGAGAACCGTTCTCCCAACTATACATTGCCTCCCTCTTCAGGAAGTACAGAACTGACCTTTACTGAACGCTGGAACTATTGAATGAGCATGGACACCCCCCAAATTCAGGCACATGAAGCTCAAGGTCTGAATCTATAGAAAATTGTCTTAAATTAGAAAGATATTGTAGACAGAATTTTCTAGGATTAACTCTCCTCTACCCCTAGAGCTTGTTATTGAGTGGGGGTGGTGCTAATTGGGAAAAGGAAAAGTGTCAACGCATGAACTATGACTTAAAGTTTCAGGGGTCTACAGTCTTGTACCCTCTGTCAAAGAAGTATCTCAGAGCATCTCGGTATCTGTGCTGATGTGTACATACCAAACTTTATAGATCTTCTGTGGATGCACATCTGAAATTCCAGCAAACCACAGGATAATAGCCTAAGAAGTCATTTTTTAACTCAAAAATTCAGTTCTCTACTTATCTTCCAATCTTCTCACTGGTTAAATTTCTCCAGTCCCTGCCATCCCAGCTGGCCATCAGCCCACCCGATGTCAAACCTGGGCAGAAAGCACTTTGGTCAAAAGCATTTCTCTTTCTTCTTCCTTTGTTAGAGGGATATAAAGGCTCAGCTTTTAAACTGTTCCCCAAGTTGAAAAATGTGATATATAAACTCAATACCAAAGGAATGAAACTTGCCTTAGTGTGGATTTAGACTTTTTTTTTTTTTTTTTAACAATTTGTGGGAAAGGTAAAAGAAAAACCCGTATTGAATTTCATACAATTTTGATCATATCGTAAAGTGAAAAGCCACTTTCCATTTATACGAGGAACTCTGATGGGCTTCTGGGTCCCCTAGAAGAAGGTAAAAGCCAAAGAGCCAGGAACAGAGCTGGGCGTTCCCTGAGATACAATAGATGTTTCCTGGGAAAAGGAAACTGTGAGAAACTGTTTCATGGCAAACCACTGCATGGTATTAAAAAAAATGCAGGCCCTTCGCTTTCCTTGGAAAATTATGTCTTACAGGTTGTCAACTGATCTAAGAAGGTGATGTTTGGATTTTCTTTTTTCAGGTGAGTGTTGAGCATTTAGGGACGGGAAGGTGACCATGGCAGGAATTTTTGGTCCTGTGGTTCCTCTGGGACAGAGCTCTTAGGGCTTCACAAATTGCACTGATTCAACTATTTGCCAGGTGCCAGGACCTCCACTCGGGGATGAAGAGCAGCTCTCTCACCTCTGGAGTTGGCATGGGCTGGAAGCTTTGAGAAATGAACTCCTGCTGGGCACATGTGCTGGTTTCTATGGCAACAGTCATCGAGGTTTGGGCCAAGGTTATTGGACTTAGTGAGTCCCCACAGAGACTAAAGACAACCTGTCTGGTGCCTTCCCAGGAACGATTTTTTTATCTTCCCCAGCCTGGCTTCTGATAGTCCCTGCCAACTTAGTACAGTATTCATGTTTCTGCATCCCACATACATCCCACAAATTCCAGCGTCTGTCAGGCTGTTGCAAGTTGCAACACAGCATGTTCTGTCTAGCAAGTTGCAAAGACAGCATGTTTTATTTAACTTGGCTTTCTTGCAACAGAATGTTACTTACGTCAGTTGTTATTGTTAACGATAATTTAGTGTGTACCTCTGATCTGCCAAGCACTGTCCTATGCACTCAACATAATTTCATCCTTCAGAACAGTACCACAAAATCAGTGTTACAGTCCCATTTCATATTGTTCAGCCTCCAACTGTTTGTGTTGTTTTGCATTTTTTTTCCTTGTAGTTGACTGCTAACCTCAGGGTATTGTGGTTGGAAAAGATGGTTGATATGATTTCAGTTTTCTTCCATTTACCAAGGCTTGCTCTGTGGTCCACATGTGATCCATCCATGAGACTGTTCCATGTGCTCTTGAAAAGAATGTGTGTTCTGCTGTCTGATGGAATGCTCTATAAATATCAATTAAGTCCATTTGGTCTAATGCATCATTTAAGACCTGTGTTTCCTTATTGGTTTTCTGTCTGGATTAGCTGTCCATTGATGTGAGTGGGCTGTTAAAGTCACCCATTATTATTGTATTACTGTCAGTTTCTCTTTTTTTTTTTTTTGCTGTACGTGGGCCTCTCACTGTTGGGAGCACAGGCTCTGGACGCGCAGGCTCAGCGGCCACGGTTCACGGGCCTAGCTGCTCTGCGGCATGTGGGATCTTCCCAGACCGGGGCACGAACCCATGTCCCCTGCATTGGCAGGCAGACTCTCAACCACTGCGCCACGAGGGAAGCCCCAGTTTCTCCTTTTATGTCTGTTACCGTTTGCCTTATATACTGAGGTGCTCCTGTGTTGGGTGCATGTATATTTACAATTGTTGTATCTTCTTGGATTGATCCCTTGATTGTTATGTAGTGTCCTTCTTTGTCTCCAGCTTTCTTCTGATTTCTGTTTGCACAGAATACCTTTTTCCATCCCCACACTACAGTCTGTATGTGTCTCTAGATCTGAAGTGGGTCTCTGGTAGACAACATATATATGGGTCTTGTTTTTGTATCCATTCAGCCAGTCTGTGGCTTTTGGTTGTAGCGTTTAATCTATTTACACTTAAGGTAATTATCCATATGTATGTTCTCACTGCCATTTTGTTAATTGTTTTCTATTTGTTTTTGTAGGGCTTTTTTCTTCCTTTCCTCTTTTGTTCTCTTGTGATTTGATGACTATCTTTAACATTCTGTTTGGATTGCTTTTTCTTATTTGTGTGTGTATCTATTACAGATGTTTGGTTTGTGGTTACCATGAAGTTTTTATATAGCAGTCTATAAATATACAGGATTAAGTTGATCTCTTAATTTCAAGTGCATTTAAAATATCCTGCATTTGTACTCTCCTCGTCTCATGATTATTGGTTTAGATATCATATTTGTGTGTGGATGATTTCCTACCTTTACTGTATGTTTACCTTTAAAGGGGAGTTTTCACATTTTGTAATTTTCTTGTTTCTACTTGTGATCTTGTCTTTTCTGCCTAGAGAAGTTCCTTTAGCATTTGTTGTAAAGCTGGTTTGGTGGTGCTGGATTCTTTTAGATTTTGCTTGTCTGTAAAGTTCTTGATTTCTCTGTCAAATCTGAACAAGAGCCTTGCTGGGTAGAATATTCTTGGTTGTAGGTTTTTTCCTTTCATCACTTTAAATATATCATGCCATGCCCTTCTGGCCTGCAGAGTTTCTGCTGAAAAATCCGCTGATAACTTTATGGGGGTTCCTTTGTTGCTTTTAATATTTTCTTTGTCTTTAATTTTTGTCAATATGATAACCATGTGTTTCATCATGTTGATCCTGCCTGGGACTCTCTGCACTTCCTGGACTTCGGTGACCGTTTCCTTTCCCATATTAGAGAAGTTTTCAGCTATTATCTCTTCAGGTATTTTCTCAGGCCCTTTCTCTCTCTTCTCCTTTTGGGACCCCTGTAATGCCAATGTTGGTGTATTTAATGTTGTCCCAGAGGTCTCTTAAACTGTCCTCAATTCTTTTCATTCTTTATTCTGTTCCACAGCAGTGATTTCCACCACTCTGTCTTCCAGCTCCATTATCTGCTCTTCTGCCTCATTTATTCTGCTATTGATTCTTTCTAGTGTATTTTTCATTTCAAATACTGTATTCTTCAACTCTGTTTGGTTGTTCTTTATATTTCTTAGTTAAAAATTTCCTGTAACTTCTTGCGCTGTGCATTCATTCTTTTGGATCATCTTTACCATGATTACTCTGAAGTCTTTCCTTCACTTACTTGTTCTTCTGGAGTTTTTATCTTGTTCCTTTGTCTGGGAAATATTCCTCTGCCATCTCATTTTGTCTAAATCTCTGTGTTTGCAGACTGAGTTCCGCAGGCTTCCAGCTTCTAGTATTCTTGATTCTTGTCTCTGTCCCCTGTGGGTGAGGCTGGTCTAGAGGCTTGTCCAGGCTTCCTGGTGGGAGGAACTGGTGCCTGCCCACTGGTGGGTGGAGCTGGGTCTTGGCCATCTGGTGGGCAGGGCCATGTCAAGGGGTGTGTCTAGAGACAGCTGTGGGCTCAGGAAGTTTTTAGGCAGCCTGTCTGCTGATGGGTGGGGCCAGCTATGGTGCTGATGACCCAAGCAAGATGTCTGCCTCCTCAAGAGTTCACATAGCTGAACACTCCCTGAAATATCCACCACCAGTGTCCACATCCCCAGGGAGAGCCACAGCCACACCTCACCTCCCCAGGAGACCCTTCAAGACCAGCAGGTAGGTCCTGTCAAGGCTCCTGTGAAGTCACTGCCTTTGTTCTGGGCTTGGTATGCATGAGACCTTGTGTGTGCCCTCCAAGAGTGGAGTCCCCACTTCCCACAGTCCTGGGGTGCTCCTGCAGTCAAGCCCTGCTGGCCTTCAAAGCTGGGGAGCCTGGCATGGGGCTCAGAACTCTCACTCCTATGGGAGAACTTCTGCAATATGATTCTCTAGTTTGTGGACTGCCCACCCAGGGGGTATGGGATTTCATGATATTGCAAGTGTGCCCCACCTACCATCTTGTTGTGGTCTCTTCTTTATACCCTTGGATGCAGAGTATCTTTTTCGGCAGATTCCAGTCTTTATCCATGGCTGTTCAGTAAGTTGTGTTTTGGGTGTGCTCATGAGAGGAGGTGAGTCCAAGGTCCTTCCACTCCACTGTCTCCACCAAAGAGCCTTACTTCTGCTGCTAGGATTGGGGAAGTTGTATTTTGAGTTTCCTGAGGTCACCCTCAGGTGTACTCACACTGCTTGCATTTCTGTTTGGTCCATCTCCAGGGACAATGAACTCAGCTAGCCTCTGCTTCTTTCTTGTTTTGTCCCAAAGGCAGTGCTCCATGGAGTAAAATAGTAACCTTGAAAACTAAGACAGTTTTTTTTTCCTTTGTGCTTTGTCAAATTTCACTTGCTCACAGGGGGCTTCATGCAGGGGCCTTGCACCTGGCTTTTCAGACCAGAGTTTCTAGTGTGAAATCACAATCCCTATTTCACAGATAAATAAGCCAAGGAGCACGTCTGATGTTCCACAATTATAGGTGATGGATTCTAGATGGGAACCCAGCTCTTCTTGATTTCACCAAACCCATTCTGTATTTCCATTACTCTGCTACCTACCTTAGACAACAGGTTACCTTTGTCATTCTTCTTAGAAGACTTAATAAGTCACATGTTGTTTCCAAGCTTCTCCTCTGTGCTTTAAACCATCATATCTCCTTTAAACAGTTCTTTCTCTACCATCCTTTACTGAACCATCTTAACTTTTCCAACTCTCCCGGTAAAGGCCTAAATGGAAAAAATTGTCTTAATAAGACGAACAGCAGTTTTCAAATATGTACCTTTTAATGCCACAACCTGCCAAGATCATGGCCTTTGGGGTGTCTCATGTAGATTTCTCTGGGCTATGTTTGTTCTATTATCTTCTGGGTTTCAACCTTCTGAAGGAAGCAGTCGTGGGGAGGGGCTGAGGAAAGATGGGTGAAAGAACAGAGATAAATTGTCTGGAATAATTAAACAATCTGATGTATCAACATGTAGTAGAAATAACAGGACACCATCTTGTAAACTATTCTAAAGCAATGGATGAAGAATGCTCACTGAAAATCTTAATTCAATGTTGATCTATCAATCATTTGGGATAAAGGCTGCCATCTTTATCCACTTGGCAAAGTTTTGCCAAGTGCCAGCATCCCAAGCCAGTGATCACAGCAAATAGGCTGCCTCCTAAGTAAATTTCACATCTGCAAACTTGATTGTTGCATTTTTTCAGGCATTAACATGCAAAAAGGCTGAGAATATTGTAGCCATCTCTCAGTGCGGTGGTTTTAGTGACAGGGCTGGAGCTGGTTTCCTCAGTTTATAAGGTTTTCCTTTCTCTAGGCAGGGGGTTTATTTATTACCCCATCTATTTTTTATTGGGCTTCTTGGGTTTTGCTTTTGCTAACAGGTTGGCCTCCATTTACTGGGCCTGAGCAAAGGCTGTCATCCAAGGCCCCAGAGAAACTCCTGGACATAAAATCAGGAACATAGAAATTATCCAGTCACTTGGGACACTCAAGCTCCTTCTGCAAAAGGCCAACTTTTCAATTCACAGTAAGTGAGGAATGACACCAAATCAGCAACAATTTAGTCCTTGTCAGAATCATTCCATTTTTTTAAGTAGAAAATAAAATTCAGATCCGTTACTCTGCTTTCTAGACACAGGGTATTCTGATCCCATCCTGTCTTCCCCACTCTTCTCTTCACGCCAAATAGAAGAAGTGCTTTGCTCTGGTCTAATGACAGCAAATATTTATCCAGCTATTATTGTGTGCCAGGCACTGTGTGAAAAGTCATTTGCATGGATTATCTGGAACTAATCCCAGCTGCCCATGAGAAAACTAAGGCACAAAGAGGTTGGCCCAGCATCGCATAACCTCCTCGAGGCAGAGTCAGAATTTGAACCCTGGAAAGTTTGACCCCAGGGGCTGAGCTATTTACTGTGACATCACTCTGCTTCTCAAGCCACCCAGGACAGACTGAACTTTCCCTCCAGCCACCCAAATTTTGACCTTCAAAGCCCTGCTAAAACCCTACTCTTTCATGACTCCTTCTTTGACCACTTAAGGGCCACAGCAAATTCTCTCCCTTTGGATCTCCTCAACCACTTGCTGTTGCCACACTGACTCTGGCAGTGACACTCGCTGCCTTCTGCTGTGACAGATTGCTCCTGAATCCCACAGACTCAGATTCCAAACCCACCTTGGGCACTTTTAGTTGGATGACTGTCCATTCATTCGCCATCAAGTATACATTCAGCACCTAACATATGATTGATAGGCTCTGGGGTCACAATGGTGAGCACAACACAAACCACTCCCTTGTCCCTTTAGAACTTTCCTAGATCTTGGGCAAGTGACGTCATCTCTTTGAGCTTCAGTTTCCTCAGCTCTAGAATGGGAATAATAATACCAATCTTACATGCTCTGCTCATAACAGCCTAGAAATATCAAAGTACCCTGTAGAGTGCCTGGCACACCATAGGTGCTCAACAAATGGTAGCTGTTGTAATAACTACCATTATAACTGTTCAGTTCTTTTAGCTTCAGTCTTATTCCCCAACAAGGCTTCTCTCTCTCTGTCAGGATTTGGTGAGCTGAAAGAGACAATCATGGAGACAGTCGCAAGGGTGAGGTGTCCGTGGCTTTCAGTAATCAAGAGTTGAGTGAAGCCCATGGGGCTGCTCTTCCTTATGGGTAAGGCCAGCCCAAAACCTAAAATCTTGCGGCTGATCCAACCTGATAAGCATTTTCTATCAGCTTCTGTTGGGCAGTAAGAACTCCCCAAGTCATCTCTTGTTGGCATTGTTCAGACTTTCTGCTTTAAAGGGAGAAGGCTCTCCAAGCCCCAAACATTAGCCATTAATTCACCCGTAAACTCTGGGCCCCTCGAAGCCACCCTTCCATGATACAGAAGTTCCTTGCAGCCACAGCTAAACAGCTTAGAAGTAAGAGCATAGCTGCCTTCCCTTCCATGCTTGTTTCTTGCCAGCTCCCAACCCTGAACTCTGCACTTCAGTCATTCCAAACCTCTGGCTACCTCCCTAATACACTCTGCTGCTTCTCTCCCCTGTGCCTTCGTCACTCATCTCATTTCCTCATTCCTTCCCTTGCCCACCTGGTAAATTCCCTCTCAGTTCAGGCCAACCTCATAAATGAAATCTTCCCACATTCACCCAGGTGGAGTTGACCACGCCCCTCCTTGGTCCTGTTCCTCTGTAATGGTTCCTTCCATCCTTCAGGATACTTAAAGAAGATAAGGGAGAGGGTGCCCACAAATATATCTGATGTCAGCCACATACCTGACACACTATGGGCACTCTGTGTAAACTCACTCTGTTGTTTGCATAATCTTTCCCCCATTAGATGATAAGAAAGTTGAAGACATGCATCACTTTTTTAATCACAGCATCCCTGATGCCTGGCACTTTGTAGGTGCCCCCCCAAGGATGTTTATAAATTTAAAATCAACTCACACAATAGTTGACAGTAATCAATGTCTACTGTGTAAGTGTCCAAGTGGTTATGGTTTCATGGAGTAAGACCAGCAACAGAGCAGTTTCTATGCCTTCATCATTAGCCTAGCCCAGCAGGCCCACATTTAAGGTCAGCTTTAAGGGCTGGAAATAACAAAAAGAAGGGAGAAAAAAATAATCTTTTTACTTACTGAAGTAAACAAACATCAACTGCAAAGAGAGGCAAGAGATAAGAAAGGGATATAAAGATTATAGTGATATCCTGGAGAATTCCATCCAGGCAGTCTCACTGCTGTGTTCTCCTGGCTGGATGGGTGGAGGTATAATTTATATGCCCAGACATCATCATCCTGATTTTTTTTTTTAAAGGTGATAAGTTGTTTTAATCAACCTGGCTTTTTTCCCCATGTCTGACACAGTTGTAAGCTAGAAGGCCATTTCCTGCAATTCCTCCTTCTATTTGGCTGATATATTATGTTCTCTTCCAAGTTTTTCTCTTGAGAGCATCCCCCTTTTATTATTTTTCTACTCAGTTCTTATAAAAGTTTTGCAAAGTATGACAACTGTTTTCATTTCTGATCTAAAAGGGAGGTGGTACAAAATAGAAAGAATATGAGTACAGCTGGAATGATTTTTGAGCAAAATGTGTTCTTAGCAGACAAACATCATGCAAATCATAGAAGCCGGAGGCCACTACAATTAGGGCAGAGCCTCTCAGTTGTGAGAAGGCCCTAAGAAGAAACGAAATGAAACCTGCCCTGCCTCACTTAGGTGATCTGTCTTCTCCTCCTGCTGCTTTATAAATTACTGTCTTTTTTTTTAAATGAAGACTGCATCCAGGTTTATGTTGGGCACTGTGCTAGCCACACTGTCAGCACACAGTAAGGTTTTATCTTGATTAATAGTAATAATAATCATGCAACGTGAGAAAGTTTCAATCAATTTCCCACAGCTATATCTGTCAGCTCCTTTGCACCTTCCCTGAAGTTGCCAAAAAGAAAACGAATTCATTTGTACACACATCCACCCTGTGCCTCAACCATCCCACTTTCTTTATATGCCAGATGAATTTCTCAGGGATGCAAGGTGCCAGGAGGAAAGCACTGCAATCCTGAAGTTCTATTCAGAACACTTCTCTAACTCTGCTGCATGTCCTTGAGCAAGTCACCCAATGTTCTAAGATGGTTCTGCCTCCTTGCCTGCAAACATTGGGGCCTCCACCTCTGGTTGTCTGCCCTGTCAGATGGCACTGCCTTGGGACCAATCACACTGACCAGTGAAATAATGCTGCCCTTCATGATCTCCCATAGGGTTTCTTATACTCGTCTCTTGCAGGGAAGGGGTTTACAACAATGCTGATCATATTTGCTCATCAAATGATCAACCTGAACTGATCCTCTATGGTTAATCTATTATTCATTCCTAAATGCTCAGTCCAACAGTCATCTCGTCTTAACTTCTCTCATGGGACCACCTTGTATTACACACACACACAGACACATGCCTTCTGTGCCGTCAACAGCCGAATGTTTAAACTTCAACTTCATACTTGCTTCCTGTCTGGATTCACCCCAGGTTCACAAGGATGGTTCAACATAGACAAATCAATCAATATGATATACCACATCAAAAAAAGAAAAGACAAAAGCTACATGATCATCTCAATAGATGCAGACAAAGCATTTGATAAAATTCAACATCCATTCATGATAAAAACTCTTACCAAAGTGGGTATAGAGGGAACATACCTCAACATAATAAAAACTATTTATAACAAACCTACAGCCAATATAGTACTCAGTGGTAAAAAGTTGAAAGCCTTCCCGCTAAAATCTGGAACAAGACAAGGATGCACACTCTACCACTTCTATTCAACACAGTATTGGAAGTTCTAGCCACAGCAATCAGACAAGAAAAAGAAGTAAAAGATACCCAGATTGGAAGAGAAGAGGTAAAATTGTCATTATCTGTAGATGGCATGATACTATATATAGAAAACCCTAAAGATTCCACACAAAAACTACTAGAACTGATAAATTCAGCAAGGTAGGGGGATACAAGATTTACATACAGAAATCTGTTAAATATCAGAAAGGGAAAGTTAAAAATACCTTTTAAAATCACATCAAAATATATATATACTTAGGAATAAACCTGACCAAGGAGGTGAAGTGAAAGACTTACATGCTGAGAACTATAAAACATTGATAGAGGAAACTGAAGATGATTCAAAGAAATGGAACGACATCCCATGCTCTTGGATTGGAAGAATATTGTTTAAATGGCCATACTACCCAAAACAATCTACAGATTTAATGCTATCCCTATCAAATTACCCATGACATTTTTCACAGAACTAGAACGATAACCCTCCTAGACTTCAGACAATACTACAAAGCTACAGTAATCAATATGGCATAGTATTGGCTCCAAAACATATGGATCAATGGAACAGAAGAGAGAGCCCAGAAATAAACCTACACACCTATGATCAATTCATCTTCAACAAAGGAGGCAAGAATATACAATGGAAAAAAGACAGTCTCTTCAAGTGGTGTTGGGAAAGTTGGATGGTGCATGTAAATCAGTGAAGTTAGAACATATCCCCACACCATACACAAAAATAAATGGCTTAAAGACTTAAATATAAGATATGATAGCATAAAATTCCTAGAAGAGAACATAGGCAAAACATTCTCTGACATAAATCATACCCATGTTTTCTTAGGTCAGTCGCCCTTAGAAATAAAAGCAAAAATGAACAAATGGACCTAATCCAACTTACAAGCTTTTGTACAGCAAAGGAAACCATAAACAAAACAAAAAGCCTGCAGAATGGGAGAAAATATTTGCACAATGCAACTGACAAGGGCTTAATTTCCAAAATATATACAAACAGCTCATAAAACAAAAAAACAACCCAATCAAAAAAGGGGTAGAAGACCTAAATAGACATTTCTCCAAAGAAGATATACAGGTGGCCAGTAGGCATGTGAAAAGATCCTCAACATTGCTAATTATTAGAGAAATGCAAATCAAAACTACAATGAGGTACCACCTCACACCAGAGTGGCCATCATTAAAAAGTCTACAAATACGGGCTTCCCTGGTGGTGCAGTGGTTGAGAGTCTGCCTGCCGATGCAGGGGACACGGGTTCGTGCCCCGGTCCGGGAAGATCCCACATGCCGTGGAGCGGCTGGGTCCGTGAGCCATGGCCGCTGAGCCTGCGTGTCCGGAGCCTGTGCTCCGCAACGCGAGAGGCCACAACAGTGAGAGGCCTGCGTACCGCAAAAAAAAAAAAGTCTGCAAATACATGCTGGAGAGGGCGTGGGGGAAAGGGAACCCTCCTATGTTGTTGGTGGGAATGTAAATTGGTACAGCCACTATGGAAAACAGTATGGCAGCCAGTTCCATAAAAATCTAAAAATAGAGTTGCCATATGCTCCAGCAATCCCATTCCTGGGCATATATCTGGATAAAACTCTTAATTTGAAAAGATACATGCACCCCAATGTTCATAACAGCACTGTTTACAATAGCCAAGACATGGAAGCAACATAAATGTCCATTAACAGATGAATGGATAAAGAAGATGTGGTGTACTCAGCCATAAAAAAGAATGAAATAAGCCATTTGCAGCAAGATGGATGCAACTAGAGATTATCATACTAAGAGAAAGAAATACTGTATGATATCACTTATACATGGAATCTAAAATATGACACATGAACTTATTTACAAAACAGAAAGAGACTCACAGACATAGAACACAAACTTATGGTTACCAAAGGGGAAAGGCCTTGGGAGAGGGATAAATTAGGAGTTTGGGATTAGCAGATACAAACTACTATATATAAAACAAACAACAAGGTCCTACTGTGGAGCACAGGGAACTTATTCAATATGCTGTAATAAACCAAAATGGAAAAGGAAAACAAAAAAAGATCACCAGGTTTAGAAGCTAATAACTGAGGAGACCCAAGGAAAAGAGAGAGATTCTTCCCATTAGCTTCAGCAAAAATTCTGAGATTGAGCCTCATTGGCTAGCTTAGGTCACATGATAATCCCTGAACCAATCACTATAGTGACATGGATAGAGTGTCCTCATTGATGGTATGTCAGAAGAAGGGAGAGTGGATGTAACCAGGTCAGAAAAAGGAAGAGTGGATGAACAAGCAAACCTACACAGTTATCTCACCAGTATTTAGCATTCATTAGGCACCTCTGGTGTCCTAGGCACAGCCAAGAAACAGCAGTCAGTGCTGTGTTGGGTTTTTATAAGCACTCAGCAAAGACAACCACAAAGAAAATCTTTCTTCTCTGATACAACCCCCTCACCCTCAAAGTCATTCCAAGAAAGGAGAGTAATTTATTCCAAGAGCAGTGTGACTTAGGTTTCCTAGTCATTGCGATTGAGACATTTTAGGAACCAAGATCAAAATTCAGCAGTAACAGTTGGAAGGAAGTAGGTAAAAATACCTCTACTTGCAAATGATGAAACTCAAAAGAATCATGGGTAAAACTACTAATAAATATTAAAAGAGTTCAGTAAAATAACCAAATAGAAAATTAGCATACTTTGCCAGCTATTATTGTCCTTCAGCTCCAAACCCACCCATGTATACTCAGCTTTGTGAAGCAGAAATGGGATTCTACAAACCCAATTTCAGTTTTGTCAGTTAAATGAATAATGAATTTATTATTACTAGATCTTACAGGTCATGTAAACCTGTGAGATCTCTTTATTAAGTGTCAGTACTACAGATTTGGACAGAATTTTCTGTGTGGCTTTTACCAGTAGGGGGCCCTAGAGGGAGACCACAGGGCTGGAAGAGGGAGAAGGGACTCACTTTTTCCTGTTGGCTTCCTGCCTACTTCCTATTCCTGTGAATGTCTCCAAGCAATGAGCCCTCACTCTAGTAGCAGCAGTGGGATCCAATTTTCAGTTTCTCCAAGAATTACAGAACCAGCCTCCTCATGCACCCTTCAAAGACACCAGCTCCAGCCAGTCCATGTCCTCTCCTCAGAAGTCCACTTCCCACAGGCCCTTTCTCTGAGCTTGGAGAGGCCAGCACCAGCCCAGCAGACCCCTCCTCAAAGTGCAAGTGTCAGCTCTGCAGGACCCCACCCCAAACTTCTAGATTTAGTAATTTCATCCTCTTCCCTTTTTACCCTATGGGCAGTAGCCACTTCCTGAAGTGCCTTCCTCTGTGACACCTTGGTGTTCTTTTTTCATCTTTTCAGTTACCCACTTAATACCTTTATATCAGTTAGCAATTAGTTGTATGAAATAATCTGTGTTGTTTCTGTTTCCCTCTTCTGACCCAACCTTGATTGATACCTATTGCAGAAAGCAACAGACTTCACATATACAAAATAACCTATTAGAAGATATAAGGGAAGAGAAGATAAAACCCCATTCACAATAGCAAAGGGGGTTAAAAAGTAAGATTAAAAAAAAAACCTAGGGGCTTCCCTGGTGGCGCAGTGGTTGAGAGTCCGCCTGCCGATGCAGGGGACGCGGGTTCGTGCCCCGGTCCGGGAGGATCCCACGTGCCGCGGAGTGGCTGGGCCCGTTAGCCGTGGCCGCTGGGCCTGCGCGTCCGGAGCCTGTGCTCCGTCCGTAGCGGAAGAGGCCACAGCAGTGAGAGGCCCGCGTACTGCAAAAAAACCAAAACCAAAACCAAAAAAAAAAAAAAAAAAAACCTAGGCATTAACCTCACAAGAAATGTGTATAACCTGTATGAGGGAACCTATAAAATACTCCTGAAAACACAAAATTTGTTTGAACCAATAGAAAGACATGTTCTTAGGAAAACTCAGCATCATAAGGACATTTATTGTGATCCCAATAAAGATTCAGTTAAGTTTTATTTTTTTCTGAAGCTAAACAAGTTGATAATAAAGTTCATATGGAAGAATAAAAAAGCAAGAATATCCAAGAAAGCTCCCCAAAACAAAGAATAATGGTGAGGTAAGGGCTAGACCTACTGGATATTAAAACATATTATAAAGCCTTTATGAATAAAACGGTGTGCTATTACATCATTCATAGGCAAACCAATGATCCAACAGAAAACCCCAAAATAGATCTAAGCATATATGGCAATTTAATACTTGATGATGACAGTATCTCAAATAAATGGTAAAAGATAAAGTTTTAATAATTGATGTTGAGACTACTAGATGACCATATGGAAAAAACCAAAATATTCATTTCTCAAATTCCAAACGGAGTAGAGGTTTAAACGTTTTAGGATAAATTCCCAATGGAGTAGAGACTTAAAAGTTTTAAATAATAAATGGGGAAGGGACTTCCCTGGTGGTCCAGCGGCTAAGACTCTGTGCTCCCACTGCAGGGGGCCCAGGTTTGATCCCTGGTCAGGGAACTAGATCCCACATGCTGCAACTAAGCATTCACATGCTGCAACTAAAAGATCCTGCATGCCACAACGAAGATCCCACACAGGGCAATGAAGATCCTGCATGCCGCAACTAAGACCCGGCACAGCAAAATTAAATTAAATTAAAATAAGGAAAATCTGTCCTAGCTATGACTCAAAACCTAAAAGCAATAAAAGGAAAGATATATACATTTAAGGACATTTTTTTTAAAGGTTTTGCACAACAAAAAAAAATCCTATAAAGAAAATGGCAAGCAGGGAAACTATTACAATGAATATCATAGACAAAAGACTAATATTCCAAATATATGAAAATCTAAAATTCAGAAAAAGACTAACAACCAAATTTAAAATAAGCAAAGTATATGAACCAACAACCCAAAACCTTTAATTAAAGATATTTGACCTTGTTCAAAATAAGAGCAAATAAAACTACATGCATATGACAAAAGAATCATATCTAGAATATAAAAAGAATTTCTAAAATAAAGAAGCAAAACAATCTAATATAAAATGGAAAAAAAAACTTTAACAGGCATTTCACAAAAGAAGATACTCGAATGACTATAAAAAGGTATTGTACTTAACACCACTAGTCATTAAGGAAATACAAATATAAATCATAATAAACCATCATTACATACCCACCAGAATGGCTAATATTTTAAAAGACTAATAACAAATTTTGGCAAGGATGTGGATCAGTGAGAGCTCTCACGGGCTGCTGATCAGGCAAATTGGTACAACTATGTTGGGAAACTATTTGGCAGTGTCAGCTAAAGATAACATGAGTCTACCCCATGACCCACAAATTCCACTTCTAAATAAATACCCAAGAGAAATAAGTGTAGATGTCCAAAAATGACACGGACAAAAATTCTCACACTAGTGTTACTCAAAAAAGCACCCCCCCAAAAAAAACTGGAAAACCTAAGTGCCCATCCACAGAATAACTATAATTTATTTAGTCATACAGTGAAATAGTACACAGTAGTAGAAAATAACATGCTACAGTAACCACATGGATGAATCAAATGCTCAATGAAAGAAGCCAGAAATAAAATCGTGCTGTGTGATTTATTTATATGAGGAAAAGGTATCCATGATGCTAGAAATCAATACTAGTTAGCTCTAGCAGCACTGTTGACTGAGAAATAGCAGAAAGAAGGCTTCCAGGTTCTGGAAACATATCTTGATCATGATGATAGTTACAGATGTGTATGTAAATAAAAGTATATCAAACTTTACACTAAAATTAGTTCACTGTACATACTTTGTATGTTAGACCTCAATGAACTTCAAGGATACCAGAAAAAGAAAGAAACAAATACTATTTCTCACCTATTAAACTGGCAAAATTTTAATAAGTCTGACAACACTGTTGGTGAGGTTATGGTGAAATGGGCACTTCATACATTGCTGGGTTGCCGGTACAACTTTTATGGAGGAGAATTTGGCAATGTCTAGCAAAATCACATACGCATCTATCCTTTCACCTCACAATTACACTTCTAGGAATCATTACTGTCAAGAATACAAAATGATGGTGTATAAAAATATTTATTGGGGCATTTTTTGTCATGACAAGATTAGAAACAAGATCTATGCTTATCAATTGGGGGTTGAAAAAACAATGAAATTTCCATATAATGGAGGATCATGCAGTATAAAAGAGAATATAGAATACTTTCCTGGTTATATTCTTCAGTGATAAAAGGTGCAGAACGCTCTTTGGAGTATGTGATTTGAAAGGGCTGGGAGTGTCGTGGTTTAAAGATAGCTATGAATTCTTTCACACGCCTTTTGTCCAGAATTGTGACCTCTTTTCCTGCCTTTTGAATCTGGGCTGGCTTACGACTACTTTGAACAATAGAATATGGTGGAAGTGACACTCGATCAGTCAGACTCTAGCCTTTGAATGGACTGTCAGCTTCCCCTTTACTCTCTTAGAACCATAAACCATCATGTAGGAAGTCCTACTACCCTGCTAGAGAGACTACCGCATAGCCCTGAAACCACCTGAAGAAAGAGGAGGGCCCAGCTGCACCCACATTTCCAGCCATTCTTGCCAAGGCACCTGGCACGTAAGTGAGTTGTCTTAGATCCTCCTGGCCAGCCCAGCCCAGTCAGGCCCAGCCACCACAAAAATATCATTGACACCACATGGAGCGGAAAAATTGCATGCAGTAGTAATATGCATATTTTTATTTTTAAAGTGTTACATGTATTTTGTAGCAAATAATCAATTGGACATCACTAGGAATCAAAATGTCGAAAATAAGTATAAATTAAAGACCCCATGAAGTTAAATTTGAATGGAAAATATCAGTATGTACTCCTATTTTTTCTGTTTCTAAAAATAAGTATTTCCTAGTTCTGTCCATTGAAAAGGCGTAGAAGCAATGACAACCCAGTGGCAATGAGCAACACGAGGGCCCAGATCACACTCTCTAGATATCATTACCCACAAAAAGGCACCAGGACTTCTCATAGAAATGACTGAATCCAAGCCTGAGGTTGGAAATACACACATTAGCCTAAGGTGTCTTGTACCAGGAAGGCAAAGAAGCTATGGAAGACAAATGGAGTCATGCCAAAAGTCATAGGAGCCAAATCAGAGAAACATAGTGGCCTGAGATGACATCATGTGAGAAAAAGAAATCATGACTGCACTGGATTGAAACATATCAAATATATAAAAATTCATGAGTTTGTCGTGATACTAAAAAAAAAATAAAGTCTCATTCATCACCACTGGAGGTTGCTAAGGCACCAACTTATTACTCTAAAATTTGATAAAGTGAAAAGATCAAACACTTAACTTTGCCTTTTCTGTATGAATTCTGTTTCAGAGTACTGAAAAGATTACTGGGGGAAAGTTCTTCCATACAGAAAAATCCCAGGTAATAAAGTCAGAAGGAGTGGTGAAATTTGAATATCACCATTTGGCAACCCCATTGAAATAACAGATTAGGCAATAACTATGAATGGATGCTAAAATTCATTAGCTGTAAGGTTGATGGAGAACATCACAATGGAGAGATCAGGCTGACATCACTTAAACACACAAGTCTATCTTTGCAACACTAAAAATGGGAGAAGCACACATATGCTTCCTGATATATTACAATACAAAACACATAGCTCCACCTGTGAACCTATGAAATGCTCCTTTCAAATAAAAAAAAATGAACCTGAATCTGCTCAATCTCTAGATACAGCTGCACGATAACAGGAAATACCAGGAATAGAGTAACAAGCTAAATGACATAATGAGAAAGTAATCAACCAAATCCAGAATGTGGAATATTTTGCAAGCCAAATGTTCTAGTACCTCCAACAAATAAAATGGCATAAGGGGTGGGAGAGATGGGTAAGAGAGTCTGACAGACATATGAAAACCAAATGCAATATGTAGACCTTTTTGAGATCCTATATAACTAACTGCAGAGTGACTCGGAGAAAAAAAACTCTTTTGAGTTTATCAGTTTCTTAGTTAACAAGGTGAAAGTTAAACATTTACCTACCTTATGACCTAGAAATTCCATCCCTAGTTTTTTACCCAAGATAAATGAAAATGTATATCCACAAAAAGATGTGTACAAGAAAGTTCATAGTCATTATTCATAATAGCCAAAAAGTTAGCATCGGGGGGTGGGGGAGATGCCCATCAACAGAAGAATGGATTAAAAAAGAGGGTGGTATATTCATACGATGGAATACTAGTTCTTAACAAAAATGAAATGAATTACTATTTACACAACATGGGTAGATCTCACAGGTATTATGCTAAATAGAAGAATCTAAACACAAACCAACATAGTATGATTCCTTTTATATGAAATTCTAGAATAGGCAAAACTGTGGTGAAAAAAGTAAGAAAAGTGATTGCCTCTGAAGGAAAGTTGACTGGGATAAAAGTTGACTGGACTTTCGAAGGTGATGGGAGTGTTCTATATCTTGATAGGAATGTGGATTACAAGAGAGTATGCATTTGTCCAAACGTGTGGAAATGTACACTTAAGACTTGCAAACGTCACTCCAAGTAATTTTTTAAAAAGAACTATAAACAAATGCTAGCTGTAGTCAAGAGGTTTTCTTTTTCCAGTGGTAGACATTAGCAATTCTAAAACCACTTTCTGTATATTCTAGGCTTGAACAAATAAGTAAATACTTTGAGGATAACATACATTGAGGGCCAGGTTTCTTAGGATTAGAGGATAGAGATACAAATGTGGAACGGGGAACAACTAAAATGTACTGATTGGGACTAGAGGCATCACTGTTAATTTATAGGTTTTAATATAATTTTAATACTTTCTGGTTTTATAAATAAAATACATGTGTATACATGCATTTCCTGTCTCTGTCCACTGAGGCATCACCAAAGGAATAACAGCAACAGTGAGCACACCTAGCATCCAGAGCTCGGCTTCTAAATACTATTCTCCATTACAAACAGTAAGAACTTTTTGGAAAAGCTGAATTCAGATCTAGAACAGGGAAAACACAGGGGATCCTAGAACACCTTGTTGCACCAAAAGTTAAGGAAGTGCTCAAAGAACAAGGAGCTCCCCACTAGTTACTTTTTAATTGTACAAGGGAGAAACCTGGGGACACTATCTTAACCAAATGATCAAAGTCAACGTCACCAAGATCCTCCTGATATGATGCACTGAGACCAACACATCACTGCTTTGGCATTACCGTCAAAAAGGCATAACTTAAAACTAACCATAAGGAAACTTCAGACAAACCCAAATTGGGATATTCTACAAAATAACTGGCCTATACCCTTAAAAAACATGACAAGGTCAAGAAAGACAGAGATTGAGGAACTTTTCCATACGAAAAAGACTACAGGGACACAACAACTAAATGGGTGATCCTGGATTGGGCCTGGACTGGAAGAAAAGACTTAACTATAAACAGAATTATTGGGAAAATTGCCAAATTTTGCATGTGGACTGAGGGTAGGTAATAGTATTATATCAATGGTAACTTTCTGGCTCTTGATAATTATACTGTAGTTATATAAGAAAATGTTTTTGCTTTCAGAAAATGCACACTGAAGTGTTTACTAGTAAAGGGATGTGATCTGCAATATACTCTTCACATAATTCAGAAATATATATATAAGTAGTAAATCAAATAGAGCAGAATGTAAGCATTTGGAAAATTTAGGCAAAGGGTATAATGAGAGTTACTTGCACTATTCGTGCAACTTCGTTATCAGTTTTAAATTAATATATTTTTTAAATAACAAACCCCCAAAATAATCCTTTTGTAAATCAAAGAAACGAATACCGACAGGGTTAGATGATCTTTAGCAATTCCTGGTAATTCTGAGTGCTGTGATAATGACATGGTGATTATGTTTAAGTCTTTGCTAGTTAGAAATACTGAATTATTTGTGGGTGATACATGATGTCAAAATCTGCTTTAAAATATTCCAGTAAAAACAAAAAGTGAGGGGATAGATAAAAAGAATGGTTGAATAATGATAAATCTGGGTGATGGGCACAGGGAACTTCAATACACTATTCTCTTTCTTGTTGCACATAACTGAAATTTCCCATTAAAAAAAAAGTTTGCCAGATACATCAGGAAAGCATTCTCCAAGTAATGAAGAGGGAACCTTATCACCTGGGTCCCAGTTTCCACTGTGCGGTGGCCTCAGCAGGAGCCTGGGCAAGGTGAGGTCTGTCTGGTTATGACTCTGCCTGTGCCTGGTCATTCGCAAAATGAGGCTCAAAGCTGCCTGTCTGTCTCACTGCCAGGGCTCTTCCGAGGTGCAGAGTGAAAAGGTTTTGCCAAGTCTCCCTGGCAGTGGCCACGTGTGCGAGGGCGGAGCTCTTGTCGCGTGGCTGCCCCCTGCCTGCCATCCAGCCCAGCCATCTGAGCTGCTGGCCTTCAAGGTCCGCTGTAGGCGGGCTGCATCCCACATACACACCTTCTGCTTCTCCAAATACCTTGGCAGCAGCAAACATGGGAGTGGCAAGTGAGGCGGGGAGCTGCAGTAAGCCTGCCTTCATTATGGAGGAAATAAACACGTCAAGAGTGATTTTCCTCTCAGGAAGAAATTAATTTCTAAATGAAATAATGAGTTTCCTGATAGTCATTTGCAAGGCTTGGGACCTCGGAGCTGGGCCCTCTCCCTCTCTCTGTTCACTCCCCCTCAGCCAGCTGTTTAGCTTGCTCTGCCTTGTCTGTGGATTAATGCCCCTTTCCCTGGCTGAGCTCGCCCTGGTGACACATGAGCCCTTCTCGGTCTGAGAAATGGGATAATGAGACGTCCAATTAAGGTGAGGTTCCGTGAGCGCTGGCTCCAGAAACACAGCCTGGCTGCGGGAGAGGGGCTTTCAACTGGCTTGAGATAAGGAACAGATGACCTTGGGGACCACAGTCCTGAACGTGCCATTCTCAGGGCAGCTCTGGACGGGCACAGCTGTGAGGCAAACCAAAAGTGGCTCCCTGGCCCCTGGCAAGTGAGGGTGAGGACCTGGCGAGGCATCCTCGGAGAATTAGGGTCACCTGGGTAACTAGATATCTTACTGCTGTGTACCCTGCCACTGCTTACCTTTCAGACTGCTGCTGGCCCTGCCACTGAGGCCACATGGAGTGAGGAGTGAGCTGGGTGGCTCTCAAGGCAGAAGGAGTACCCCTCCCCCAAAAAAGTAGAGACAGAAGAGCTGCATCCATAATGAAAGTAACTAACGATGGTCATCTATCACTCATGTAGGGTTAAGTGTTTGAAATGTATTATTCATCTAATTTTCCTTAAAAATATGTTTATTATCTCCACTTTTGTTATATATTTTTAAAATATTTAGATACATTTATTACCTCCACATGAGAAACCTGAAACTGAAGATAAAGTGACTTTCAGAGACCACAAAATAACAAGGGGGACGTAAGATTTGAACCTAGAACAAGTTTGAGTCTTAAGTCCCAACTCAACCTCTGTGCTACACTGCTACCGACTCTTAGGAACCAAAGCCCAAATCAGAATGGCAATTACCCAGGGGCCACTGGCTCCAGGAATGGAAGGCTCAATCAAGGGGAGTCCGGAATTCTGGGGCAAGAAATGTACCCCTGAGCCTGGGGCAGAAGGCTGACCTCCAGTCTCTTTGAAGGTCACCAGGCTAAAAGCCAGGAAAACAGATCCCACATGACACCCTTCCTGGTCATTCAACCCCAAGAGAGGGTTTCTTGGATTCACAAAGGAGGAACTGTCAACCTGAGAGGTGATCTGAACTACCCAAGATTACCCAACTAGAACAGCCCAGTAGCCCAGCACCCCCTTTCCTCCACAGCAGACCTCTTCCTGGGGGAGCCAAAGGATAACATCACCACTAAATGCCTCTCAGGGCTTCATGCAGCCTTTCATAAAACAAGACCCACAGTCTAGTGACGTATTTCACACTCTATTCAAAATCGATCTTAAACAGAGCCTATTCACCAGTAGTCCTTGTGGATTATCCCCATGGGTGGATAATTTAATAAGCCCATGTATGAGTTTCCTATTGCTGCTGTAACAGATTTATCACAAACTAAGTGGCTTGAAACAATGTAAATATATCCTCTTAATTTCTAGTCTAGAATCCATTTCACTGGGCTAAGTCAAGACGCCAGCAGGGCTGGCTCCTTCTGGAGACCCTAGGGGAGAATCAGTTGCCTTTTTCCCACTTGCAAAGGCAGCCTAATATGTCCAGACAAAACTCTAATCCAAAAAGATACATGTACCCACTACGTCCACAGCAGCACTACTGGCAATAACCAAGACATGGAAACAACCTAAATGTCCATCAACAGATGAATGGATAAAGATGTGGATATCATATGATATCACTTATATGTGGAATCTAAAAAAGAAAAAGATACAAATGAACCTATCTACGAAGCAGAAACAGATTCACAGACATAGAGAACGGACTGGTGGTTGCCAATGGGGAGGGGGTTGGGGAGGGATGGAGTGGGAGGTTGGGATCAGCAGATGCAAACTTATTATATACAGGATGGATAAACAACAAGGTCCTACTGTAGAGCACAGGGAGCTATATCCAATATCCTATGATAAACCATAATGGAAAAGAATATTTTTTTAAAAAGAATATATATGTATATACATATACCTGAATCGCTTTGCCGTACAGCAGAGATGAACACAACACTGTAAATCGACTCTACTTCAATAGAAAATGAAATAAAGATAAAGGCAGCCTGCATCCCTTGGCTCATGGCTCCTTCCTCCATCTTCAAATCCAGCAGCAGAGCATCTCACTCCCATGGTCACATTGCCTCTTTCTTCTACAGTCAGATCTCCCCCTGCCTCCCTCTTATAAGGACACCTGTGATTACCTTTTGGGTCCAGGTGGGTCCCCATCTCAAGATTCCTAACTTAACCACATCTGCAAAGTCCCTTTTGCCATATAAGGTAACGTGCACAGGTGCTAGGGATTAGGACCTGGCTACCTCTGTGGGCCATGATTCAGCCCACCACAGCTTATCCACAGTGAGGGGAAGGCAGGGCACAAAACCTTCCAGACAACCTTCATAGGGCCACTGGGTTAATATTAAAATTACTGAGTTTGCCTCAAGTAAAGACAGGCAGGAGAGGAAATAGGAAACAGAAGATGACTGAGAATGAACCAAGAAGACTAGCCTCGTGTTGAACCAAGGATGGATGCCCACCCTTTCAGAGGCCTCAGACACCCCTCCCTCTGGGAATAGAAGGAAAAGTTTGACCTTCTCCTCAAAAAATGCACAGACCCCCAAACATACCATCCAGTATATAATTTTTGATGTTTCGCAGACCCACTGCAGCCCATCAAGGCTAAATATTTGCTGTGTACAGTCAAAGCAGACCTAACAGACTCAACTGGGTGTTCAGGTCGGAGTCTTACATCCCTAAGTCACTCCTCCTTAGCTCACTCTGTATATGTGCTGACCCTGTCCTGGGTAGCTGGGGTTGGCACACTAACCAAAACTAGCCATCAAGCAAGTGATGTTGTAGGGCCTCCGCTGGTAAAGGCTCAAACTAGAACACACCACCAGAAACAACAAACAAAACTAACAAAGAGATTCTGGAAAATCTAGCTTCACTCATAAAAGTTCAATTTTCATAAACGGTACAATGAAAATTTATACATTTGAGTGCTTGGGGGGATTTTATTTTCAGAATCCACCATGCTAGATAATAATCAGACACCTAGGATAAATAAAAAATGTATGTACAGTATGAGAAAAAGAACCCAATAGGGAAAAAAAATGGGCAAAGACATGAACAGATAGTTCAAAGGAGACTGAATAGGGCTCAATGTCAGGAGTCATCAGGGAAAGGCAAATTAAATCCAGGATATAACACTACACATCACCCAAATGGTCAGAGTAACAAAGAGGGATGGTTCTCTCTTTGAGAGAGTGTTGGCTAGGATGTGATGCAAGAGGAATTCTCGCATAATTCTGCAAGGGGAGAGGTGTACATTAGTACTCAACTAAAGCTGAACATATGCATGCTGTATGTATGACCCAGTAATTCACACAAAAATATATTGTTAATCAAAAGGTATGTATTAGAATGTTAATAACAGCACCATTACTTTTTACTTTTCTTAAATTGTGGTAGAATGTACATAACATAAAATTGACTTGTTATCCATTGTTAAGTGTGCAGTTTGGTGGCATTAAGCATGTACACGTTATTGTGCAACCATTACCATCATTCATCTCTAGAACATTTTTCATCTTCCCAAACTGAAACTCTGTACCCAAATAACTCCACATTTCTTCCTCTCCCAGCCTCTAGCAACCACCATTCTACTTTCTGTCTCTATGAATTTGACTACTCTTGGTGCCTCACATAAGTAGAATCATACAGTATTTGTTCTTTTGTGACTGGCTTTTTGCACTTAGCATAACGTTTTCAAGGTTTATGTGTCAGACTTTTCATACTTTTTAAGGCTGAATAATATTCCACTGTGTGCATATACCACATTTTCTTTATCCATTCATCCATCAGTGGACATCTGGTTGCTTCTACCTTTTGGCTATTACGAATAATGATGCTGTGAACGTGAGTGTACAAAAATATCTGTTTTGTTCTCTGCTTTCAATTCTTTGGGGTATATACCCAAAAACAGAATTACTGGATCATACAGTAATTCCATTTTTAATTTTTTGAGGAATCTTAGTATTGTTTTTCATAGTGGAAGCACCATTTTATCTTCCTACCACCAAAAGGGTTCCAATTTTTCCACATTCCAACACTTGTTATTTTCTGTTTTTTTCTTAGTATAGCCATCCTAATGAGTATGAAGTATATGTCATTGCAGTTTTGATTTGCATTTCCCTAATGGTTAATGATGTTGAGCATCTTTCATGTGTGTATCGGCCATTTGTATATCTTCTTTGAAGAAATGTCTATTCAAGTCCTTTGCCCATTTGTTAATTGAGTTGTTTGGGTTTTTGTTGTTGAATTGTAGGAGTTCTTTATATATTCTGGATACTTGGATATTAAACCCCTGAGCAGATATTTAATAAGAAAATATTTTCTCCCATTCCATGTGTTGCCTTTTCACTTTGTTGATAGTGTCCTTAGATACACAAAAGTTTAAAATTTTAATTTAGTCCAGTTTATCTACTTTTTTGTCGCCTGTGCTTTTAGTGTCATATCCAAGAAATCACTGCTAGATCCAACGTTATGAAGTTTTCCCCTACATTTTCTTTGAAGAGTTTTATGGTTTTAGCTCTTACATTTAGGTCTTTAGTCCATTTGAGTTAATTTTTGTATATGGTGTAAAGTAAGCATCCAACTTCCTTCTTTTCAATGTGTAT
Source organism: Phocoena sinus (assembly GCF_008692025.1). Lineage (NCBI taxonomy): Eukaryota > Metazoa > Chordata > Mammalia > Artiodactyla > Phocoenidae > Phocoena > Phocoena sinus. The sequence goes on along the minus strand of NC_045778.1, from coordinate 66,385,041 downwards.
ATCTAGTTTTCCCAGTACCACCTGTTGAAAGACTATCCTTTCCCTGTTGAATGGTCTTCTCGAAAATCATTTGACCATATATGCAAGGGTTTATTTCTGGGTTTTTATTTTCTATTCCATTTTTCTATATGTCTGTCAACAGCACCATTTTTAATAGCCTAAAAGTAGAAACTACCCAAACTTCCATCAATAGCAGAATAAATACATAGTGAGATAATTGTACTGTGGGAATACTATACAGAAATGAGAGTAAAAGATTTATAACTAGTAACACTAGTTACTAGTGTTTGTGAGAATGAATCTCACAACCATATGTTGAACAAAAACAAAAAAGCCAGACACAAAAGAATACTTACTTTATGATTTCATTTACATAAATTACAAAAGCAGGCAAGTCTAATGCTTCTAGAAGTCAGGATAGTCACTACTCCTAGAGGAAGAAAGGAGTGACAGGAAGGGCGTGTGGCAAGGACAGGAGGGGCTTCTGAGCTGGGGGTGATGTTACATTTCTTGATCTGAGCGCTAGTTTCCTGAGTTTACTGAATTAGTAAAATTCATGAAACCATACATCTATAATTTGTGGATTTTTCTGAATTATATTGCAATAAAAAAAGTTTCTTTTTAAACACATATTCTATAGGCATAAAGCCTAGGAAATATTATTTCACTGTAAGAACCACTGTCACAGCCTTTGGTCTATCAAGCAGCTAAGCCAATCAGAACTCAGCAATGCCCAGCCTGTTCCAATCACATACACGGAGTAGTGGTCAGCTGAAAACAGCTTATCAAGTTCCCAGCATCAGCTACTACGGTTCGTGTTCTGAGTTCATAAAACCGATATCAACCAAGTGCATTATCCATGATCAATGTCTAATAATACAAATATAAGATTATACCTGTTGCTAATACGTCTACGACTGGGAGACAGCATGACAAGGGCAGACAATTAAATCAGGATAGGCAGTAAGTTAATCCTGCGAGACCTGGGAAGAATGAGAGGTGCCTCATCTCTTACTGTCACCAGGAGCCTTGTGAGTCATTCCAAAGCCCCGCTGGCCACAGGAGCCTCAGGAAAGATGTTTTCAACCTGTTTTGCCCCTTTGTACTGCTTCATGCAAGGCTGTGTTGCCTTTGCTCCCCTCATGCCTTTCAAATGATTCCCTCTGTCGCCTGTGAGCACTCATCATATGCCAAACCCCGTGCTGAACACTCCCTGTATCATCTCCTCTACATCTGCACAACCACCCTGGAGGTGAGGACTACGCTACCCTCATTCAAAGGGAAGAAGATCGAGGCTTGAAAAGTGTAAACCCCTGAGGGAGGCTGTGCATATGTGGCGGTACGTGGGAAATCTCTGTTCCTTGCTCTCAATTGTGCTGTAAACCTAAAACTGCTCTAAAAAATAAAGTCTTTAAAAAAACACGTAAGCATCTTCCCCAAGCATAAGCAGTAAGTGGCAAATGTGGATTCAGAATGAGGCTCTCAGACTCCATACCCGCCCTCTTGCCCACAATCCCATAGCGCCTCTGTATCCTGATCTGTCCCCAGCCACAAAGAGCTTGGAGCCTTGCTGAGAAAATAAGACCTATCAGGACAAAAGGCGAACCCCCAGTGCCCTCAGTGATCAGGGAGCACCTGCTGTCTTACCCACCAAGCAGGGACTATGTACTGTTTATCTCAGAGTCCTCATGCAGAGGACCAGAGCACAGAGCCTAGCAGAGTAGGTGCTTCGTGAGTGTCTGTTGACTGAGGGGGAGAGAGGGAGGAACTGTTCCTTTGACAGGAGACCATAGAACAGTCTAGAAGCCATCACTGCTCTCAGAACCCCACAGGGCTGGAGAGTCACAGTCTCCACCCGCCCAAATGTAGGAAGTCAAAAGTGGAGTTTAGGGGGTAGCTTGGTGCGATTCAGATCCTGCCTTTATTTAAAATTTCGATATTTTGCTGAACACGATTTTTTCCTCTAATTTTGATTTTTAAAAATATTGCTTTAAAATATTACTCTTCTTGATTTTTGAGTCTTTTGGCACCGCCTTACATTTCGCTCTGGAGGCAAGTGCCACTCTCCCCTCATCCCAGCGCTGCACCATCTTCACACTTGAAGAGAAAGCCACACTCAGGACACAGCAGTCCTGTGAGTGCAAGCAGCGGACTCTCAGTCCACAACCACAGAGTTTGTGCCCGGACTATTCCAGCTCCGCCATCCCCAAGCAGTGCAAATGCGTGTGTTGGCAGCTCCTAACCACTGGAGGACAATTTGAACAATGTTTCGGTCTTTAATTAAACTTCAAGAACACCTGTTTCATCAGGTTATAAATTCCAAGTGAACTTTAAGAGGCATCTGCTTGGCACACAGAGCTTTTATTTTCTTGGCTGTAACCACAGCAACATTTTCGCTTGATTATCCGTCCTTCATTCCTGCCACACACACACACACACACACACACCCCACCCTCTTCGTCCGCCTCTGGTGGCCACAGGGAGCTTACGGTGGCTTTTCACACTCCCCATTCAGCTCTCCGGCTGGCACAGCAGCACAACAGCATTTCGTGCTGTTGATTTGCCTTTTCCTGATGGCTCATGTAAAATTGGGACACTTGTACAAGAAAGCACAGTGCTGTAAACGGAACTTCCTTCACTACCTAAAGCCGAAAAGCTCAAACAACTGCCCCTTTTTTCAGCATCTCCAGCACATAATTGAAGCCCTAGGCTGGCTGCCTCACATGTATGTGCCCCTCTCTGAGCTTCAGTTCCCTGTTCTGTGAAAGGAGGTGATGACAGTCACCCCGCCCCCCAGCGCTGTAAGGATCAGGGGACTTTCTCTGAGGTCACACATCTAGTAAAGCAGGGGTCCCCAACCCCCAGGCCACGAACCTGTTAGGAACCAGGCCGCACAACAGGAGGTGAGCTGTGGGGAGCGAAGCTTCATCTGTATTTACAACCTCTCCCCATCGCTCGCATTCCCGCCTGAGCTCCACCCGCTGTCCGATCAGCTGCGGCATTAGATTCTCACAGGAGCGCGAATCCTACTGTGAACTGCGCATGCGAGGGATCTAGGCTGCGCACGCCTTATGAGAATCTAATGCCTGATTATCTGAGATGGAGCTGAGGCCGTGATGCTAGCGCTGGGGAGTGGCTGCAAATACAGATTATCATTAGCAGAGAGGTTTGACTGCACAGAGACCATAATAAATCAATTGCTTGCAGACTCATATCAAAACCCTGTCAGTGAGTGGCGAGTGAAAACCAGCTCAGGGCTCCCACTGATTCTGCATTATGGTGAGTTGTAGAATTATTTCCTTATATGTTACAATGTAATAATAATAGAAATAAAGGGCACAATAAATGTGATGCACTTGAATCATCCTGAAACCATCCCCCACCCCCTGCCCAGTCCATGGGAGAACTGTCTTCCACGAAACCAGTCCCTGGTGCCAAAAAGGTTGGGGACCACTGTAGTAAAGGGTAGAGTAGGGAAGGCCTAGAAGCCAGCCCTTCAGATTCCAAAATCTGCCCACCTCACCGACTTCTGGTTCTAGGACCCCAAAGTGACTCTATTAAGGGTCACCTAGGGGTAAAGCAAGTCAAAAGTGGCAGTAGTGAGGATGAAAAACTTAAAGAATACCGTCACCTGCATGAAGGCTTGATTGGGAGGGTGGGAGAGCCGTCGTTAAACCGTCCCCACCTGAGCTAGGGTTAAGCCCAGACAGAAGTCGGGAGATAGGCTGGGTGGCGGTAATGACACTGGGGTTGCTGTCAAGCACACTCTACACTGACTTGCCTAACTTCTCTATGCCTCAGTTTCCTCTTTTAGAAAATGAGGAAGTAGCGTCCAACTCACGGGCTTGAAGTATGATTTAGAAGAATTAATGTAAAACGTTTAGACTAGGGCCTGAGATATAGTAAGAGCTCAATAAGTGTTAAATTATTATTGTTGCTGTTCCTAAGTACCATATAAAGTGCTTTTGCCATGCCATCCCCCCTTCCTACCACCTCCAAGATAACGTCTCAAACTCCTGGTGGTTTGGGCCATCATCATTCACATCCACCGTGTGCTCTTCTGTACAGCGTGGGATTGCCTTCCCTCATGCTGTCAGGTCCCCCAGGTGCCCTCATGCTACCCAGCACTTCAAGAGCACACTTGAGGCTGTCACCTCTATCAAGGCTTCCCCGACCACTCCCGTCCTCTGCAGCCTGGCCAACACATGCTGCCTTGTTTCCCCATTCACATGACACATCTGAAGGCACCCTAGCCTTGCCTATCCTTCTGCTGATGGAGACAGACCGTGGACCATCCCAGGGCCTGTGCTCAGAGCCCAGCTCAGCCCTGCCCGGTCCCGATACTTGTTCATTCATGCCTTCCTCAGATATCTATGTGTGCTTTGTGCTAGAACCTGAGGCTACAGCAATGAGCAAAGCAGAGGCAGAACCTGTCCACGTGGAAGATGATAACACACAGGTTATTAGAGAAATAACTATGCAATCTCCAAACCGTGATTAATGCAATGAAGAAAAATAAGAGTAAATGAACTATCTGGAGATGGATAGGTTTCCTGCAGCTCAACATCAACTTAAAACTGAGAACCTTTCACGACCTCGTCCTTTTCTAACAATCACTTTACTTGACACATCATAACACTATCATCTCTAAGCACAAAATCCCCAAATCACTGAGGTAGGAAGAAACCAAATGGGCCTTCCCGATTTTTCCTTGCCTTGGCAGAGGGCTGGCTTGCTCTGTGGCACAGAAGTTCCAGGCCCAGGCTCTGGGGCCTCTCGGTTTGGCACTGGCCTCTGGTTTGCAACTGAGCCTCAGGGCGGAAGCAGCTCATCTGGAATTCTGGCAAGGCCTCCAGGAGGGAGCAGCATTCAGATTCCCTTCAACTAATTTTTTTTCCAAGCATAAACAGTGGTTGGGTTTTTAAAAGCCACCAAAGCAAGAGAATGGTGAAATATAAGATGCTGCAAGCAGGAAATGATAGCTAAAACCCACGCCTGGGGTCCGACCTGTGCAAACACCCAGCCACTTGTTAGTTCTTAATCTGAATGGAGTCTTCCAGGTGCTTTCAGGGGATCACGGGATTTTATTTTTCTATCAGAGCACTCTCTAAAGGGATTTTGGGCTAAGCCTGGCAATACCCCCCTTTCTTTCCTGGAATAGAAGGCAGCCAACTTTCTCTCACCTTCAGTCTTAAGTCTAACTTGAACAGTCCACTCATTCATTCTGGTTGCCTTTCTAGGGCCTGCAATTACTGTGTGTATGGAGGCCACAGCCGACCCTCCTCTACCAAGCCAGCCATGCTCATGCTGGGAAGGGCTCATTTCCCACTCAGCCTGTCTGCCTGCAGTGATTCCTGCTGGCGTCAGGCTTTTCCTTCCAGCCTCTCATTTCTTTGCAGCCTTCCCCTCCCAGGAAGTACAGGACCTGAAGCAAATACTCAGCTTCAGCATCACCTGCTTCCTAGCGCCACCACTGTTGACTCTTCTGACCCGTGGACTCCAGAATTGTTTTCCTACCGCTGTGATACCTGCAGCTTTCCCTGCCTTAGCTGACTGTCTTGGACCTGACTTCACCCATTCCTGTTTGCCAAATCCTGTGCCATCTGCTAGGCAGGTCAGATTCTTGGTCATGGCCATGGGGTGTACCTGAGCTAACCTGACCTTTGAAATCAGGCAAGCTTGGGTTCCACTCCCAGCAGCCCCATTCCCAGCTGAACTCCACTTTCTGCATCAGCAAAATATGGAGTTCCATAAAGTTAGAAAACAGAGAAAAAAATTAGTTGATCACTTTGCAGACTGAGTGTCCTTAATGACTTTACGTATATTCACCTGGTCTTCCAGGCTTAATGGACATCCTATCGTGATAATAATACCAGTCCCATGGGACTAAGGATTAAAAGGGTTAATACGTGCGAAGTGCCTGAATTCCTGCCAGACCCTTGGAAAAGACTAAATAAATATTTCGCCCTCTCCCCCTTTAGTTCAAACTGGTCCTTTTTCCACCTATACCATTCTAACATGTATTATATCACAATTGCCTATTACATGCCCTCTAGCCCCATACTGGATGGTCTTTTTTTTTCTTTCTTTCTTTCTTTTTGTGGTACGCGGGCCTCTCACTGCTGTGGCCTCTCCTGTTGCGGAGCACAGGCTCCGGACGCACAGGCTCAGCGGCCATGGCTCACGGGCCCAGCCGCTCCGCGGCATGTGGGATCTTCCCGGACCGGGGCATGAACCCGTGTCCCCTGCATTGGCAGGCAGACTCTCAACCACTGTGCCACCAGGGAAGCCCTGGATGGTCTTAATTACAGTACTCTCCATCTTTCTATGCAACTGTCAATCAGAAACATCCAGTTGCTTGGAGGGGGACAAAACTGGGGTTGGCTGTCGTCATCTTCACCTTGTCTTCTGGAGTCCTGTGGAGCTTAGGATTTTTACAGAAGTATATCGTGGCAGCTGCAACTGTCTCATGCTAAAACTAAGAAGTCAAGATGCTTATTTCATAGAAGCCCACATTTCTGGCAACAACCTGCACCTTGTCTGTTAGGAGAAATGAGTGGGTCTATACATGACTTACTGCCTCTGTAGAGGTTTGGTTTAGATTGTCTCCGAGTACGTGAAAAGGTATATTTTCCAAGCCCAAGAATTGATCAGCATTACCTACATCTGCAAACCTGTCCTTTATGTATGCTGTACATTACTTTGGGGAAAAAACCACCTCTGCTTTGTAACTAGAATTTTCCTTTTGCTTGATCGTGGCTGTGGGCTGAATTAATGTGACAAAGGGGGTTGCTAGAGAGAGAGCCTGTTACAAAGGCATGGTAACAATTGCTTTCCAGGGGAAGTAACCAAATACACTCCAGTCTTGTTGAAAAGTACACATCTGATAAATATACATGTGATTTCAATGGACGAACAGTTCAAACTTACTTAGGTTTTTAAACAGCAAATACAATCTAATTCATCCTCTCCCCACTCTGCGATAAGAAGCTTATAGACTGTTCCAGCGCCTTGTATCCCAAAGACAAGATGCATATACATCTGTGAATAAGTTTGTCTACATGTGCATGCACTGCCCACACTGTTCCATTTTAAACCTCTACTTTTCTCTACTTGGGAACAAAATAAGCTACCAGGTGATGGTTCCTAAGCACAAGGATGGGAACATGGCACTTATTCCATAAGCATCAATAAGCCCATAGGAAGCTGCCTGGCAGGGAAGACTCAGAAACCCTTCTCCTACTATCCTGTAAGTCTATCCATCTTAGGCACAGAGAAAACACAGCCAAATAGCAAAGGCTGCTCAATACTGCCCCCAGAAGCCCCACCAAAGTTACACAACTCACTTCTGCAAGGGAGACTAGCATACAACAGCATTCCCCAAATGTGTTCATCTCCGGATGTCTTTTGATGAATCATCTCATAGGATTAATATTTTGTGAACCAGTTTGGGAATCATTGCTTTGCCAAGGATGCCTTGGCAAAGAGGATGATTTGGAAGAGAAAGAGAGGTCATCTCAATAAATTCTTACCGCTCATCATTTGGCAACCTTGACTGACTCCTGGCGTTTCACTGAGGGCAGAGACATAGAGATTTTGATGGGCTTAAGCAAACTCTCCTAGGGAATTCAAATTCTCTAGAAAATAACTACAAGACCAAATGGCCTCCCAGAGATAGAGGCTGGAACACTTCCTCATTTGTGGTCCCCATAGCTAGGACACACTACTACACAGCAGTGGACATCCAAGTACGTGTTGGATTCCTTGATAGGATATAATTCATTTATATGCGAGGAAACCCATCAGCCATCTTACCCCTCCAACAGGGCTCCAACAGGCATGCATCTCTGGCCTGAAGCATAAGCACTATGTTCCATTTTGTGGCCCAAATGTGACCCAGGGCAGGCCAAGGGGAACCACCAACCTGTGTCCCTGGCCATTCCTGGAAAAACAGCCTTGACTCTGAGAGAAAGCTTATCAGGATACCTGTGATGAAACCGAACACCTTTTTTACCTTTGGGGAATTAAATGGTAAAGTACCAAACAGCTTGCCTTCTTTCCACTGGGTTCTCCTAGACCAGCTACAATGTGCTCCAACTGCTCTGACTTTAACACCAACCTTCCGGTTAATTTCTGACTCCACACCTCCCTGGGCCCCAAATCCCAAGAATAATAAAGGGTAAGACTTTTCAAGGCCAATACCAGTTGAATGCATTCATCACTTCCTCACCCCGTGAGGGACAGGCTCAGGGCTAAATGTAGAGATTAGGGAATTACCATTCAATTAGAAGCTATACTAACTGATAAAACTAGCTGATCCACCCAGATAAAATTAGCTGGGTTAACAAAAGTACCTAACAAAAGAAAAGTCTGCCAAATTTAAAGTCTAAAAAAATGTGGTGAGATTTAAAATAAAAGGAAAAAACGTCACCCTGGTGGGGAAAAGCTCCTGGAAGCAAGTACATTCAGTTAACTGATACAGCTATATCTATCTCCCTCTTTTTGGGAGGCTAAGCTAACCCATGATAGAACAAACCCACTGAAGTAATAATTACAAAATAACAATATGAAAAAGTTAAATTTTAGAACACTTTCTTTGGGCAAAGCACTCTGCAAAGCATTCTTTCTGGACTATTTAATTCCCACAATGATTCAGTGATGTTCATGGTACTTTATCCTCTTCAACACATGAAAAACTGAGGCTTAAGGATGTTACCCAGCTACCAAGTAATGAAGCTGGGATTTGAATGCAAATATGTTTGAACCCAGAGTCAAAGCTCCCAACCAATATACTCAATAAGGCATAGGCTATAACGTCTTCCTGGAGCTGTCGCATTTAGAAGGGATCAAACCGGAATTCCAGCCTCCTTTTTACACAGCTAGTGAGTATCACGTGCCTGCCATGTCCCAAGCACTACCTTGGGGGCTCTACGTCCATCATCACTGAATCCTTACCGTAGTGCTTTAGATGTGGGCCATACCTCCATTTTACATACAGATAACTGGGGCTCAGAGAGGTTAGATGTCCCATGTCACCCTGTTAGGAAGAAGCAAAGCCAGTACTCCACCCCAAACCATGTTTCATTCCAAAGTCCGTAACCTTCACCTCCAGACCCATACCTCCATATCAGGAGTTTCCATCTACAAATTTGGAAAAACTTGAGATGTGTGGAACTATCAGAGTACACAGAGAATCATGACAAACTTCCCTTATAAATTCCAGAGTAATCTCTTGGTCTCCCCAGATTTTGAAAACCAAACAACCGGCCCCAAACAACCAGTATAAACTCAATATGCAGTCCATCATGCTGAAATTCTGTAAAGGAAGATTGGTGATAAATGTTTCTCAAGTTATAAAAATTCCCCTAGTAGCGTCATGGATCATGGAGGCTTTTATGTGAGTCTGGGCCTCCCTCCAGTTCCTCCTAGGGTTCCTGCTTGGATTCCTACACTTACGAATTGTTAGCTTTTGGAGCAGGGTTAGCGGAGCTCTGCAGAGAGCTGTGATATCAGGTGCCAGTTGTCTTAGCAACTAACAGATGTGTGCCCTCCCCACTTCCCTCTCCCTACCACCCAATGCACAATGAGTTTTAAACCCTTCTCTCCAGTTCCCACTCTTAATAGCACAGGGTCTCTCAGGATCCAACTTGGGGCCCAAGTGGGTACCCTGTAAAGACTTTGGCTAGTTTTCTAAGAATTTCTTCTCCTCCTCTCCCAGGCTGGGTTCATCTGCCTGCTGGAGAAGTTTCAGCAACTCTCACCACAGCATCAGGCTTTCATCTCAGAGGACAGCTTCCCAGTGAAGTTGATCCAGCCCACTTTCCATCCTGGGCGCTTGTCATTATCAAATATTCAAGTGGAACTAATGAATGCCTTTAACTTCCCTTGAACATAAAGTCTTGAAGAAATCAAACCACGAGAGCCTGCCGACTTCAGAGAATTAGTCTGGTCGTTGAGAACATGTATTTGCCATCCTCTCCCCCACAAAATACTTCTCAGTTTCTCGTCACCACTGAAAAGGATAATAATATCTTCACCATACTATGCCAGCAAGAAAAATGTTCCTTTCCCCAGGAGGCAGCAACACATTTTCTGACTGAGCCTAAGAGACACAATGTTAAAATTTGAATTTACTTGCTTTATAATATCTTTAAAATATCTGGGACCTGTCCCTGAGTTCTGTGAAGTCAGCAGTTTCCCCAGTAAGCTCATTTATTTTTCATGCTGACTAGAAACAGAGTTTGATTTTCCCCAGTCCCATTTCTATCTCCCCTGGAAACTTCCAGAGGAAGGACCTTGATATCTAGGAAAAGAGCAGCTTGGAGCAGAAGTATGGAAGGGCTGGCCATTTAACAGAGACCACAGTGGCTTCCTGAGGAAGGCAACATTGGACAGCACATCTCAGTGATTTTTCTCCATTTCCTTTCCAGAAGTTGCCCAGGCAGAGCATGTCCCTGAGAGGACTCTGGGGAGAGAGCGCCGAGCATCTGCGTGTAATGGTCCGTGACACCATTTCAAAACTGTATGAGGAAGAAAACCCAGTTGGTGCAGGATGAAGCTGACACACCTTCTGGAGTCAGGAGCAGGGGAATCTGCTATTGAGGGAAACAAAAATGGAGCCATACCAAGGCTCTAGTCAAAACTCTGAAAGCGTCAGTGTCCCGATTCTCACAGATAAGCCCTAAGGACAAGAAGGAATCATTCCCCATATTCCCTTACCTGACCATGCACCCAGAACTATGGGGTTGACTTCTCTCAAATTTTTGAGAGTTCTGAAAGGACAAGGATGCAGCCTATTTGAGAATCAGAATTCTATCTACTAGTCAGGCTGTCCTCCCAGCATCAAAGAGCCCAAACAGTTAATAAAAGTATGAACTCTCAGATTTTTTAAATATGAACTCAATACATATTTATTGAATATTTGAATAACAGTATGATTGTCAACTCACTTGGAAAATGCCTTTCTTTTAAACATCTTTATTGGAGTATAATTACTTTACAATGGTGTACTAGTTTCTGCTGTATAACAAAGTGAATCAGCTATACGTATACTTATATCCCCATATCCCCTCCCTCTTGCGTCTCCCTCCCACCCTCCCTATCCCACCCCTCTAGGTGGTCACAGAGCACCAAGCTGATCACCCTGTGCTATGCAGCTGCTTCCCGCTAGCTATCTATTTTACATTTGGTAGTGTATATACGTCCATGCCACCTCTCACTTCTTCCCAGCTTACCCTTCCCCCTCCCTGTGTCCTCAAGTCCATTCTCTATGTCTGTGTCTTTATTCCTGTCCTGCCCCTAGGTTCTTTAGAACCACTTTTTTTTTTTTTTCTAGATTCCATATATATGTGTTAGCACATAGTATTTCTTTTTCTCTTTCTGACTGACTTCACTCGTATGAAGACTCTAGGTCCATCCACCTCACTACAAATAACTCAATTTCGTTTCTTTTTATGGCTGAGTAATATTCCACTGTATATATGTGCCACATCTTCTTTACCCATTCATCCAATGATGGACACTTAGGCTGTTTCCATCTCCAGGCTATTATAAATAGAGCTGCAGTGAACATTTTGGTACATGACTCTTTGAATTATGGTTTTCTCAGGGTATATGCCCAGTAGTGGGATTGCTGGGTCATATGCTAGTTCTATTTTTAGTTTAAGGAACATCCATACTGTTCTCCAAAGTGGCTGTATCAATTTACATTCCCACCAACAGTGCAAGAGGGTTCTCTTTTCTCCACACCCTCGCCAACATTTATTGTTTGTAGATTTTTTGATGATGGCCATTCTGACCGGTGTGAAGTGATACCTCATTGTAGTTTTGATTTGCATTTCTCTAATGATTAGTGATGTTGAGCATCCTTTCATGTGTTTGTTGGCAATATGTATATCTTCTTTGGAGAAATGTCTATTTAGGTCTTTTGCCCATTTTTGGATTGGGTTGTTTTTTTAATATTGAGCTGCATGAGCTGCTTTTAAATTTTGGAGATTAATCCTTTGTCAGTTGCTTCATTTGCAAATATTTTCTCCCATTCTGAGGCTTGTCTTTTCATCTTATGTTTTCCTTTGCTGTGCAAAAGCTTTTAAGTTTCATTAGGCCCCATTTGTTTATTTTTGTTTTTATTTCCATTTCTCTAGGAGGTGAGTCAAAAAGAATCTTGCTGTGATTTATGTCATAGAGTGTTCTGCCTATGTTTTCCTCTGAGGTTGATAGTGTCCAGTATTACATCTAGGTCTCTAATCCATTTTGAGTTTATTTTTGTGTATGGTGTTAGGGAGTGTTCTAATTTCATTCTTTTACATGAAGCTGTCCAGTTTTCCCAGCACCACTTACTGAAGTGGCTGTCTTTTCTCCATTGTATATTCTTGCCTCCTTTATCAAAAATAAGGTGACCATATGTGCATGGGTTTATCTCTGGGCTTAAGGCCATAGATGACAAACCCATAGCCAACATCGTTCTCAATGGTGAAAAACTGAAACCATTGCCTCTCAGATCAGGAACAAGACAAGGTTGTCCGCTCTCACCACTATTACTCAACATAGTTTTTTTGGAAGTTTTAGCCACAACAGTCAGAGAAGAAAAAGAAATAAAAGGAATCCAAATTGGGGAAGAAGAAGTAAAGCTGTCACTGTTTGCAGATGACATGATACTCTACATAGAGAATCCTGAAGACGCCACCAGAAAACTACTAGAGCTAATCAATGAATTTGGTAAAGTTGCAGGATACAAAATTAATGCACAGAAATCTCTTGCCTTCCTATACACTAATGATGAAAAATCTGAAAGAGAAATTAAGGAAACACTCCCGTTTACCACTGCAACAAAAAGAATAAAATACCTAGGAATAAACCTACCTAAGGAGACAGAAGACCTGTATGCAGAAAACTATCAGACACTGATGAAAGAAATTAAAGATGAACTCTCAGATTTTAAAAAGGGTGGCGGCTGCTACAAGAGGATCAAGGCATTGGAGCTGTCCCTGGTGCTGCTTCAATGGCTACAATAGCCCGGGCACCCAAAGAGTCTTGCCTTTTGATCTGCCCATGGCTTCTGCCCTTGTCCCACTCCTTATCACTGTTCTTCTGGTTATATCGTCCCAATTTATGCCTTTACAACCACACCCTTTCTTAATCTCTGCATGTTCTGCAACACTCCCCAACCTCATTGGACTGAACTCCATCTATTGATCGAGATCCTCTGGCAACAACCCAACCCACCACCACCTCAGATCACTGAACACATAGTTGAACTTCATCCTGAGAGGAATGTGGGGTGATTGAAGGATTTCAGGCAGAGTAATAATGTCAACACATTTGATGCTTAGGAAGGTCATGCTGACCTCAGTGCAAGGAATGGAGGGGGAAATAGGAAACTAAGCTGGTGCATTAACCTAGGCAAAATATAATAGACTAGATAAGAGTAGTGACAGAGGAGCTAGGGGGAAGATTGTGGTTTCACGAAATATTTAGGCATTAAGATAAGCAAGATGTGGCTGAGGAACATGTGGTTTATATGGAGAAAAAAGAAGTGAATGTCAAAGACAACCCCAAAGTTTCTGGTTGGACAATAGGTGAGACGGTGTTAACAAATACTGAGTTGAGAACACCAGAGAAGATACAAATTTGAAGGGAAAAAAATGTCAAATTCAATTTTGTATGTATAGAGTTGAGGGAATTTGTGGAATAACCATCTCGAAATGCTAAGTGGACAGTTGACTATAGATCTGGAACTCAAGAGACACATCTGAACTCAATATAGAGATGTTGGAATTATCAGATACAGGCGGTAATCAAAGGCATGTGACTGAGTATGAACAATCCAAGTCAAAAGAGATCCAAGGAAAGAACTCCAATGAACCCAATACTTGCTTCTCTGGAATATGAATTTTCAAAGTCATTAATAAGTAGTGGGGAGACAGATAGGAGGTGCATACAGAGGAATGTGTGCCAGGAAAACAAAATGAATGTTTCCCTGAAGAGTGGTCCATGGTGTCAAAGAATACAGAGATCACATAAAATTAGACTTGAGAAGTGTCTACAGAATTTAATGACAAAGATCTTAGGTGACCTCCATCTGGCTAGCCTTTCATCCCAGTGAGGGTGACAGTGAAGCCAAATTAAAGTAGGTTGAAGAGAAACTGGAAGGTGAGGGATTGGAAGAGTAAACAGATATAACTCTTTTAAGTTTAGCTGTGCAGGGAAGGAAACACCAGAGGAGTGGGCTGAGGACACTCTGAGGACTTTTATTTTTGTTGTTAAGATGGAAAAACTTAAATATATTTAAGTGCTGGCTGCATTGAGCCATTTGAAAAGGAGAGGTTAAAGATGAGAAAGATAATTGGTAGATAAAGATTCCTGAGGAAGTAGGGGGAGGGAATCTGGGATCCAGAGAACTAGCGTCTCTCCCCTGGAGAGAGAGGTACAGAGGTCAGAACCCACAGATCTATAAGTTAGTGAGTCGAATGATTGGCTGAAAGTTAGGGAGTTCCTGCCAACCCTCCACCAGATGCCAACAGTAACACACTTTCTCCCTACCACTTCATCATCCAAAAGAAGAAATAAACTTGTTCTATCAGAAAAACTGGAACATACTGGTGGGTGTTAGGAGGAAGCAGATTTTGATTCAAGAGAAGAAGGAATTTGCTAACAACTGGAGCTGTTCAGTGACAGAATGGCATCTGTAGTGAGCTGTCTATCAGAAGCAGTGCTCAACTAGAGAAAAGAATGCTATAGCCTTCCTGGCCAATCTCAGTGAATCTTGTACTGGAAAGAAGTTTGAGCTAGATAGTGTCTAAAGACCCTTTCAACTATAAACTACTTCTGCTTTCAAGGTAGTCTCCGACTCTTTCCCAGGAATCCTTGAATTGGCTACTGTTTTGCCCATGAGTGATCATGGGGTTTCTTAGACCACCAGGGCTAGAGCTGCCATTTGCAGAGGTGCCCCTAGGGGGTGTTCAGGAGACAAGTTGGTCCACTAATAAACAACATTATATCCTATCGTTTCACTGTTGGAAATTTATTTTGTGGAGCCTTGCTTACCCTCAAGAATTCCCTGTGAAAATATAAACATGGTTAGGAGGGTTTCCATTTTACAGTGGCATCAGCCAACATCTGGAAGCAGACCTCCATGGGAATGGGCAGTCCATTTCATGGCTGAGAGCTGGATTCTAGCATCATACTGCCAGGGTTTGCATCCAACTCCATCACTGTCAGCTCTGTTGACTGTTGATGAGTAACTTAACCTCTCTATGCCTATTGTGGAGCATCAAAAATCTAATACTTAGTGCCCAGCACATAGTAATCACTCAATAAACATTTATGAAATGTACAAATGAGGCAATAATGCCAGGAACCTGGGACAGAACACAGTCATGGTTGGTGAGAGGATGCTAAAGAAATGGTATTTACTTCATTATCCTCCATAAAATTTTATCATTTGAGATTTGCCCATATCCCAGCCTTTTAGAAGATATTCTTTCAATGGTATAATTATTAGCTGACCAGGAAACACAAATGTGTTTGTATTTCCAAGGAAAAATGCTCTGAGCTATAAAGCTCGACCAAGAAAGTAGGTTCAGGTTCCTCTTCATTATTCTCTACAGGGATCATTTCAGCCCAGCTAAGGATGCTGTACTGATTTCCACCCAAATCATATTGGTGGCTGTTAGTTACTTAGTACTTACTATGAGCCAGGCAGCTTAATTGCATATGTTATCTGTAATCCTCACAAAACCATGAAGGACAGATGTTAGTCAATTTTACAGATAAAAAAACTTGGTTTAGGGAAGTTTTTGCAGCTTGTCCAAGGTCACACAGGTAGTAATTAGCAGGATCAGGATTCAAAGTCAGGTCTGTCTGACCACCAAGCCCATGTTTGCTACTGTGCCCCATTTCTTCTCCATCAAAGACCCTAGTAGATGGTAAGCTTCTTGTAGGCAGGCAGGGTCATACCTTTGTTTCCCCTGCACTGTCTAGCCCATCACACAGGAAGGGCTTAGTACATGATTATTCAGTTAAACTGCCAAGTACTTGGTAATTTCCAGATTGTTAGCCACTGTTGCTGTGTGTTGTGCCTTACCTAACTTCCAGCAAACAATAGTCTACTAATAAACTTGAGTTCCAAAGCCTCTTCATTTCTGTTTTGCCCATGAGGGACCCTTGTGGGGGATTCCCTTAGGGGATTTCCCTTAGAAATAGACCCTGGACAGCCCAGAGCCCATAGGAAGTCATTCTCCTGCCTGGTCTTTGACCTCATGGAGGAGCTACACTTCCCATACTCAGTAGTAACCAGCACTGAAAATTTACCTAATATCTGATACAAATGGAATCAAGGAAAGCCAAGATTGAAGGCATGCAGAACAAAGACCAAGCCTCTAGCGTGGCTGAGCCAGGAAGGTCATCTTAGACTTTCGGCCGAGGCCAGCACATTCCAGGCTCTTTATTACCCAGTCTTCTCTGCACTATTCCTCTGTGCCTCCCACCAGGATGCTTCCCAACCTGGCCCCTACACGCATCCATTTCTTCCTCTGTGGTGTGACTTACAGCACTTCCTTCTTCTGGCATGCCTCTTCCTACTACTTGGTCAATTCCTATCCATGCTGCAAAGATCACATCCAGGATTCCTTCCCTGACTGCTCTATCCCTCTCTAATCTTTGCCTCTGCATTTCTAACTCAAAGCATAGCTTAGACATAACCATGTGTAGCCTCTCATCGGCCACTGATGCTTCATGCTGATATTCCAAGTCCCCACAAGTAGACTACGCATCCTTTACAAGTAAGAACAATGCTTTCTATTCTTCCCTCCACCATGCCAGTGGCCAGGTCATTGTTCAATGAGCCCAAAGACACAGGATACCCCCAAACCAAGTTTCTCATGCTGCGATACCTCAACGTGCTTCACCCTGGCAGGCGTGGAAAGTGCCCTTTCCATCAAAACCAAGAGCCATCCTCATCCCATTGGCTTTCCAAAATTATCTCTAACCAGATTATCCTTCTCCTATAGAACACAGAATCCTCCAAGGAGGCCAGGATGGATGCCGGCCTCAGCTCTTCAACTAACGGATCTCATTGTCTTCCGATACCAGTATGGAATTATCCCTTCCAAAGCTGTATAGTCCTGGAAAAACACTAGTGGTGACTCATGCAGGGGTGGGGGTGGGGCAGAGAGGACTGGGAGAAAGAAAACAGAGCATACAGGCTGGTTATGGAGCCACAGAATGAGGCACATTAACCAATTCTGCCAATTATACAGCTGAAGCAATTAAATAACGTCACCATGGTAGGAGGAAGTGTAAACAGAGCCCACAACACTACCCTGTGGGCCAAAAGATAAACAAACTTGGCTGCTGTGGTGGAAAGTCATTGCCTTCATGGCTCCTGCATCCCTTTCTCCCTTTACATCTGGTGATACAACTCCTCTCCCCTTAGCAAACCTATTCCACACATTTGGGGTTGGGCTCACTTCTTGGTGAGGTGGGCATTGTACCAGGATTTGTGGCCCTGAACCTGAACATCTTCTGAAAGGCCCTCACCTAAGCCCTGAGTCAGCTTTTCTGCCTGGAAGCTGACCACCATGTGAGAACCGCCTTCCAAAAGGAGGAGTGGGATACAGAGCCAGAGACGTCACCAAGTCACTCTCTTGATGGCCTCCCAATGCATCACTCTTCTCTCATTTCCCAGGCAGAATGCCAGTGAGGCATCCACAGCTCCCTGGAGGGCGAGAAGCAACTTTTTTTTTTTCGGTATGCGGGCCTCTCACTGTTGTGGCCTCTTCCGTTGCGGAGCACAGGCTCCGGCCGCGCAGGCTCAGCAGCCATGACTCACGGGCCCAGCCGCTCCGCGGTATGAGGGATCTTCCCGGACCGGGGCACGAACCCATGTCCCCTGCATCGGCAGGTGGACTCTCAACCACTGCGCCACCAGGGAAGCCCCGAGAAGCAACTTCTTAATGAAAGGAAAGATCTGTACATTCAAAGTGATTTACGCAGGGACCTAATCCTCCAGTGGTGGGCACTCACACAGACACTCGTTCTAGCAGAGGATGTCTGGGCAGACCTGGCATCAATGTAAAACTGCTCCAGCCCCCAAAATTGCCTCACATACCCTGCATTAGAAGGACTGGAGATAGAGAACGATTCATCCACTGATGCCGACAGTGGTAGCAGAATGCTGATTCCACGTGGGACATCGTGTGAAGCCGGAAGATAAGGGAGCATGACGAAAACAAAAAGACGAGCCATTTCCTCTGGAAGCTGATTTTGGAGCTCAGCTTGGGATCTCGCACTCTCTTTCACAACCACAGACTAGAGCCAAGATAGAGTTTCTCAGTCCTGGATACACATTAGAATCACCAGGGTAGCATTAAAAATTTTTGATGCCTGAACCACACCTACACCAAAGGAAATCAGAATTTTCAGAGGAATCACCCCCGGCGGGATTGAGAACCATTGAGCCCAGAAAGCACGTTCTTCCACCCACTTCACATCCCTTCCAAGGCACCCTCGGCACACATGGTCCAGAAAAACCAAAGATGACATCAGGGTTCCCCTTCCTCCATCCTCTCTCTGCTTCCTGGAGACACTGAGGCTTCTAGCTGGCATCAAGCAGGGCTTCACCAGAGTAGAGGGCCCCAGAAACTGGAAGCAAAAGCGGCAGCAAAAAGAAAACAGAGTAGAACCCAGCTGGTTGACAACCCTTCCACATCCTTCTTCAGGACAGTGACCACCGAATGGCCACCTTCGAGGGGTACGTGGAAGGGCAGAAACACTGAGTGGAGAGTGGGCTTAGTGCTCCGTCACCCCACCCCCAGGCGTGGTAGACTGCATGAGGGTGCAACAGTCAGGCTCTCTCCCCTGGGATTGGAACACAGCTCCCATGGCCCGTCTCAGTTGGTGCTTAAATGGCAAAAACATTTTGACGCGTGTATAGAGGGAATTAAGCTGCTGAGAGAGGGAAAAGGGAAGAAGACACTGTGAGAAGCAGGAATAAGCCAGAGTGAGGCAACTTGCTTCATCTCTTGGTGCCTTTCAGGCTCTTGTTCCAGGCTGTCTTGAAGCCCAGCAGCCACCCCTGGCTTGGGCTCCAAGAAACCCCCCAGGGGTGAGCAAGGTACCTGATGTCAGCCAACTTTTCTGCCCTCCTTACCACGGGAGCCATGTGGCACAGGGGCAAGAAAGAATCTGGCTCCAGAGTGCAGATAAGGGCTTTCCCGTGAGAGACCTAGGGCACGTTTTTTAACTTGTCTATGCCCCAGTTTTCACATCTACAAAATGGGGGCTTGGTGAACATTAAAGGAGTTAATACAGGTCACAGTCTCCAAATGGTGCCTGGCGTGTTGGCCCTTAAACACATTTCAGTAAAAGTCCTATTGTACTGCTCTCCAGAATTAAGTGCTCTTTCCTTCCAGTCCCAGGAAGGAAAACACATTGCCCAGTAACCCAGTGAGCTGGCTTACGGTATGTAACTCTGTGGGGCTCACACTGCCAATAGCTCAAAGGTCTCACAGTCTAAAGTAGTGTTGTATAGGTCATGACTCTGGTCCCCAAGAGCCTTGCCTCCTAGTTGGGGGAAACAAGTATGCACAAGAAAAGAAAAAACAAATTCCCAGTGACATTGTAGGCGGTAAGTACTGCAGTGGGTTGGAAGAGAACAGTCACTGACCAGGCTGGTCACAGAGGCTTCACAGAGGAGCTGGGATGTGCGTCCCCATGCTGTGTGATGCCAGGCCTGGAAAGGTGGCCACGATGTCTCTCCACCATACTCCACACCACTCCTCCTGGGAGAAACTGGAAACGCCCCTGAAAGCCATTTTCCACATTCTAAAGCTTTCTAATGATCACATTCCCACTGAGGCCCATCAGATCTTATTTTTAAATGAAGAGGTTTGGGTTTGCAGTTAACCAGAAACCACTGTGCTTTCTGTAGCTCCAGGAGGAGCAGACCCGGCCGCGCCCATGCTCCAGCCCCTGGGCTACCTGCAGATGGTTCCCATAGCGGCTGGCTTCCTGTGTCTCTACCTGGGGACACGCTCTGCCTTGGGACCTTGCTCAACCAGGCTCAGGGAAGCTGCGCATGCCAGGGAGCCAACATCCCAGGTGCAACTCTCAACCAATAAAGGACAGGAGTTCATGACAAATATCTCCTTTCTCTCTCCCCGCGGTGTGAGCAGCAAGACCAAGTCCAAGGTGTGCTCCACACAATTTCTCAGAGTTTCTTCAACAGGACTGAGCCCCAGCAGGCCACAGTGGTCCCCACTCAATAGCTGACCCCTCGTTGGGTTTCCTCCGTCCCCTAGCTCACTTCCCCAACTCCTTCATGGTGGTTCCTGAGATCACCTCCCAGATGAACTGCTTGTACCAAATCCTCATCTCAGGGTCTATTTTTAGAGGAATCCAACGTGAGCCAAGAGGAGGGCAGACCCCACGGCCAGGTGGGGCATGGGTCACTCTGAGAATGACCCATGGGTCACGGGATGCCTGCTCATCTGGATGCTTGCTTCTGCCCCCTTCCTGGGTAGTTTCTAATCCTGTTTGTTCCTGTCTCTGCTAATCAACACCATTTGGTGCTGCTCAATAGGTCTCTGCTGGTGCAAGTGAATTAACAATATTTCCTGGATGTTTCTGTAATAACCATCTTTATGGGGGTTTACAGTGCTCAGTAGCTACACCTGAACCAAAAGAGCTGTTAGACACAGAAAAGAAAAAGCAGCCAAATCCCTGCACAGGCCCCTACTAGCCCCACTCGGTGAGTCACTGGGGTGAAAGCCAAGCCCAAGTTAGACAATGATGTGGATCGAGTCTCCTTACAGGTAAATAAACTGGCCAACTTTCCTGCTTAGCATGTCAGCTGGGTGTTGGCAAACAGGAGCAAGACATTAACCTGGCTGCTGCCACAGCTCAGCTCCCTAGTGAATGGAGCCCCCCCCCAGCCCAGGCTACCAGGGCCGGAAAGGTCAGGTTGTCAGCTCAAGTGAGGTGACACAGGTAAGACAGGTGACAACATCGTGGGGCTGCACGTGACTCCCTCAGCAAGTCTCTCTGTTGATTTCAGCCCTGTTTCAATAAATGCCATCCTCCTTTGAAGACTAGAATGAGATGGACTCAGAAGAAGCCACGTGGAGATCAAAAATAAGCCACGCCTCCTGCCTCCTGCCTCCTGGATATACTGAGGGCTTGATCACTCAGCAGTGTTCAGTGGCAGGATCATTTACTAGAAGTATTTTGGCTTCCAGGACAAGAAAAGAAGAGGACATCTGGGGGCACATTCACAGGTGACCCAGGGACTTAGCCTGTGAGACTGGATCTGTTTTCTTCCCTCTGTTGCATCCAAGTATGCACAGAAGAAGGTTGAAACTAGGAGGGCTTGAGGTGGGAAGTAAGGACACTCCCAAATCATGCCAGGCTCTCCAACTCTGCCGTGATTAGAAGGAAGTTGGGAAGGAGGAGAGAAGGGGGAAGAGAGAGAAAGGCAGCTGAGGAGACAGTAGAACTAAAGCCACCCAAAGGACAGAATCCATTTTGAGCAGATGCTCATCAGAGCTGCCAGCACTAATCCCTGTACTCAATACATACGGACTGAGCCCTGCTATGTGCCCATCTCACAGCCAGGTACTGGGAACACGGGGTAGATGCAGACCCTCAAGAGTTTCCCACCAAGAGGAAAACAAGATTTTGAGAAAAAAATGTCAATGGAGTGTCACCTAAGTGAAATCAGAGGGGACGCGGAACAAATGCAGCAGGGAGTAGCTCATCTGGCTATGAGGCAAGCTCCCCAGAGTCTCAGAGTGAGGTTGCTGAAAATGAAGACTGAGCAGTGACCAGCCAGAAGGAGGCTGAAGGAGCAGGGTTTTCCAGACAGAGGAAACAGCGTGCACAAAGGCCTCGAGGCAGAAAGCACAGCTTCTCTGAAGGAGCTGAAGAGAGAAGGCAAGTAAGAGGCTGATGGGAGAGAACACTGGAAAGGCAGAGAGAGGCTGAAACGAGAGTGACCAGTTAAACTGCTGGCAGATCAACCAAAGAGGGAATTAGTGAATGGACATTTCATCTGGAAAACTTACCCAGGATGCCAGAGAGGGAGATGCAAGATGGGGACTATGAAGGAGAAGTTAGAGGGCACGGAAGAGCAAGAAGTAAGGAAGAAAGATAATGGGAGAAAGGCTATATCCAAAGATATGACAGTAGGGAACTTTCTGGGATTAAAGAGATTCCTCAGAATGAAAAAGCATTAGTCACAAGTAGGATAAATTTAAGTAGTTTCAGAATTGCTAAGCCATACCCTTGTGAGAAACAAATTTACCAATTAGAGTATCATGTTTGTGTGCAATTCTTTTCACTTTTTTACTAAAGTATACGAGGTTTTTCCCGTGTGTGACAGGTAACTTCTGTCATCTCCTTTCATCCCCAGACCCCCCAGTGTGCTTATGTGATTCATTTTAAATACAGTTAGATTCATTTGCTCTAGTCTGCATTCCTACTCTCCCCACCAACACACACATCCCGGTTGATTTTTTTTAATTTACATACAATAAAATATATTCTTTGTAGACTGTAGCTCTATGATATTGATCAGTGCACTGTCAGGTACCCACCACCACAGTTCCATACAGAACGTGTCCACCTATGATTTAGGGACTGTGATGGTCTCCATTTTACACAGGTGGAAATAGAGACACAAAGGGGTAAGTAACTTTGCCTGAGGTCATCCAACTAGTTCACCAAGGGCTGTGCTTTTGCTTGGGTGGTCTTGGCTCCAGAATACCAGCTAAAAAACGCTAAGCCACACTGTCTTAGATTTCCACACCCAGCCCAAGTCTACATGAACATTTGATTACCATCAACCCTGTCACCAAGGGATCCCAAGTGTGCATCTGCTTGAATCCTCAGGCATAGCCCTGACTGGGGCATGTGATAAGCCTGGCCTAACTTTCTGGAAAAAAGAGTCAGGAGGACAAAAATAGCACCCCTTTTCAAACTGTCAAATAGGTTGGGATTGGGTAACATGTAGGGGGCAGATTCTAACCTCAAGCTCAAATTTTACTGAGGATTAGTTTAATCCTCCAGCCTGTGACCCTTTGAAGGCACAAGTCACTTCTTATCCATCTCTATATCCCTGGTACTTAGTACATGGCAGGTGTTTAATCAACATTTATCAGACGAATGCACACATGAGTGAATAAAAGATCATAAATTTAAACATCAAGAGGTACCAGAGAAGAGCCATGAGCCACAGGACATGTCCTCTCTTTCAACTGACATTCTACATCCTTCCCATCACGAGAGAAGCCTTACACTCCCAATTTTACTAACAATATCTCCATTATTTGTAGTGCAGCAGAGACCAGAGCCATGCCCAACCTGTTAGCTAAATTATGAATAATGACACAGGGCTTAGCATCTCTCTGTAGCCCTTGTAGCCATATGGAACTATGTGGTGATGCAAGGCAATATGAAGCAAATATATGGATGGATAATGGGTGAAAGATGGATGGATGGATGGATGGATGGACCAAAAGACTGTACTAAATTTAAGTTCAAAGCTACACTTACAGGGCTTCCCTGGTGGCGCAGTGGTTGACAGGCCACCTGCCGATGTAGGGGACAAGGGTTTGTGCCCCGGTCCGGGAAGATCCCACATGCTGCGGAGTGGCTGGGCCCAACCCACCTAGGTCCCGCCCCACCCAAAACCCCGCCCCTGCCAGAGGTCCACCCCCCACCTAAACTCCGACCCCATAGCCAAGGCTCATTTTTTCTTTTCTTTTCTTTTTTCCTCTTTTAGATTGGGGTTCTGTTTTACTTTGTTGATTCATTGTTGTTAATTCTTTTATTTCTTTTTCCTAATAAATCTTTTACTTTTCTAATTTTACTTTATCCTTTATATTTTGTGAGTGATCTCTCCTTTTGGCTTGTTCCCCCCACCCCACGCCTTTTTCTTTTCTTTTCTTTTTCCTGTTTTGGTTTTATTTTACCTTGTTGCAGTTGTTTCAATTATAGTTTTATTTTTCCTAATATATTTTTTATCTATCTAATTTTATTTTGTTTTTTATTCTTTGATATTGTACTGCTCCTTTTTTTGTTTTCTTTTGTTTTCTGCGCCACGAAGCTGGTGGGATCTTGGTTCCCAGGCCGGAGGTTGGGCCTGAGCTCCTGTGGTAGGAGCTCTGAGTCCAAACCACTGGACAAACAGAGAACCTCAGACCCCAGGGAATATCAGTCAGAGTGAGGCCTCCCGGAGGTCCTCATCTCAGCACCAAGACCCAGTTCTATCCAACTGCCTGAAAACTCCAGTGCTGGATGCCTCAGGCCAAACAACCAGTAAGACAGGAATACAGCACCACCCATCAAAAAATATATATATGTTACAGACGAAGGAGCAAGGTAAAACCTACAAGACCAAATAAATGAAGACAAAATAGGCAACCTACCTGAAAAAGAATTAAGAGTAATGATAGGAAAGATGATCCAAAATCTCAGAAACAGCATGGAGAAAATACAAGAAACCTTTAACAAGGATCTAGAAGAACTAAAGAGCAAACAAACAGTGATGAACAATAAAGTTACTGAAATTAAAAATACTCTAGAAGGAATCAATACCAGGATAACTGAGGCAGAAGAACAGATAAGTGAGCTGGAAGGTAAAATGGTGGAAATAAATTCCAGGGAGCAGAACAAAGAAAAAAGAACAAAAAGAATTAAGGACAGTCTCAGAGACCTCTAGGACAACATTAAATGCACCAACATTCAAATTATAGGGGTCCCAGAAGAAGAAGAGAAAAAGAAAGGGTCTGAGAAAATATCTGAAGACATTATAGTCAAAAACTTCCCTAACATGGTAAAGGAAATAGTCAATCAAGTCCAGGAAGCACAGAGAGTCCCATAAAGGATAAACCCAAAAAGAAACACGCCGAGACACATATTAAACAAACTACCAAAAATAAAACACAAAGAAAAAATATTAAAAGCAGCAAGGGAAAAGCAACAGATAACATACAAGGGGATCCCCATAATGTTAAGAGCTGATTATTTTAGCAGAAACTGCAAGCCAGAAGGGAGTGGCAGGACATATTTAAAGTGATGAAAGGGGGCTTCCCTGGTGGCACAGTGGTTGAGAGTCCGCCTGCCGATGCAGGGGACACGGGTTCGTGCCCCGGTCCGGGAAGATCCCACATGCCGCGGAGCGGCTGGGCCCGTGAGCCATGGCCGCTGAGCCCGCGTGTCCAGAGCCTGTGCTCTGCAACGGGAGAGACTACAACAGTGAGAGGCCCATGTACCGCAAAAAAATAAAAAAATAAAGTGATGAAAGGGAAAAACCTACAACCAAGATTACTCTACCCAGGAAGGATCTCATTCAGATTCAATAGAAAAATGAAAACATTTACAGATAAGCAAGTTAAGAGAATTCAGCACCACCAAACCAGCTTTACAGCAAATGCTAAAGGAATGTCTCTAGACAAGAAACACAAGAGAAGGAAAAGACCTACAAAAATCAACCCAAAATAATTAAGAAAATGGTAATAGGAACATACATATCAATAATTACCTTAAATGTAAATGGATTAAATGCTCCAGCCAAAAGACATAGACTGGCTGAATGAACACAAAAACAAGACCCATAGATATACTGTCTACAAGAGACCCACGTCAGACTTAGGGACACATACAGACTGAAAGTGAGGGGATGGAAAAAGATATTCCATGCAAACGGAAATGAAGAGAAAGCTGGAGTAGCAATTCTCACCAGACAAAATAGACTTTAAAATAAGGACTATTACAAGAGACAAAGAAGGACACTACATAATGATCAAGGAATCAATCCAAGAAGATATAACAAGTGTAAATATATTTATGCAGCCAACATAGGAGCACCTCAATACATAAGGCAAATGCTAACAGCCATAAAAGGGGAAATCGACAGTAAAACAACCATGGTAGGGGACTTTAACACCCCACTTTCACCAATGGACAGATCATCCAAAATGAAAATAAATAAGGAAACACAAGCTTTAAATGACACATTAAACAAGATGGACTTAACTGATATTTATAGGACATTCCATCCAAAAACAACAGAATACACATTCTTCTCAAGTGCTCATGGAACATTCTCCAGGACAGATCATATCTTGGGTCACAAATCAAGCCTTGGTAAACTTAAGAAAATTGAAATCATATCAACTATCTTATCCAACCACAACGCTATGAGACTAGATATCAATTACAGGAAAAAGACTGTAAAAAAATACAAACACGTAGAAGCTAAACAATATGCTACTAAATAACCAAGAGATCACTGAAGAAATCAAAGAGGAAATTAAAAAATACCTAGAAACAAATGACACTGAAAGTACAACGACCCAAAACCTATGGGATGCAGCAAAAGCACGTCTAAGAGGGAAGTTTATAGCAATACAATCCTACCTCAAGAAACAAGAAACATCTCAAATAAACAACCTAACCTTATTCCTAAAGCAATTAGAGAAAGAAGAACAACAAAAAAAACCCAAAGTTAGCAGAAGGAAAGAAATCATAAAGATCAGATCAGAAATAAATGAAAAAGAAATGAAGGAAATGATAACAAAGATCCATAAAACTAAAAGCTGGTTCCTTGAGAAGATAAACAAAATTGATAAACCATTAGCCAGACACATCAAGAAAAAAAGGGAGAAGACTTAAATCAATAGAATTAAAAATGAAAAAGGAGAAGTAACAATGGACACTGCAGAAATATAAAGGATCATGAGAGATTACTACAAGCAACTCTATGCCAATAAAATGGACAACCTGGAAGAAATGGACAAATTCTTAGAAAAGCACAACCTTCCGAGACTGAACCAGGAAGAAACAGAAAATATAAACGGACCAATTACAAGCACTGAAATTGAAACTGTGACTAAAAATCTTCCAACAAAAAAAGCCCAGGACCAGATGGCTTCACAGGCAAATTCTATCAAACATATAGAGAAGAGCTAACACCTATCCTTCTCAAATTCTTCGAAAATATAGCAGAGGGAGGAACACTTCCAAACTCATTACACGAGGCCACCATCACCCTGATACCAAAACCAGACAAAGATATATCACAAAGAAAGAAAACTACAGTCCAATATCACTGATGAACATAGATGCAAAAATCCTCAACAAAACACTACAAAACAGAATCCAACAGCACATTAAAAGGATCATACACCATGATCAAGTGGGGTTTATTCCAGGAATGCAAGGATTCTTCCATATACGCAAATCAATCAATGTGATACACCATATTAACAAACTGAAGGATAAAAACCATATGATCATCTCAATAGATGCAGAAAAAGCTTTGGAAAAAATTCAACACCCATTTAGGATAAAAACTCTCCAGAAAGTAGGCATAGAGGGAACCTACCTCAACATAATACAGGCCATATATGACAAACCCACAGCCAACATCATTCTCAATGGTGAAAAACTGAAACCACTTCCTCTAAGATCAGGAACAAGACAAGGTTGTCCACTCTCACCATTCTTATTCAACATAGCTTTGGAAGTTTTAGCCACAGCAATCAGAGAAGAAAAAGAAATGGAAGCAATCCAAATCAGAAAAGAAGAAGTAAAACTGTCACTGTTTGCAGATGACATGATACTATACAAAGAGAATCCTAAAGATGCTACCAGAAAACTACTAGAGCGAATCAATGAATTTGGTAAAGTAGTAGGATACAAAATTAATGCACAGAAATCTCTTGCATTCCTATACACTAATGATGAAAAATCTGACAGTGAGATTAAGGAAACACTCCCATTTACCACTGCAACAAAAAGAATAAAATAACTAGGTTAAACTTACCTAAGGAGACAAAAGATCTGTATGCAGAAAACTACAAGACACTGATGAAAGAAATTAAAGATGATACAAACAGATGGAGAGATATACCATGTTCTTGGATTGGAAAAATCAGCATTGGGAAAATGACTATACTACCCAAAGCAATCTACAGATTCAATGAAATCCCTATCAAACTACCAATGGCATTTTTCACAGAACTAGATCAAAAAATTGCACAATTTGTATGGAAACACAAAAGACCCCGAATAGCCAAAACAATCTTGAGAAAGAAAAACAGAGCTGCAGGAATCAGGCTCCTGGACTTCACACTGTACTACAAAGCTACAGTAATCAAGACAGTATGGTACTGGCACAAAAACAGAAATATAGATCAATGGAACAAGATAGAAAGCCCAGAGATAAACCCATGCACATATGGTCACCTTATCTTTGACAAAGGAGGTAAGAATATACAATGCAGAAAAGACAGCCTCTTCAATAAATGGTGCTGGGAAAACTGGACAGCTACATGTAAAAGAATGAAATTAGAACACTCCCTAACACCATACACAAAAATAAACTCAAAATGGATTAGAGACCTAAATGTAAGGCCAGACACGATAAAACTGAGGAAAACATAGGCAGAACACTCTATGACATAAATCACAGCAAGATTCTTTTTGACCCACCTCATAGAGAAATGGAAATAAAACCCAAAGTAAACAAATGGGACCTAATGAAACTTCAAAGCTTTTGCACAGCAAAGGAAAACATAAACAACACTAAAAGACAACCCTCAGAATGGGAGAAAATATTTGCAAATGAAGCAACTGACAAAGGATTAATCTCCAAAATTTAAAAGCAGCTCATGCAGCTCAATATCAAAAAAACAAAGAATCCAATCGAAAAATGGGCAAAAGACCTAACTAGACATTTCTCCAAAGAAGATATACATATTGCCAACAAACACATGAAAGGATACTCAACATCACTAATCATTAGAGAAATGCAAATCAAAACTACAATGAGGTATCACCTCACACCAGTCAGAATGGCCATCATCAAAAAATCTACAAACAATAAATGCTGGAGAGGGTGTGGAGAAAAGGGAACCCTCTTGCACTGTTGGTGGGAATCTGAATTGGTACAGCCACTGTGGAGAACAGTATGGAGGTTCCTTAAAAAACTAAAAATAGAACTACCATATGACCCAGCAATCCCACTACTGGGCATATACTCTGAGAAAGCCATAATTCAAAAAGAGTCATGTACCAAAATGTTCATTGCAGCTCTATTTACAACAGTCAGGACATGGAAACAACCTAAGGGTCCATCGACAGATGAATGGATAAAGAAGATGTGGCACATATATACAATGGAATATTACTCAGCCATAAAAAGAAATGAAATTGAGTTATTTGTAGTGAGGTGGATGGACCTAGAGTCTGTCATACGAGTGAAGTAAGTCAGAAAGAGAAAAACAAATACTGTATGCTAACACATATATGTGGAATCTAAAAAAAAAAAAATGGTTCTAATGAACCCAGGGGCAGGACAGGAATAAAGACACAGACGTAGAGAATGGACTTGAGGACACTGGCAGGGGGAAGGGTAAGCTGGGATGAAGTAAGAGAGTGGCATGGACATATATACACTACCAAATGTAAAACAGATAGCTAGTGGGAAGCAGCTGCATAGCACAGGGAGATCAGCTCAGTGCTTTGTGACCACCTAGATGGGTGAGATAAGGAGGGTGGGAGGGAGACGCAAGAGGGAGGGGATATGGGGATATACTTATGCATATAGCTGATTCACTTTGTTATACAGCAGAAACTAACACAACACTGTAAAGCAATTGTACTCCAATAAAGATGTTTAAAAAAATAGAAATATTTGTTAAACAGAAGAGGAATGAAAAGAAAGTAGCTGACAAGCAGTCTCCCTGTGCCAAATGCTAAAAGGTAGAGGCATTCAGAGCTTGTCCACATACTCAACATAAGTTTGACTCCCGTGTCTCAGCTTCTCCACCAGCTTTTTACTAACGCTGATGAGGAAAATTAGAAGACCAGCTCCTTTTAGACCGATTTTTGTTCGCACAGCCCACTTAAGTTGGGAATACCTAGAAGTTAAACAGGCTTTCTAAAGACCTAATAGAAGAGCTCAGAGCAGAGAGGACAGGAGTTTCCCAAGGATCCCTGAGAAGAACTGCTTGGAGACCATCAACTGTCTTGGCTGCACCCACAAAAATCTGCAGGCAATGATGTTCAGAGGCACAGCACTCCTTACCCCACAATCAGAAAATAAAACATTACTAACATCCAGGGAGAACCTCAACGTAGGAAGCTGGCCTGAAAGAGCATGGAAAGGCAAACAGCCAACAGTCTGTGGTGGCAGATGTCCTGGGCATGACCACATGAAGCAGAGAATCACATTTAATGTGCATCCCTTTCCTTTCGCCACGTTGGGTTCTGGGGTGGGTGGACAGGACGTTGCATGTTCCCCACTCCACCTTGCAGCCCAGCCTGCTAGTCAATCATTGCTTATGCAGGATCATGCTTATTGAGTCAACAAGAGCCCCACACTGTCCTTGAAATCAGTGTGAATATGCTTGACTTAAAAATAACTGCAGTGTTGCCTGGTCCCCTGGGCATTCCCTCCAGAGCTCCTGCCAAGGAGAGGCTCTGCTCCTCGGGGGTAAAAATTTGTAAGAAAAGACTGTTTTACACAACACAAAAATTATTCCTGCAGAACTGAGCCTTTCTCTCTAGGACACACAGGACCATAATGAATAGCCCAGCTTTGAATAAGGTTCTTCATTGAGACGGTGTGCAGATGCTGAGCCTCTGAATCTGCAAAATCTGCCTGTCGTGGTGGGGTGAGGCTTTGTTAGCAAAACCCAGTTTCAAGGTTTGTCCGAACCCTTCAGGTGCACGCCCATGAATCACTGATGCCAACTCTGCAGAGGCTGGCCACTCTAGAACCTGGTGCGTTTCTCATGGAGTCGTCCAGAGGATTCTGTCCCATCACTCATTCCCTCATCCTCCACCAAGGAAACTTTGCTTCCCTGGTCCCTCAGAAAGACAAGCCCCCCTCAGAACAGTAGACAGCTCTGGGGTTCAGGGAACACGGCGCATGTTCACAAGTACTGAACTCACCGCCAAGTACACAAAGGGCCAGGAAGCCTGCCTTGAAATCTGCTGAGGTCTTGTCCTGTCACTGTCCAGCCGCTACCCTGGGCAGATGGCATGACTGTGTAGTTAGGGTGTGCTGGTCGTCCTCTGTCTCCTCAGCTCCATTCTCCGCCCTCCTCTGCCCAGGAACTGCATCACCAGGGCCTGTGGCTGCCTTCCGATAGGCTCAGCCGATGGATGTACTACCAGATCATCCTTCCCCTCCCCCCTCCCTGCTTTGGGCCGCATCGCAGGCAGGGGCTGCTCCCTCCACACTTCAGCCCCTGCCACGGCCACTTCTCCACTCACAGCTCTCGGGGGGTTCCAAGAAGACCATTCTCTCCCCTTGATACTTCAAACCCAGGGATGGTGGAAGCTTCCTGCTCCTGCTTGACTCTGGGTACCTCAGCATCCCTTGTGGATTCTCATAACCCTGCCCTTTGCTCTATAAACTCTCCTCATCAAACCATCCAGGAGGAATTGTGTTTCCTGGCAGGGCTCTGGCAGGGAAAGACATGCAGTGGGAAGGGCGTTAATCTTGGATTAAGGGAACCTGGGTTCTAGACACTGCTCTGCTTCTGACTAGCCATGGGACCTTGACCAGACACTTCACCTCTCTGAGCCACAGCTCCCAAACGCATCATCAGAATGAGGGCTGGATCCGTGCAGGGAAGCCTACACACCCTCTGGGCCTCCCTCTTCTTCCCACAAGCACCTCCGTTCCCTGGGGCATCCCGCCAGGACCCTGGGGCTCTGAAGAGCAGGCCAGACATATGGGTCATTCTAGTTTTGTAGTGACTTTGGTATTTGATGCAGAGATTAGATGGTCTTCTCTGGAGAACTAACACAATGATTAGGAGAGAACTCACTTAAAAATGGGCTGTCTGGGGTTCCCAAGGGCCTCAGGAAGGGAAGCCAAGGCACCAATCGCACCAGACGCTGGCCTCTCCTGAAGCGAGGCGGCCGGCCTTTCTTTTGTAGCTTTGTGTCGTCCACCAGGCCTGTGGGCTTCAGGAGCCCAGGAGGGTGGTCAGCTGTCTACAAGGAGGCACCCATTCCTCCGAGGGCACAGTAA
This sequence comes from Phocoena sinus, assembly GCF_008692025.1. Lineage (NCBI taxonomy): Eukaryota > Metazoa > Chordata > Mammalia > Artiodactyla > Phocoenidae > Phocoena > Phocoena sinus. Next base: position 66,352,991 of record NC_045778.1, on the reverse strand, counting down.
GGGCACAACTGTGCCCCCTCACGGCCAACGCTCACAGTCATTGGTTCCAGGGGTACCTGCGTGGGGCACCAGCAGCATCCCTGCACTGACCCTCCTGTTTCTACCTTATGACATCCCAGGTGCTTTCCCCGGGAAAAATCATTATCTCACTAGGTTCTCACAGCCTCCCTGTGAGGCCAGCAGGGCAAGAGCTTTTTTTTTTTTTTTTTTTTTTTTTTTTTTATGCGTTACGCGGGCCTCTCACTGTTGTGGCCTCTCCCGTTGCGGAGGACAGGCTCCGGACGCGCAGGCTCAGCGGCCATGGCTCACGGGCCCAGCCGCTCCGCGGCATGTGGGATCTTCCCAGACCGGGGCACGAACCCGTGTCCCCTGCATCGGCAGGCGGACTCTCAACCACTGCGCCACCAGGGAAGCCCGGCAAGAGCTTTTGATAATTACATTTTACAAGTAAGAGGCAAGTGTGTTCGGGGAAACCGAGTCCCAGACGCATTTCCCAAAATCTCACAGCCTAACAAGGGGAAAGCCGTGACCAAAACCCCAGGTCTTAAGTGTCTTTCACAGAACTCTATATTCGACTTATGTGGATGATTAAACTAAATTACTGGCTTTAAGGACTTTGTATTTGGAACGAGGCCAACTCTTGCATGTTTCTATTCATGATTAAAAGCACGTCTCCTGGCTGTTCTCCATAATGTCACAGGCTTACCGGGAAATAAAGACAACTCTCCGGGAACTTTGGCTTCTTATCTGTACTTTCCCACGTGCTTTTGTAAATATTGTCTCACACAGGTGAGGTCATTTGGGGCAAGGTCTCACAGCTATTTGGCCCCCTCAAGTCAGCTCTAGAGGCCCCCCACGTCCTTTGATTCTAAGTCTGGTGCTGTTTCACCTCACAATCCTTCAGTCATTCAACAAACATGGGCTGAGTCAGCACAGGCCAGGCCTGTGCCGGAAGCCGGGTGAAAGAACAGTGGTGAACAAGGCCCAGCCCCTGCCCTTAGGATTGTTTAGAGTCTGGTGGGAAAACTGATGCACAAACCACAGTGGAGGCCCACAGGGATTGCCGTGAGGAAGGTGTGCACTCCGGTGTGCTAGGAGCACAGAAGAAGGAGCCCCTCCGCCTTCCTTGGGGACACTGCACACAGGAGCAGGGGAAGAGCCGCGACTTGAAGGGCCTGAAGATGAGCTGGCATTCAGCAGGTGGGGCACTACAGGAGGAAGCAGCATTATCAGCCCGGAAGGAGCTATGTGGGCAAAGGCGTGAGCGGGCATGGCCCGGCCAGGCAGCTCAGTGCGGTAGGAGCCTCAGAAGCAAGGGTGTGACAGACTGGGGCAGCTCACCAGGAGGAAGGGAGCGCTCTCCCCAGGTCTAGATGGAGAAAGCCATTTCCACAAGAGGGAACCACAGTGACATTGAAGAGTCAAAGGAGGGCTTCCCTGGTGGCGCAGTGGTTGAGAGTCCGCCTGCCGATGCAGGGAACACGGGTTCGTACCCCGGTCCGGGAAGATCCCACATGCCGCGGAGCGGCTGGGCCCGTGAGCCACGGCCACTGAGCCTGTGTGTCCGGAGCCTGTGCTCCGCAACGGGAGAGGGCACAACAGTGAGAGGCCCGCGTACCGCAAAAAAGAAAAAAAAAAAAGAGTCAAAGGATTTCAAAGGGAGCCACAGCAGCTTATTCCTGGCAAAACCTGTGTGATGGTTACCCCACCCGGGAGCGTGGTGTCTGAGGACTTTCAAGAGCCTCTCACCAAAAAGGATAAAAAGCAGAAACGACAATAACAGTACTCACTATGGCAGCTGCCTAGCTCACCTGGCACCAGAAGGAGCCCTGCTGGTGCTAAGAGAACAGAGTCAACATTTTATTGCACCATCTGTTGGACTCACCTCACTCTGAGATGAAGATGTGAACGTGCTTTAAAAAACAGAAGCAGGGGCATTCCCTGGTGGCGCAGTGGTTGGGAGTCCGCCTGCCAAGGCAGGGGACACGGGTTCGAGCCCTGGTCTGGGAAGATCCCACATGCCGCAGAGCAACTACGCCCGTGAGCCACAACTACTGAGCTTGTGCTCTAGAGCCCGTGAGCCACAACTACTGAGCCTGCAAGCCACAACTACTGAAGCCCGCGCACCTAGAGCCCGTGCTCCGCAACAAGAGAAGCCACCGCAATGAGAAGCCCGCGCACAGCAACGAAGACCCAACACAGCCAAAAATAAAATACAATAAATAAATTTATTTTAAAAAAAACAAAAACAAAACAGAAGCAGCCCACCCTCACGGCCAGTCAGGCGCATATCCTGAAGGAAGCTGCTCTGAGCCTAGGGGGAGAATCCCTCCCTCTGGGTGTCCTGCACCCTGGCGGGACAGCCACCCCCATGCATGTCTGGCGCTGCTGAGTATTTCCTGAGTCCAGTGCCTAGCCTCCTCAGTAAGCCTGGGGCTTCTGGGGCCAGAGACCACAGCGGCACCCTCACAACACCTAGGGCCACACGGCACATGCTGAGGGTGTGAAAGAGACTAAGGGTTATAAAGGCAGCTCCCTCCTCTCCTGAACACAGCTGTGTGGTACAAGCAGTGCAGGCCCTTCCTGACAGCTTGTCTGTCTGGGTGTCTCCCCAGGAGGGACAGCAAGTGATTCCCTGGCATCTCACCTTCCCTGTGATCAATTTCTCCTGGCATTTGTCAGACTCTAACACCTCCTCTGTGGCCCTCCAAGGGTGGGTTCTGTTCACGGAATCGGAACACAGCCCATCTAAAGGGAGGTACCTTTTTTCTTTTCTTCCTCCACTTCCCAGTGCAGAAAAATCAAGACAGGGGAAACCAGAGAGAAGAGGAGCTAAACCACAGCAGAGACCCAAGAACACAGATGCAGGGTTCCGAGTGACAGGTGTTTTCAGAAGGTTGCAGAAGCTAGCCCAGGAAGGGGCCACACTTAGCAGCTTCCTATGTGGTGCCTCCCTTTTGATAAAAAAAAAGCTGTGGCTTTCTCCCCTACCCGACAGAGCACAGAAGTCCATGTCAAGGAGCCAGACCCATGGATGCTGAATGTTTTTTCATCTCCAAGAGTCTCCTGTCCTCTGCCAATAGCCAAGGAAGGGGTTATTAAACCATCAACTCTCAGTAGCTAAGATCTCGGAAACAAATTAATTTAGGAGATACTCCTGATCATCTGGCCCTGGGAAAGTAGAACCAATGTAATAAACCCTCTGGGAAGGGTGAGACTCCAGCTGGGTAGAAAGATCAAAAGAAGGGCGAGATATTCAACTCACCCTGTCGAAGCACCTATCGTATGGCAAATGCATAACACACACACACAATCTGTTTCCATTGCAATCCTTGCCAGAGCAGGTGCTGTTATCCCCACTGACAGAGGAGGTGTCAGAGGCACAACAAGGCTGATGTACTTGGTCAAGGTCATATGGCTAGGATAGGGCAGGTTTGGACTTGGTCCCTGCTAATGAGCAAAGAGTCCTACAAGGAGACCATTTAAAAACAGATCTCCTAGCAGATCTCCACCTTAGAGCTCCTGAGGCATCAGCGTGGGGAGAAGTCCAGGAATCTGCGTTTTTAACCAGCACCTCAAAGTGACTCCAATGCTTGTGGATGTCAGGTGGTGGTTTATAAGCCGAGCTTTGGAAAGACACTTGAGTTAGAAGCCCAGGTCCATGACCTTGAACAAGTCACTTAAGCTATGTGAGCCCCAGCTTCTCTATCTGCAGATGGCGGAGTGCACACCACACTGACTGGTTTACAGGGAATAACTCAGGAAAGTGCCTGGCACAAGCTCACCCCTAACATTTTGTGCAAAGCACCAGCAGAGGCCCCCTGGCCTGCAGCTCACTGCCCTTCACTTCCCAGCCAGGTTCTATGCTACAGCCCTAGGATCTTGCACAAGGATCAAGTGCAGACGACTCAGGACATATTCGAAGCTTCATCCACATGCACTGAAAACACTGCCCCACACCCCCAGACCCTCTGGGCCTAGGGTTCTGCAAACTAGCAGCATGGTCTGACCTCGGGAATATGGATTCAGGGAAGACGGCTGCCCAAGTAGGCAGGAAATTCTAGGGTTCCCAGTACTCGAGGAGATGAAGGCTTTCAATGGGCATGTTCCATTGGGTCTGTTCCACAGACACCTCCCCTCTCGGGGAAGGCATGGCGGAAGGACAGCCAGAGCAGGGCCCTCCAAAGTCAGGGCCCAGGGAAGGGGCCCTGGTGGCCAAGGTCCAAAGACAGAGGATCGAGTGCACAGAGCTAACAATACTATGTTATACCCTTGAAAGCTGCTGAGAGAGTAGATCTGGAATGTTCTCACCACAAAAAAGAAGTGGTACTTATGTGACGCGATGGAGGTGTCAGCTAAGCTACAGTGTTGATCATATTATAGTATATCTGTATCAAATCAACAGTGTACACTTTAAACTTATACAATACTGTATGTCAATCATATCTCAGTAAAGCTGGGGCGGGGGGGACAATCCTACTTGGCAAAGGGTTAGCACATTCCAAGTGCCCCAAAGACACATTGCTATTGCCAGCCCTGACAGTGGCTTTGGCCTTGGTGCCACCATTGTCAAGCTCACACTTCCTTATGCCCCAAGTCGGACACCACAGGCAGAGGCCCACGACATCACTCACAGTCACAGTGTTGGTCATGCGGGTCCAGAGATGTTGAAGCCTTTTCTCCAAAGCAGCTGCAGAAAAAAAAAACCATATAGAAACCACCTGGCTCCAACGCGGCTCTTAGAATACCTCAAGGCCTTTTCTCAGGCGCACTTTTAACATCTCAACAGCCCTGCGGGGAGCACGGCAGGGAGACGATCCCCAGTTTATGGATGAGAAACTGAGAAATGAGAGCATTCTCACTATTGTGGCACTTATCACTTTTTACCTTTTAAGGTTTGGAGTTGGATGGATCTGAGTTCAAATCCTGACTCTGGCACTAGGACCTGGGGCAGCTGTTCACTTCCTCTAGCCTCAGCTTCCTCATCTGTGAGACGGGGAAATGTATGCTCCAAGTGTTATAGAAATTGAAGGCAATAATAGATGAAAGTCAATGTACACAGAGTCTAGCAAATACTGAGAACTCAGTAAGTGTCACTTGTTATTATTTACCCTGTATTATTTACCTTAATGGGGAACATGGCTTGTCCGTCTGACTGCAAAGCCCTGGATAGGGGCCAAGAACCATATTCCATTTCAGATCCCCCTTTCCTCTAGGGCTGAGCACAATATTTGGGACAGAGCAAGCAACTGATAAATGCTGGAAGAATAAGTAAAATAATTTAAAATGAAGAAGAAGGGGAGAAGAGAGAATGATCTACAAAAACCACAATATCCTGACCCAAGCAACATCCAATCAGCCAAGAAGCCAGGTGAAAGGGCAGCACCAGCAAACCCTTAACCCAGAGCCCTAACTGCTTCCAAGACAGACCTGTTGTACGCCAGGCCCGACTCCGGCTCCAGCGAGGCTGGAGACGTGGTGGGAGAAGGTTTGAGAAGGATCTGGGAACATAGCTAACATTAAATGACTCATTTTCAAAAGTCACCAAGCTAAACTGGAACCATAGAGTGGACCACATAGATAATATAAAATTTGAATGTGCATATGTCTACATTTATTTAGTTTCCGTGGACAGTTTGACAATCCCCTTGGGACTGATTTTATGACAGGAAAACTATTTTCAGATGGACATGTTAAGAAACCGTGTCTCTGCTTAGGACCTTGGCGTGCAGCCCTGGGGCTCAGTGGATAGGGTAGGTCCTCCCCTTGGCTCCCCCAAAGTGATCTGGGTACGGCCTCCCTTTGCCTCCTGCAGGGCAAGGTTAGGATTCTAAGCCAGGAAAAAGTTCCCAGAAAAGAGATGGGTCATGAAGGACGAGGGCCAGAAAACCAGAGGAAAGATCAAGTGTTTGAAGGAATCTGGAGAATGAAGTGCTTTTGTTTTCACAATAAATTCATTTAGGCAGCATACACATTCATTCTCTTTCAAACATACTTTAGAAGAATATCCATATTAGCCCTGGAAAAGAACAGTCAGGATAACGCTCCAGTGACTCAAATGCTATCCTCATTTCCGGTGCATTTTCTGGATTTGAAGCAAGGTTGAGCAAAGGTGAGAAGTCAGTCAGAACCGAAGGCTTAGAAAACTAAAAGGAAAAGCCCCACCCAATCAGAAAGGGCCTTGTCCCATCCTAACTCCCGCAAGTGCCCAGGCGATCACCTTAAATGTGAGCCCGCTGGGTCTCACTGTGGACTCCACGCCTCCCCAACCCACCCTTAGAGCCCTCCCTACTCTGAGCATCCCCTGCGGTCACCAACAGTGAAAGGCATCTGAAGTACCTGACTGTGACTCGTGTCAGGTATGCAATATCTTCCAGGAGGCTCCTGTTTCTCTGTTAACAAGAAGTGGGGTACACAGCCAGGCCTTCTGCCTTTGGTAGGCTGCACGCCTCCAGATCCGGCACTAACTCTTCCTGTCCTGGACACCCCCGTCTGCCAGCCTTTCCCATGAACAGAGCACCCCTGCCCCCGGCCAGCCCCGCCCACGAGCTTGGTCTGTGCTCCTCCGCCAATCGAGTTTTTGGATCCTTCCCAAAAAGCATACCCAAATGCAGTGTGGGAAAGTAGTAGAACCTGAGGCAGGATGGAAGAAGAGAAAGGAGGAAGGAATTCAGAGAGCAAGGAAGGAACAAAACGTTTCTTGAGCATCCTCCAAACTGCTCCATGAAGGGGTCCATTTTATGCCCCATTTTACAGACAAGGAAGCTAAAGCCCAGAGAGCTTAAGTAACTTTCAAGATCACAAGCTGATCAGTGCAAGAGCTAAGAGGTTAATTCATAACTTCCTGGCTCCAAAGTTCACAGCCTATATATTTTCCTGAAGAGTGAAAATGAATTCATTTCTGGAGCTGTTAAAAATTAGTAAATTTCCTGGGAATACAAAAATCATCAAACCAGGCAGAGTGATCCCAAACTCCCCATGCTTACCGTCACATGTGCACCCAGCTGGACCCAAACTGAGGACCAATGTTGCAGCAACTATGCCTCCACACTGTGAGTGACAAAGAAGTCCCGAGCTGCTTGTCACACCACCCTGAACCTTCCAATACATCTGGAAAAGACCAAACCTTCCCAGAAAGATTCATTTCCCCCTCCTTATTCAGTAATTCCAGGGAAAAGGAGGCCGCAAGTAGTCTTGGTACATACCCCAGGGTCTGGGTTTCATAAAAGTAGGCAAGGTCCCAACCTCCTCAGGGTCTAATTAAAACTCTGAGGCCCTACATATATCTAGACAAAACTCTAATTCTAAAATATACACGTACCCCTATGTTCATAGCAGCGCTATTCACAATAGACATGAAAACAACCTAAATGTCGCTATTCACAATAGACATGAAAACAACCTAAATGTCCATAGACAGATGAATGGATAGAGAAGATGTGGTGCATATATATATATATATATATATATATATATATACACACACAATGGAATACTACACAGTCATAAAAAAGAATAAAATAATGCCGTTTGATGCAACACGGCTGGACTTAGAGATTATCATACTAAGTGAAGTAAGTAAAAAGAGAAAGACAAATACTATATGATATCACTTACATGTGGAATCTAAAATATGACACAAACGAACCTATCTACAAAACAGAAACAAACTCACAGACATAGAGAACAGACTTGTGGTTGCCAAGGAGAAGGAAGGTGAGGGAGGAGTGGGTTGGGAGTTTGGGGTTATTAGATGCAAACTATTATATACAGAATGGATAAATAACAAGGCTCTACTGTATAGCACAGGGAGCTATATTCAATATGGAATGAATGAATGGAAAAAGAATATAAAAATATAAAAGAATATAAAAAAAGAATGTATACACATGTATAACCAAATCATTTTGTTGTACAGAAGAAACTAACACAACATGGTAGATCAACTACATGTCAATAAAAAACACCTCTGGAGCCTATATATTACCACCCCTGCATGTCACTCTATTATGTAAATGTGTGTGCATGTAAATATTCATGTACATTGTTTTATTTTAAATCTATATCATACATGCACATTTTGTTTTGTTTTAAAATCTATCTGTATCATATATATGTTTGTGGATATGGCTATGAAACAAAATACACATGCAGTCCTCATTCGGATGCCTCTGTCTGGCTGACACCTTAAGCGTGTATTTATCTGCCTATGGACTAACTCAACACGACACTACCTAAAACCTTCTTCCCAGGAAAATAATATAACAAGAGGGTCTGGAAGATGGATGAAAGAAAGCTACTTCATTGCACAGAAGAATGCGCCTTCTGGAAAAGCCTCTTTATCCCTCCTCTTCCTTCTGGGTGCTCAGGAAGTTCTATCAATATTTAACTCAAGACAAGGTACTCCTGCGTTCTCTCTCAGAAACCCTTTTATCCTGGCTTGCTTTCTGAGCACAAATTGCCCAGAGCCTGGGAGGGAAAAGGCTGAGAGGTACCATCATGGACAAGAGACATGGGGATCTCGGCTGGTGTCACTGCCCCTCCCACAGGGGAGTCGGAACTCAAACTCAGGCATAGCGTCTCTGACTGTGACTCCAACTTGTTTTCATAATTGAAAAAAATGCATTTGTACTGTTCCAGGCCCCTTAGAGGCACACACATACAAACGTGGTTTCCCTACAATAAGACTCCTACGTTATGACTTTGGCACGAACTGAAGAGCAATCATTAAGACAGGTAGAGCAAGGTAACTTTATAAACCAATAATGAGCTTGGGATTTCTCTCCACAGGATGTTCATTTTTAATTCAGAGTGTATTACTTGAGTATATTACTTTCTCTGTAATAAGAACCTCCCTCCCCATCACTCACTTTTCTAGTGTGGATTCAAAGCCAATAAATTCACCTCCTTGGAGGCTCCCCTCCCCTCATCTCTACATCCCCTTCCACATCCACAACCAGCCGGTACCTTAGAGAAATATACATGTGGAAGTAGGATTTTAAGGAGCCAATGTGAAAAGGCAGGTGTGTGACAGGTGTATCTAATACCGAAGGGATGGAACACTTTACATTATCCCGATAAAGAGGAATCTGAGAAGTGACTGAGGTAGGAAGCTGACCCTCACCCAAGACTGAGGATGGGCAGAGATAAAAGATTTGAAAAATCAACAGGAGTTGAGGTGAAAAGAGGAGAATTGAAGAAAAGCTGGTTGATCTAAGGCTGGCTAGATTGAAGAGGATGCAGGTTGAAGCCTTTGCCCTAAGCCTCTGTGGCTCTCCAGGTGAGCCCACAGGGCAGCAGAGAGCTGACCTGGGAGACCGAATGAATGGACGTATTGATACACTAAATAATGTGGTACTGAACTCAGTGTCTTCAAATTTAAATACTGTCCACCTGAAACATTCTCAACTTAGAACCAAATTGAGTTGTACAGCAAATGGACAGTCTCGGTACTGCCACCGTTTGATCAATGCCTGGGGTCCAAGATGCCCTCTGAGGGAGCATAAAGAAAGGCTCTAGGCTCAGAGTATAGCCTGGCTCACCATGACCTCCTGCCAAACATCCGACTTCTGTAAACCTGGCAACTTTCCTGTCCTATCTGGATATAGCTGCAGAATTCTCCCTCAAAACTGGACTTCTTGGCCTAATTTGAAACCACGTGTTTTTGTGTGTGTGTTTGTTTCCTCTAATCTAGACTCTAGTGAAACAGTGAGACTGCTCCGAGAGTGAGTTCCTGAGAGGAGAAGGCAGGAAAAAGGAACAGACAGATCTTGCGGTGGGAGCAGCCATGGGAGCTGACACTATGGGAAAAGGAGAGCTCTTCTCCCTAGTTTTTATCCTCAAGCAACAGCAGCTGCACGAGAAATCAGGTCTCTTAGGCAGGGACACCCGCTTCTCTCTCCAGCTTGAAAACTTCTAAGCAGCTCAGGAAGGACCCCTCCCAGAGAACGTACACTTCCAGCTGAGCCGAACAAGGAGAGAGCTGCAAAGCAGACATCCCACCATCAACAGCAGGCTGATTTTCTTCTTGAGGGCCTCCAAGCAGAGACAACCGACATGAAAATGAGCCTTGCAATTTTGCAGAACCACTGAAAGGATGACAGGTGTGAGTAATGAGCCATTAGGATGAGCAGGAAAGGCCAGGACGGTTCACTCAACAGAGGAAGAGACAAAATGAAGGTGCCTCTTTCAAAGGGACATGAGCGAGGAATATCTTCCGGTTCCCATTAGAATCAGAGTCGGAGGGTGACATCTTTTTCCAGTCCCTACTGTGACTCCCAAAGGCATGCTTGGATATATAGCAAGAACCATGTCAAGGTTCATATCCTTCACCCAGAAATACCATTCCAAGGATTTTTCTAAAGGGAATCGGTAAACTAAAACAAAAAAGGATATTTTATGGAAAAAAGACATTAACTATTGTACTATTATCTAGAATGGCCCCAAACTGGAAATAACCTGTCAAACCAAATGAAAGTGAGTTAGTCATAGTGGTTTGTACTTGCATCATAGACTATTATCCAGCCATAAGAATGACAGTTATAAAGATTGCATAAAATATGAAGTCATGTTTCTGATGTAATTGAAGGTTGAAAAAACGGTTTCTATATATTGAGCACTTACTATGAGCTCCCTCTGTTACACAATTTGCATGCATTATCTCTTTTCATCCTCACGGAACCCTATGGGTAGGGAGGGGGCTATTACTGTCCTCATTTTAGAGATGAAAAACTTAAGACAAAGTTGCTCAGTAGTTCTCCCAAGTTCACAGCAAAGCTAGGATTCAAACATAAGCTAACTGATACCAAAGCTATTTCTCCTCATTCAACATGCCTTAAAAGCCCTAGACCTCAGAGGACAATAAACAAAGGTTATTATATATATGAAACAATTTAGGACTGAAACATACATTTATATAGCCTATATTTATGAAAATATGAGAAATAACAGATGTGACAAATAGAAAACAAATAGCAAGACAGCAGTTTTAAATCCAGTCATATGAATAATAACATTAAATGTAAACAGTAATGTACTATTATAAATTAAATGTAAATAATCTAAACAGTCCAATTATAAGACAGAGATTGTCAAATCGGATAAAAATAAGTAAGACCTAACTACACACTGAGAAACTCATTTTAAAAGCAAAGGCCTACATAAGCTAAAAGAGTAAGGATGGCCAAAAATATTTATTTCTATATATTAACAACAAACAGCTGTTAATTGAAATGTTTAAATGCCATTACAATAGTATTAAACAAAAAAGAATTTAGGAATAAATATAACAAAATATTTGTAATATCTGTACACTGAGAGCTACAAGCTTTACTAAGATAAAGAAGACTGAAATACATGGATCAGAAGATCGATATTGTTTAGATGTCATTTCTCAACAAATTAACCTGTAGATTAAACGTTATGCCAGCCAAAATCCCAATGGGATTTTGTTTAGGAATTGGCAAGCTGATTCCAAATTTATATGGAAATGCAAGGACTTAGAATAGCCAAAACAATTTTGAAAAAGAGTAACAAAGGCGGAGCATACACATTAACATATTTCAAGACTCACTGTGAAGCCACAGAAATCAGAAGTGTGCTAATGGTCTAAGAATAAACATATAGATGAATAAAGCAAAGAGAGTCGAATTGGTTCTCAACACAGATTCCATGAGAAAGGAGAGTCTTTTCAACAAATGGTGCTTGAACAGTTGCCTATTAATAGGCAGACAGACAGAAAGAATAAAATATTCCTAACCCTATCTCACTCCATATACACAGACAATTACAAGAGCTAAAACAATTACATTTCTTGAAGAAAGCAAGACAAAATTTTATGACTTTGGATTACTCAAGACTTCCTCGATAGGACAAAAAAATCTATGAACCATAAAAGAAAAATATAATAAACTAGATTTCACCAAAATCAAAAACTTCTGTTCTTCAAAAGACTTATGAAAATTAAAACAATAGCATCATATTGGGTGAAAATGTTTGAAAAACACATATCTGACCCCAAAAATGAATACAGAACATATATTTTAAAAACTCAATAAGAAATAAAGGAGTAAAAGTGGGCAAATAATTTGAACAGTTTCCAAAAAAATGTTTATGAATAGTCAATCAGCACATGAAAAGATGCTCACATCACTCACTTGTAGCCAAAATTAGAAGGACTGACCATACCAAGTGTTAACGAGAGTGCGGAACAACTGGAATTCTCATACATTGCTAGTGGAAATGCAAAATGATACAGCCACTTTAGAAAAGAATATGACAATTTCTTACAATGTTCAACATATACTTACCGTACAACCCAGAAATCCCACTACTAGTTATTTACCCAAGAGAAATAAAAACCTATGTTCATTCAGAAACCTGTAGGTGAATGCTCATAGCAGTTTATTTATAATAGCTGAAAACTGCAAACCACTGTCCTTCATCTAGAAAATGCATTAACAAGTTTTAGTATATCACTACGGTGGGCTACAACTCAGCAATTAAAAGGAGGACCACTGATGTGTGCAACAACAGGGATGAATCCCAAAAGCACTTTGTTAAATGACAGAAGCCAGACACGAGAATTTCCACACCATATGATCCCACATACATCACATTCCACAAAAGATAAAACAATAGGGACAGAAACAAATCTGTGGTTACTGGGCTCGGAATGTGGAGAGGGGACTGATTGCAAAGGGCCACAGGAACTTTGTCAAAGTAATAAAAATGTTATGTATCTTTACTGTTTTGGGGGCTGCACAATCATATTCATTTGTCAAAACTCATCAAATTGTAAACTTTACAAGAGTGAATTTTGCTGTGTGTAAACATTATGCCTTGATAAACCTACATATAAAAGAAGTGATGGAGTTTGTCAGGCATATTAAATATAAATATCACTTTACTTACCAGCAAATAAAGATGAGAAGGCGGCTTTTTTTTGCGGGGGGCGCCTAGCTTGGAACTCCCTTGAACCTCCTGAATTATTAGCCTCTGGGCCAACAGTCACCATTGGGCAAAGTAGTTTACTGCCTGCAGAAACCTCTCTGCTCTACCTCCCTTAAAGAGGCTCAGAAGGTCCATATTTTTTAAAATGGCACTTCCTAGTTACTGAGCAATGTGCTCACAGTAAATAAATCACAAACATGTAGACTGAAATGGTTCTCGAAACAGAGACTAACATTTAAAAGGAAGAAAAGGAAATGAAAAGTTTAAAGCAGCATATGTGACCACCAACCATGAAATTATGATGCCAGAGAACAATTATACTGGTCCACAGACCCCCCCTTCACCCTGTCTCTCTCAACTCACCCTGGATGAGAGGAGACCCATCATCAGCAGCTTCTTCTTGGGGATGATGATGGGGGTGATAACAGCAGCAGTAGCACAGTGCCAGATATACCCTAAGCACTCAGTACATTTTCACTGACTGTTATATATTCTCATTCAGACCACAAGACAAGCCTATGAGCAAACACTTTAATTATCCCACTTTACAGAGCTGGAAAATGAAGCAAAAAGATGCCAAGTAACTTGCTCAAGTTCACACAGCTCTTAAGTAAAAGAGCTGCTGTGGTTTTTAATTTTCTGTATCGACTTGACTGGACCACAGTCAAGCCCTGAGAGCTGGTCAAACATTATCTGGGTGTGTGGGTGTGTGCGTGTGTGCGTGAGGGAGTTTCTGGATGTGAGAGTAACATCTGAATCAGTAGACTGAGTAAAGCAGGTTGTCCTCCCTAATGTGGGTGGCCTCAGCCTATCAACTGAAGACCTGGATAGAAGAAAAAGGCTAAGAGAAAACTCCTCCTTCCTGACAGATTGACCTGGGACATTTGGTCTTTTCCAGCCTTTAGACTCAGACTGAAACACTGGCTCTTCTTGGGTCTCAATCCTATTGGCTTTCAGACCAGAACATATCAATATATCATTGGCTCTCCTA